>NC_088623.1:3983084-4288706 GCF_036013475.1 Columba livia | reverse complement strand
AAAGGTGCCTTAGCTTCTCTCTGGTGGTCCACCAGGATCCTCATGTCAACGCTGTCGTTTGTCTCTCCTCGACTTCCCAGTTGTCAGGTGTTTCCACCCTCCAAACATCACCAACGGGAAGCTGAACGGCAACATCTCCGACACTTTTTCCTACGGAGCATCCGTATCCTACAGCTGCGACCCTGGTTATTCGCTCGTTGGGAACGCTTCCATCAAGTGCACGGTGTTGGGAACCTGGAGCCGGCCTCCTCCTCGGTGCAAAGGTGTGTTAGTGCTTACTCTGCTCACGTTTGGAATTCTTGTGGGCAGAACCACGAATTCTGGAAGGCGATTTTAATTCTTGCACTTTTTTTTAATCTCTAATCTCGTTGCTACGAATGAGTTGTATAGTAACTTTCCTCTATTAGAACCTTTTTAGTAGAAGAGCAGAAACTTTTTCCCTTCCCTTTCCTCCCCTTTTTGTGTGTCTCACTCCGCAGTAATCACTACCAGCAAACAAAGGACGTGATTACATCAGAGAAATTGCCTCTGATGGGCAATCTGTCGGGTCCACATGAGCCTGACTATTTCCTTTTCGGCAAATGCCTCTTTATCTGTGACTTGACTCACTGGGAAGCTCCGTCATCAGGTAAACTTGACTAAAGGCAAATTCATTCCTATGTTCCTGCAGGGAAAACTGGACATTCACTGGAATAAATTCATTACCCACCCAGGGTGCTTCCTTGGTGGAGCTGCACCCACCTCGGTGACACAAGAGTTGAAACTTTGATAACAATGAGAGGAAATAATGAACCAAGCGCTTATGTAAATGAGTCAGAGGCTTTAAAGGAAGCGGTCTCACAGAAAAATTCTCCACATTCTCGTGGGTTTGAAGTGTCCTTAGTAACGATTACATGTGAAAGTCAAAACAAATATTAAAAAAAAGACAGGAAACAAAGGTTAAAAGTTACACTTTGATGTTACTCCTTCCGTCTCCACTGAGAAGCTTCTTCAGAATTCTTGGGGTTGGACTGTCCAAGGTGATTAGACATGTAAATCGAAGCCATTAGCTCACTTCAGTGAAATCAGTGGTATAAACTGTTAAGGTGGCTGGACTAATTAATTATTGGTAAATAATATGGCTGGTGATACTTTTTAAGAGCAAGGGACTTGTACAGACTGGAAGTGAGGTATAGGCGGTTGGCTCTAAAGGGCTCTTCTGCAGCAATTACCTTGTGGAATAAGAATTACCCTGTAGAATAAGAATTAATTCCTGGTTCAATACAGAAAGAATTCAATAACAATGTCTTAAATAACCCTCAGTTTCATTCCTCCTATTTTATAGAATCACAGAATCACTTATGTTCCTTCTCATTAAATGTCCTTTCTTAATTTCTTTTTACTTCTTATTTCAGAGATCAGATGTGTATTCCCAGAAGTTCAAGGTGTTAAGAAAGCTGTACAAGGAAATACTTATCGCTCTGGGACTAATGTCACCCTTGAATGTGACGATGGTTACACGTTGGAAGGCATCAGTCAGATTCAGTGCCAAGAGGACTTGAGCTGGGACCCTCCTGTCCCAGCCTGTAAACTGAGTGAGTGAAATGTAAATGAAGCAAAGACCAAACAGTAACATCCAAATGCAGTTTAAACATACAAATGTCTGTTTTAAATAGTCATATACATATAATTGTATGATTTTTAAGAAATGCTGTACTGTAGGCCTTAGCAGCAAAAGCTTTGTGTGATTCAAAATGATTAACCACAGCTGAGAAACACTGTGTTTCGTCAAATAGTTTGTTGATTTTTCTCTTTCTCTTCCCTTCAGCATCACACAAGTCTGGCTCAGTAGGCCTAGGTAAGAAACGTTTCCATGGCCGATCTTTAGCAGTGGCCTTGGCGGCACCGTTTCTCTCTGTTTCCTTTGAAGATACGCCTTGTTATGTCTTTTGTGCCGATGGGCTTTAATATGTAAAACGAGAATAACATGTGCTCTTGTCTCTGCAGGAGTGGCAGCCGCAGGAGTCCTGCTCCTCCTGGGGGCAGCCGTTGTCCGGAAAATTATTTCTAAGCAGAAGGAAGGGTAAGGCGGCCTTTAAGATGTTCATGTGTGTCCTTTGTTGCCAAGTCCCAAGTTTTAAACACTTTATAGACTGGAAATATTTGCCTGAGCCTGCCTGTGTCTGGTGATTTTGTATCTTCAGCTTATTCTTGCAAACTGTACAAGGGAGCTGGAATCGATGGTGTGGTTATGCTGTTTTATTTCTTTTCCTAAGAGGAAACCAACCTGAGTGTTCTTTATTCACTGTTTTCTTCTTTTTCACTTAGCTATTATAATACACATGAAAACTGCAGTTACCAAACCCCTCTGAGTGAGACAACTGAGCAAAAACGTTCATGTCTTCCACAGAAGGTATAGATTTCTATTCCTCCACATAAAATATCACTTATAGCTGTGAACTTCTGTTATTCCAGCAGAAAATTCTTTGCCCTCAGTTCTGGTAAACGCTTTCTGTTGTTGAATAAAAGAGGCTATTTTAAACATCCTGGGGTTTTTAAACATCCTATTTTTCTTTCTACCACCACCCTCTGTGTGTGTTTCCTTTTCCATAATCTGAATAGATGACATTCCTGGGTCAGACTTTCAGGCTTCTGACATAAATTTGCTTTTGTGTGTTAGGATTACAATGCTGGAGAGCTTGCTCCCCAAAAAACTACCTTAAACAGCTTTAGCATAAGAAAATGACACTGACCTGGGCCCTTAGGGTTTTTCGTGTGCTTTTACACTTGCTGCAATGCCATTTTTACTTACAGACGATCTACTTTCTATACTGAGTCTATCGCAGATAACAATGAATTTTCACTGTTAGCAGCACTCTGAACGTAATCAGGTTTGACTACAAAGTGGTCTCCATAAACACTAACACTTTGTATTTTTTTAGGGCTAATTTGAGATAATTCCTCCTCCGAAACAACGCATTTCCCAGAAATTATGACGTAATCTCTAGACATCAGTGTGAACACAGGAAAAGTCTAATTTTAACACCAGCATGTCATTTTTTTCCTAGGCTGGGCACCTGTGCTGCTGCTAACCAGGCATTGGAGTCGTTGTCCATACAGAGAGCGGCTGCAGGGAAACGTTGCTCATGTTGAGACTGGAATTCTGTGGCAAAAAAAGAGGCACTTTACTGCAGAATCAGATAATTCTCCCTGTGTTCCCGTTAATTACTGCAGAGATCTAATGAAGCTCAAATACAGATGCTGCTTCAGAGGGATTTCTGGGTCCTGCTGCCACCTGAGGAGCATTTCTCTATTTGCACACCCTGCGATAAGCAAGATCCTTGGAAACTTCTTGTGCCTGGGTGGGACTCATCATTTCTTAAACCCAATATTGTCTTAATTAGCAACCGTATTCACATCTGCAGCTCTCTGATTGCATCCAGAAACACTTATTTGCACCATTTCCCTACGAGTGCTTCACCTACTCAAAGCTGAACGTGGGAAAATGATCACTTTAGGTCTTGTCTCTTGTAAGGAATATTTAATGAAGAACTGTTGTTTTTACATAACAGAGGACGTGGCACCTGACCCCAGCAGGGGGAAGGACTGAGAGACATGGGACTACGAATCCTTAATGTAAAACACAGTGTCTTCCCAGAATATATACTGATAACTGCATGCATACTGATACCTGTATTTACAAGTTAATTTAGGGGGAAGGGTAGCCGAAGTACCAGGAATCCATATCTTCAATAGATTGATAAGGGGAATGGTATTGTATGTAAACTGAGGCAGGTTGGGTAGCCTGTAAACCCTGAAGTATAATGGGGAACAGGGGAGGGAAATTGCGGCTGGAATTTTGGAGGATACAAGCAGGGGCTTTTTGCCCTATTATGTGTGCCTGCCATTAGGTACAACACCCGGTGTTGCAATATTGTTATTAAAAGAATTGCTTTGCCGAAGAGATCCTGCCTGAGCCTATTATATTTACAAAACAATTGTTTCCTACAATTAGTAACTGTATTCACGTCCGCAGCTCTGCGATTTAGCCCAGGAACGCTTATTTGCACTGTTCCCCTAGGAATGCTTCACCTAATAAAAGCTGAAGGTGGGAAAACGATCGCTTTAGGTTTTGTCTCTCCTTTTGCATGTTATTTTCTTTTAGTACAGCTCGGCAACACAGGCGCTTTGCCTTTCAAAGGAGAAGGGTTATTCACCCTGGGCTGTCACATAGGCGCGTTTATTTTTAGCGTGCCTTTGTTGCCGTTCAAAGCGCAACGAAATGCGCTTTGAAGCCTTTTCCCCTTCGCGGGAGGCTCCTGGGGATCCCTCCCCAGGAAAGGGCCTGGCGCCCTCAGGCCGGGGAGAGGCCGCCGCCATGTGAGGGCGGGAAGAACCCGCCATGTAACGGCCGCCCCGGGGACGGGAAAGCCCCGCCATGGCGGCAGCCGCGCTGCGGGGCGGACGGACCGCGCATGCGCCCGGGCCCCGCGCTGCGTCTCCGCTGCCGCTGAAGCGAACGGGGAGCGGAACGGAGCGGAACGGAGCGGCGGGTTCTGCCGGGCTCATGGGGTCGCCGCCCGCCCGCGCCTCGGGCCTCCTGTTGGCGCTGCTGCTGCGGATCGGCGGAGCGTGGGCTCAGGGTGAGGAACGGGCGCTCGCTCCCGCCCGCCATGGCGGGGGTGAGGCCGCGGGGGACACACGCCGAATCCCCGGGCCCGGAGAGCAACCGGAGCGGGTTCTTCCCCTTCCCCAACACCCAGGGTGCTGCTGGGGCCCTTCCGGGGCCTGCTCGGAGGGCGGCGGGAGGGAGGAGGAAATGGGTTTAAGCGCTGGTGGAAACAATGAGCTTTCCAGGCGGGTTCTGTGCGATTTGGGGGCGAAACGGTGGAATATTAGATTGTGTTACCAAAATGGGTGTGCTGGTGGGTGCTGGTCTGACCCCTGAGTTTGGGGTTGAAATTTCTATCATGGTTTATTTCTAAACAGTAATATAAACTGATTAGAAAGGAAATCAGTAGGTGTCTCGGAGATGCGATGGTCTCTGGTCTAAGTCTTGCAAAGACTGGGCGGATCTTGCGGGAAGAAATCCCATCAGAGTTCCAGACCCGAGCGGACGGAGGAAGAAATGCAGCCGACTCAATATGAGTGATAAAGCATACTTCAACTTTATTGCCCGAGATAGCGTGCATTTATACCAAATACCATAATTATGCATACTTGTCTCTATCTAATAGGCTAAGCACATTTACTTACTCCACCTACTTGGGTTTAGCTAGCTATGCGCATCCCACATTCTTCTGACTCTTATCTCTTCAAAAATATCCTGACCCTGCCTTAGTTAGTACTTTTCCGTTCCCCCCTTTCCCACGGCCTAATAGACAAGCTAACTAAGGCCTACTTATGTCAACTAAAATGGGCTCTGCTCGTACAGTTGCTTGGTGGACTCATGTCTGTGCTCCTTGAGCCAATCCCCGACAGGATCTGACATTTCTGTCTGGGTTGCAAGATCTCCAGTGTGTTCAGTTTTCAATTTTCAGCATTAACAATTCACCGTCACCTGGAAACGTCCCCGGGTCTGCAGGTTGTGTGGCTGGTTTTAAACCCTCCTTTATGATCTTAGGAAAGGAGATGAACTGCAAGCTAAATAGGCATTTTACTGCGGGTACAGTGGATTAAGTCGTGTTTACTACAAGAATAAGTCTAAGAGACAAAAAAAAATAGAGGTGGGAGGAAATGCAGTGTCTGGGTAGAATGCTAAAGAACTTGAGAACACAATAAGTAACCTGTACTAGAGTTAGACATTGAATGCAGTTGAAATATAAATTAAAAAATGGAAGTATAGTTAAATATAAAGACAACTCTGGCTTTTAAGAATATAATCTCTTTTGATTTACCAATGAGTCCTTAAAACCTACTGAATTAGCCTGGATTCTGTGCCATGATGCCTCAACGTGTATCTGCTCCCGGTGAGAATGTTGTGCGTTGCTTTTTCCATCCTCTTACTCTGATAGAGGGGTGTTTGCCTCCGGATAGGCTGCAATATGCCGAGCCCGACGAGAATTCCAGCAAAATGCAGAGCTTTCCCATTGGAACGCAGGTGTCGTACGTCTGTCGGCCGGGGTATATGAAAATCCCCGGGAAATCAGCAACTCGAACATGTGAGGAAGGCTTTCAGTGGTCACCCATAGAGCAGTTCTGTACAGGTAACGTGTGCATGGGCTCTTTTACTTTTCCCCGTTGTTATTAAACCATTTGAGTTGTTTTTCAAGTGAGAACTAGTATTCTGTAATATTTTAAACAAAGCTTGAAAAACGTTAATGACTGTAAGGGCAATATATGCCAAAAACTTAGTCTTTGTATATAACTGCAAGTATGTAGATATTTTATTTTTCTTTCCCCCTCCCCCTAGAAAGAAAATGTAACCATCCGGGAGAATTAGCACATGGTTTTATTAATGTGACAGATCTTACATTTGGTTCAAAAGCTACTTTTTCTTGTCAAAAAGGGTAAGTATTTTGGTGAAGTGAATGAATCCTCTCTTATTTTTTTCGGTTTAGACCAGATTTGAACAAGTCCAAATTTTCTTACGTAGGTTCCATTCCAGTTCTGGCTTGAAATGTCTCCCGAATTCTACCTGGAGCAAATGACATTACAGTTAATTTTCTATTTGATTCCCTGGTTTTACTTGCTGTTTGCATCAGCCAAGGCTTAAGCTCTTTAGTGAGATTCCATGGAGTGAAAACTGAAGTGGTACCTCTGTTGATTTCTTTCAATGCTCCAGCAGCAGAGGGAATAAACTTATATATTCATCACCCTTCATTATTATATTGAATAATCACCCATCTGTCTTGTGTATAGTAAATTACATCAAAAGCACTAACCTCTGGTGAGGTTTTTTTCCTCCCTTTTCTTTTAACAGCTTATTTTTTCTAGTATTAGTAACTTTAGGGCTTTATTATTAGAGGGAACACATCTTAAAATCACGAGACACATCTATGAGTTCCTTTAGTGACGTCCCATTTGCTTCTCTTTGTTTTCATAGTTGAGACTGTTACCAACATTAAAAAAATTAAGATTCTTGTTACAATAAAACCTCAGTATATCATGTCCCCATAATCACAGAATAGAATTGTATAAAGAAAGTTTCTCTGTTGGAGAATTGAGAGGTGTCTTAAGTTTCACCTCTTTAAAAATTTTTGCCTCTCTAGGTTCAGATTACGTGGAAATGCTGAAATTTCCTGTGTAATTAAGAATAAAGGTGTTGACTGGACTAGTGATCCTCCTTTCTGTGAAAGTAAGTAAATTACTGTTGTGTTTAAGCTGATATTTGGATGGTGGTGGTGGTTCACTTAAAACCAGCTGTGCAGTAAACTTTCCACCATAGGAAATAGCAGCGTAGGGGAAAGGGACCTGGGGGTCCTGGGGACAGCAGGGTGACCATGAGCCAGCACTGGGCCCTTGTGGCCAGGAAGCCAATGGTACCTGGGGTGGGTTAGAAGGGGGTGGTCAGTAGGTAAGAGAGGTTCTCCTGCCCCTCTGCTCTGCCCTGGGGAGACCACACCTGGAATATTGTGTCCAGTTGTGGCCCCTCAGTTCCAGCAGGACAGGGAACTGCTGGAGAGAGTCCAGCGCAGCCACCAAGATGCTGAAGGGAGTGGAGCATCTCCCGTGTGAGGAAAGGCTGAGGGAGCTGGGGCTCTGGAGTTGGACAAGAGGACACTGAGGGGGGACTCATTCATGTTTACAGATATCTAAAGGGTGAGTGTCAGGAGCATGGAGCCAGGCTCTTCTCAGTGACAACCAGTGACAGGACAAGGGGCAATGGGTGCAAAGTGGAACACAGGAGGTTCCACTTGAATATGAGAAGCAACTTGTTCCTGGTGAGGGTGGCAGAGCCTGGCCCAGGCTGCCCAGGGGGGTTGTGGAGTCTCCTTCTGTGCAGACATTCCAACCCGCCTGGACACCTTCCTGTGTAACCTCATCTGGGTGTTCCTGCTCCATGGGGGGATTGCACTGGATGAGCTTTCCAGGGCCCTTCCAACCCCTGACATTCTGGAATTCTGTGATGGTAAAATAGGACTGATTTTAATTTTAGTTTTTTGGAACTAATGGGGATGTGCCACAGAAAAATATCAGTAATTATGGTACTTAAACTTGTTGAAGTCAACCTGTTCTTAAAATTGAGAGTGCCTATAATAAGGGACCATTGGTGAGTATTGGTGATAACTGAAGCTTGTCTTAGAAATAGCTACATGTCAGATTTTAAATGAAATGACTTGCAAATCAAGGCTCGTTATTTCTGAGATGAACAAGGTGACAGCAAAAATCTGTCGACTGATTTGTGTGATTGATTTCTAGGAATTCCTTGCGAACCGCCTCCCAGAATAGCCAACGGGCACTACACCGAAGCACAGAGCTACGCGTACCAAAGCACAGTCACCTACACGTGCGATGAGGTCCCGAAAGGCGCAGATCCCTTCTCTCTCATAGGCCCACCTACTATTTACTGCACGTTTGATACGGACCTGAATGGAGTTTGGAGTGAACCACCTCCAGAATGTAGAGGTTGTTGGGATTTTTTTTTATATGCTGCTTTATTATAGCCTGTGTGACTCCAAAAATTCAAGATCTGTCCCTTTGTTGGAAGGGGGTGGAATGGACTCACCTATAGAAACGAAGAAACAGATCCTCTATTACTAAATTTGGGATAGTTCCAGTGGAGATGACATCGGCTGCATAATGGATGTTAATCAATAATGACACAGGATATGACTAAAATTTAAATTTTACCTATTTCAGTGGTCAAATGTGATAACCCGAAAGTTGAAAATGGGAGAAAACAGGCTGGATTTGGATCTTCCTATAGCTATGGGGACTCAGTCGTGTTTGAGTGCGATCCGGGCTATTTCATGATTGGACCAGAAGTGATTACCTGTCAAGAAGATAACACCTGGTCTCAAAAACCAACTTGTGAAGAAAGTAAGCCTTTAAATAAGAATCCACCTTCTCTTGTATGTCGAGAATGTTTTAAGTCATCTTTGTGCTAGAAGGAATGTTGTAGAGCACAGTGAGAGAATGTTTTACATGCCCAAGAATTGAGAACCACTTCTGCAGAGAGCGTGTTTGGCTGTTCCATTATGAATGAGTCTGATAAGGCACCTGGAAGTTAATCTAGAGCTTACAAAATTAATTAACCAACAAATATGTTTTTCTTAGCTACCATATCATAAGATCGTATTACCTTAATGAGTACCCACAGTGATGTTTCTTTTAAAGGAAACATTTATACTTAAAATTGTGGTAGACTATTCAGATATGCTTATCTATTCTTCTTATACAAAGGCAATGAATTATGAAATATTTAAAGTTTAATATCGCTGCACTTCCTTTTAAATTCCTGTTTTGTTTACTGAAGGTGTGTGTGGTGCCCCAGTGATCACACATGGAGTGGTGATTCCACTGAAATCTGGATATGGAGCAGGAGAGTCCGTTCAGATCCGGTGCAACACTGACTGTACGTTTCGTGACGGCACCAAAGAGATGGCAGTGACTTGCCAAGGAGAGAATACGTGGAGTTCTTTGCAAGCCTGTGAATGTGAGTAAAACTCAGAATTGGTAAAATCGAGGGCAGAGTGACAAGTTCCAAAGGTCTTATCAGAAGCTCAGTCAAACTTGTATTGACACAAATGTAGGGACTTTTTGATGGCAGTTTCTTGAATCTGCTTCATGAGCCAGTTTTGTTCTTGGACTTTATTTCCTTTTCCTTTTCTTTTTTCCCCTCTCTCTTTCCAGGTGGCCCTAAAAGTTCTGGTTTCACTCCAGTAATAAATCATGGTAGAGTAATTGATGGACAAAAACCTTCATATTCTGAGGGGGATTTTGTTACGATTGAGTGTTATGCAGGCTACACATTACATGGTGAAGCTCGTATTCAGTATACTGGAGAAAACCGATGGGTTCCTGGAGTGCCAACTTGCCAGTTAAGTAAGTATGAACTGCAAGAATTTCCACTAGAATGAAAATACATGTAACAAGCCTTACTTTTTGGGGACACACTTTTGTATTCAGGAGAGGTCACTTCATGCAAATATCCTTCTTTCTGTTGACATAAGAAAAACAGGTTTTTGGTAAAGTCCATTTAAAAATAGGAATATTTTAAGTTTAATAAGTGTTATGGTAGAAACTGTCCTGCTGCATGGACTGTGTTGGCAGAAGTCCTTGATAGATTTGAAATAAATGTGTGAATATTTTTGTAAGAATGTTCAAATGAAAAGCACGTGCTTTCCTCTTGTGACACTAACTCCCTCTGGTTCTAGGTGCGTATATCACAGCCATCATCTGTGGTAAGTATCTTGTAAAACCTTAACAAGACACGATTCAGATTTTATTTTTTATGTCGAATTGATATTCTGTTCATCACCCATGACTGCAGTAATATAACGTGATTTTGGAGTTTTGGTGATTTGAAAATGCTTGTCTGCTTCTAAAGAGGTATAGTTCAAGAGAAGTTAAGTAGTTTTAGCAATTATCAATTAATTTCATGTCAGATGGTTAAACAGGGAACTGCTGGGTGTGCTCAAGTGGAAGAAGAGAGTTTATGGATCATGGAAGGAGGGGCTGGCCACTTGGGAAGAATATAAGGCTGTTGTCAGAGGGTGTAGGGAGGCAACTAGGAAAGCTAAGGCCTCCTTAGAATTCAACCTGGTGAGAGGGGTCAAGGACAACAGGAAGAGCTTTTTCCAATACGTGGCAGATAAAACTAACACCAGAGGCAATGTAGGCCCACTGATGAACGAGGTGGGTGCCCTGGTGACAGAAGATACAGAGAAGGCAGAGTTACTGAATGCCTCCTCTGTCTCTGTCTACTCTGCTGGGGGCTGTCCTGAGGATCCCATACCGCTGAGGCCCCAGAGGAAGGCAGGACAATGGAGGAGTTTGCCTGGGTTGATAAGGACTGGGTTAGGGAGCAGTTAGGCAATCTGGACATCCATAAATCCATGGGTCTGGATGGGATGCACCTGCGGGTACTGAGGGAGCTGGCTGAGGTCATTGCTGGACCACTCTCCATCATCTTGGCCAAGTCTTGGGAAACGGGAGAGGTGCCTGAGGACTGGGGGAAAGCAAATGTCACTCCAGTCTTCAGGAAGGGCAAGAAGGAGGACCCAGGGAACTATAGACTGGTCAGCCTCACCTCCATCCCTGGGAAACTGACTTCTCCTTGGTGCCATCTCAAGGCATATCAGGGAGAAGAGGGTCATTAGAGGCAGTCAACATGGCTTCACCAAAGGGAAGTCGTGCTTGACCAACCTCATTGACTTTTATGAGGACGTAACAAGGCGGATGGATGATGGCAGAGTGGTGGACGTGATCTACCTTGACTTGAGTAAGGCATTGACACAGTCTCCCACAGCATCCTTATAGCTAAGGGGGCTTTTTTTTTTCTTTGTGAGCTCGAGATGATCTTTATGACTCTAAGACTTTTCTTTTTTAATTCTTCCTAAAGTGATTGTGGCCGTTGTGGTGTTCCTGGCAGCCTTCTGGGTCTATAAGAGACACTGCTCACAAAATGGGTGAGTCAGCCTACTTTATTATTATTGTATTCTCATTATTATTATTGCAAATTTCTAAATGACTGAGTAAAAGCAGCGCTAACGCATATGCAAATTTCTTGAGCTTTATCTGCCCTTTCTTTTTCAAATGCTGATGATTACACTGAGCTTATCACAGCAGCTGATGGGATGCCAAAGTGCCTAACAGTATATTTCGCTTTGTTTTTGTATCTGCTCTTCGGATAAGCTGCTAATTAACACTTGCACTAATTTCAAGGAAGGAAAAACCCTGTTCTTAGGGTTGTATTTACCTTAGGTACACTTACTGAGGAAATACTGTTTGCATCTGCTCTAAAACATGTCAGTTTACCTCTTAAAACCAGTGGGAGTATTGGTACCCTGTTTCCCTGAAAATAAGACCTACCCCAGAAATAAAACCTACCCCAAAATAAGCCCTAGTGTGATTTTTCACGATTTCTGAGGATGCTCAAAATATAATCCCTACTCCAAAAATAAGCCCTAGTTACAGTTCCTAAAAAAAATCAATTTAAATATTGTCCTAGCAGCTAAACATGTAAAAAAGTAAGCATTTTTTGGAGCAAAAATTATATAAGACCCTGTCTTATTTTCGGGGCTTAGTTACAAGGGAAACACAAAGACAAATTTGGTCTAAACTGGTGCTCCTGTGCTGTTTGAAAAAGCAAATAGGAATTTTTGCGAATGTAGCGTTGCCACTGGCATGTTTAATGTGTGGATCCCCTTCAGTTTTTTCCTCCTGGAGCAGCAATGATTGATGTGCTGATGTTAAAGACTTGCAAAACCAACTGTAAAATCTATAATACATGTAATAGCAGTAGCGTTCTGCTTTTAATGAGACATATAGGGCCCTTTGAACTTTATCTTCAAAACAACTGATTGCTATGGATGATTTTTCATGGAGGGGTGGCAGGAGATTTAAATGCCTCTTTGTGCATCCCTTCTTGCAGAAGCGTCTTATTTTATCTTCTTGAAAAAAAGCCTGTTTTGGTGGAGAAATAGTTTGTAATATGCAAAATACTGGGAATTCAGAGCAAATTAGGTGGTATGCATAGGGTATTATGATAAGCATCTCATCAAAACTGTCTTAAATTCCAACAGATTTTGTTAAAAGGCATCTGGGGTACATGAAGCAAAGGAAGGGACACTTTAAATAAAGTAAACCAGGGGAAATATTCCTGCAGTTCATATTTGTAATGAGGTGCACCCAGTAATACTTGAGAGAGCCATGAAGCTTCTGTCCAGTGAGGTTTTAGTTATATTATCTTCCACATAGCAGGACAGTATCATCACAGTGGGCCCTGCGTAGTTTAGGAATATAGTGCTTTTGAGCAGCTGATTTTCATCCATCGCTTGGACAACCTGCAGTCTGGGTGGTCAAAATAAGAGTATGTGGGAGTTCATAGTGTTCGGGCAGCATTTTCTGCCTTCGTTTGTGGAAAGGCTTCTCAAGGCAGGGAAAGAACGTTATATACCTGAAAATGTTACAACGTGAATAGTCTTATTGCGCCCAATGCTTTCCTTAAGCTTCCTCGCTGTGAACATCTGGCTACTCAGCTTCTTTCTTGTCTGAAAACACTGATCTAATTTCCTTTTATTAAGACCTAGATCTCCCCATTCAGTTTTTCTGAATTCCTGATGTAGCTGAGCCTTTGTGAACTGTTGTGCTTTCCGTGCCTCGTATTTGCTGGCTTGTTGTCTGCAAATTAGAGCAGAAGTCTTCTCTTGCCCTCTCTTTCTTCTGTGTTAAATCTGCCAGTTTTATAGGACATTCAATTAGACCTTTTTCCCCTTCTGCTGTTCAGCTCGTATACAGTTGATGAGAGTTGCAAGGAAGCGTGTATTTTAAAAACTAATGTACCAGCTGAGATGGAAGAAACTGCACAAATGAATTAATCTTAAAAAGGTATACACTTTCCACTTAATTTGGACTTTTGCAGTGTAGCTTAAGTATCTTTTTTTTAATTATGGTTTACTTAGAATTCCAGAAGTGTGGCATTGAGCTCGCTGTGAAGCTCAGGTTCCTATAGGAAAGACTGTAATTAATTCCTTCATTTTGGGTGGATAGGATGTATTACATAAATAATTATCATTCATTGTCATAAATGATATCTTCCTGTGATTGTGTATGACGTATCGTAGGTTTGGATGTTTTTCTGCAAGACAGAAGCTCCATATATACTTAGTAGAATGTTTGCACCTCCTTCAGTGATGTGGAATAGATTACAGGGGTGCGTTACTGTTACACAGAATTACAGAATCCCAGAATGTCAGGGATTGGAAGGGACCTGGAAAGCTCATCCAGTGCAATCCCCCCATGGAGCAGGAACACCCAGATGAGGTTACACAGGAAGGTGTCCAGGCGGGTTTTGATGTCCTCTTGTCCAGCTCCAGAGCCCCAGCTCCCTCAGCCTTTCCTCACACGGGAGATGCTCCACTCCCTTCAGCATCTTGGTGGCTGCGCTGGACTCTCTGCAGCAGTTCCCTGTCCTGCTGGAACTGAGGGGCCACAACTGGACACAATATTCCAGGTGTGGTCTCCCCAGGGCAGAGCAGAGGGGCAGGAGAACCTCTCTGACCTACTGACCACCCCCTTCTAACCCACCCCAGGTACCATTGGCTTCCTGGCCACAAGGGCCCAGTGCTGGCTCATGGTCACCCTGCTGTCCCCAGGACCCCAGGTCCCTTTCCCCTACACTGCTCTCTGATAGGTCATTCCCCAACTTATACTGGAACCTGGGGTTGTTCCTGCCCAGATTCAAGACTCTACACTTGCCCTTGTTATGTTTCATTAAGTTTTTCCCCGCCCAACTCTCCGGGCTGTCCAGGTCTCTGATGGCAGCACAGCTTCCAGTGTCAGCCACTCCTCCCAGCTTGGTGTCATCAGCAAACTTGCTGATAGTACACTCTATTCCCTCATCCAAATCATTGATGAATATATTGAATAATACAGGCCCCAGCACTGCCCCCTGAGGCACTGCACTGGATACAGGCCTCAACTGGACTCCGCCCCATTGACCACGACTCTCTGGCTTCTTCCCTTCAGCCAGTTCGCAGTCCACCTCACTATCCAATTGTCCAGACCACACTCCCTCAGTTTAGCTGTGAGGATGCTGTGGGAGACTGTGTCAAATGCCTTACTCAAGTCAAGGTAGATCACGTCCACCACTCTGCCATCATCCATCCATCTTGTTATGTCCTCATAAAAGTCAATGAGGTTGGTCAAGCATGACTTCCCCTTGGTGAAGCCATGCTGACTGTCCCTAATGACCCTCTTCTCCCTGATATGCGTTGAGATGGCACCAAGGAGAAGTTGTTCCATCAGTTGCCCAGGGTTGGAGGTGAGGTTGACCGGTCTATAATTCCCCGGGTCCTCTTTCTTGCCCTTCTTGAAGACTGGAGTGACATTTGCTTTCCTCCAGTCCTCAGGCATCTTTCCTGTTTCCCAAGACTTGGCAAGACTTGATTGTTAGCTAATAGTGTAATTCCCTATAATTAGAAGACTGTTTGAGCTGGAAACCACCTTTGCCGTGTTACATGGACACTAGAATTAGAAAGGTAACATGCATCCCTTGAGAGAAAACCAGATTACATCTCTCTCAATTACTGATTCAGCTGTGTTTTCAGCTTTCTAGAAGAAAAATAAATAAATGAAGGTGCAAACAAGGTGTTCCTTTTAAAACCTTTTTAGAAAAAGGAGATTTCTTTCTCAAATGTGCAGGTTTTTAGCCCTAAAAAGGGTAAAAATATAGTAGCTTGTTTGGAACTGATTCCTGTTCTGTATTTTTAAACTAGTGCTGAGTCCAGCAGTCAAATGCATTTGGTCGTAGTTAAAGTTTCTCCCGCACTTGTGTAAGGTCAAATTAGCTCTTTCAAACACCTGCCTCTTCAAACCTGGTTACAACAGGACAGATTTAAGATGGAACAGCTTAGTTGGGCTGTTCCTTGTCAGTATTTTGTTGTTATTACCTTAACAATCAGAATTTGAACTACAAATACTTTCATAAATGAGCCTCTTCATTCCTGTCGCTTTTCTCCATTGCACGAATTCTGAGGTGGTGATGGCTGAAATGTTCCATCTCTTGTTGTAACTTAATGCAAAGGTCTTTTCAAACGCATAGTCTTGATTTTATTTACTTTTAAAGAACAAGTCACTTCAGTATTTTTTATAAGCTTGAGATGGCGCATATGAAAATTAAGCTTGGCTTTTCTTCCAGAATAATGTAAGGATTAAGGAATATCCTCTTTACCTCTGAAGTAAGACGTTTCTAACTGATATAGGATTAGTTTTCTGGGTTAGTTGGGCTTATTTTTGGAGAGAGAAAAATGAATCGAGGTAGAATAGACCAGAGTTCTTATGTCCAGTCTTACCTTTTGCACATAACAGCAATAAGAGAAATTAATGGGCTGGTATGTGGACACGCTATTAAGCCAGGAGTTTTTTATATGGTGTCTGGAGCTCCTTAGAGATGTAGAGTAATAGAGCAGCAGTTTGGCATGGGGTTTTTCTATAAGGAAAAACAGGAGTTACTCAAGAACTTGAAACACATATATATGGCTGTACTTCTGAATTTTAATCCTAATATGTCTCAGTATTGTAAATCTGCTGTTAGCAGGCTACAGAATGAAAATCCTCACAAACTAAATTCCGCTTCTGGTTATAAAATATTTACTAAACAACACACTGTATTTAAAATAAATTATATGGGTGCTCCTGACGTAGCGTCCAAATCGGTGAGGACTCCTGTAACTGTTCTGGTTTTGGTTTTTGATGGTCCTCAGGCACGATCCGTTCCGCACTTGGAATGATCCATTTGAATCAAATGCTCTTCTGCTCCGTGGGTCGTTCTGAACAGTCCGCTAGGGGAAATGAAGCAAAAAATCTCCTTAGTCTAGTGGTTGCTTAGCAGAAAGAGGACAAATAATGACTTAGTTTCGTGATTTTACCCGTTGATTTAACGATAAAACTCAGGATGTGCTTTCAGAAGAAATGTGGAAACTATTTAAATGTGAAATCTCTGATTTGACTTGTTTTTTTGTTTGTAGGAAACGTGACAGCACTCCATTTACTGCCGAATATAGGAGCTGTAAAGCATGAATGAACTTTTTGGGGGTGGGAGGGAGTTTGCAGTTGAATATACCCATCAGAAATGGAAAACAATTGCACTTGCATTGAGCTTCTATCAATGAATATCTTGTACCATGTCTTATACTACTGATTAACTGTAGTAGGAGGTCATTAATAGGATCAAAAGAGTGTGTGTATATATCTAAATACCTGCTTTTTGTTATGGGCCGCTCATACGGTCTTTTCTGTGGATGTGAAATGGTCTTCAAGGCCCATTATTGTGGTGTGAACGAGCGTCTGTGTTGGGAACGCTGGGGAATCCTGTCCCTGTTGTACCAGCTGCTGCTTTCCGTGCTACCTCTTTTCTTACGGAAAACTGCCCAATATTAGTTCTGCTCGCTAAAATCTCAACATGCTTCTCGTTCCTTTGTTGCGGTTGAGGCGATATAAATGATTATGTTGCCTCTTGCCTTCTGAAATGCTTTATTCTGAATTTCCTCAAGAGATCGGTGCCATTTAAGGCTCTGTCTTTTTGAAACAGTTCAGATCTTATACCCTCTACCTCTTTGTGTGCCAAAGTTGATTTCTGTATGTCTAATTAATTAAAATGTGCCTTTAAATCAGGGGTGTATAGCTTTTCCATTTCCTTTAAGAAGGCAAAAAGAAGCCATATATATTTCTGGCTCTTTGATATAGTCTCGGAAAGATTGTTGGGATGGGAAATGGAAGGTTTCTGTAGCAAAAATGTCTCCTACCAGGGTACCTAATGAAAGGAGGGATCAGTGGGAACCATCTCCCATCAGGAGCACAGTCTGTACTTCTTCAGCCTTGAGTTTTGGAGCTAATTTTGTTGCTTTTCAGGATAGAAAGGGCACTGTATGGATCCAGCTTCCTTGCTTTTTTTTTCACTCGAAATCATCTATTCCACCTAAAGCATTTTGAATCTCCGTATATAGACTACGATGCTGAATGTGGCTCTGTGATGCCGTCACAGATGCAGAAACGGAAGCCTTTCCCTGTTAGATTCCCTTCTCTTTTTATGTCGAAGGAAAACCAAACCAGATTCATTGTGGGGCTGCTGGAAGTGCTGGTAGATGTGGTTGGTCTCTCTCAGGTGGCTCTTTGTTCCATTAAATGTTTTAATCAAACTCCCATCACGGCATTTGCCATGAATTGAGACTCAGGCTTGCATGATAGCTGTTCCTTTAAACCCATGCTTACTATTCCCTATTAAAACCAAGCGTTTAATTAGGACAGGCTTTGGGAATCTCTGAGTTTGCCACCAACATCCAGGCACCTTCTAAGAACCAGTTTTCCCCGATAAAAACCCCAAATTGCCTCATTTCAGCAGCATTTAAACTGTTCTCGCTTGGCTGTGGTAGGTGAGCGCTGCTATCGGGAACGGGTTGTTTGAATAACATCGCAATATTTGGGGCTTTATGGTGTTTTTGGGGACGATCCTGGCGGTTGTATTGTTATAGGCTCGGGTTGTTAAAAGGGAGTTTTGGCTACATGGAATGTTCATTGCTCAGCTGTGATACCTGATTTGATAATTGTAAAACCTATGATAAAATACTGGAAATGGTGCGTTGTGGTCATTATTTAGCTTATTTATGGCGTCTATCAATGTTTCAAAATATACTAAAATGCACTTAAAGTGAAATGACTGTAAAAAATGGCCTTATTTTTACACGTTTTTTTTCCAGGTGTAAAGACTGGTAATGACTTGTACCGTTACAAATAAAATGTTAAATTATTTAGCAGTAAGCGTTTGTCTTTCATTCATCATGTGGTATGCAGTTATATCCCTATTATTCTTAAGGTGGTTTTTCAGCGTTAGGTGGTAACTGTTGAGACCGTAGTTTGTGGCAAGTGCCCCGAATTACTTAACGGTAGCGTGGAAAATGTGTTTTAATTTGCTGAGCAGTCTCATAGCCTTTTGGTTTTCTTCTGCAACTGCAGAGAATTTCCCAGAACCCCCAAAACCTCCTGAAAATGTTGGTAAAAATGTGATGGAGCAGAGGGAGATCATTGTGTGGCTGTTCTGATGTGACACTAAGTCCGGAGCAAAACCCAGCATTTCTGGCACTTCTGTCCAGTGTGCGACAGGTGTAATCCTCAGGGAATATACCTTAAGTATTTTAAGTAAAATGTTAAGTAGAATGCGATTATTTTTAATTTTATGTACTTAAATTTCCTTTGCCAAGCACTGCGTGGAGTCGGCTGCCTTATAGAATGAAGTTTTCAGTGGGTGGAATAGAAAAAGCTAATATGCTGTCTTTTGATTTGTGGTTGTGATGCTCCAAATCAGTGTGGATTGCAAATGATGGCAATGTGGGGATGACACAGCCTTACAATCTGCAGTTTGGGGATTGTAGTGAGCATTGGTGGGATGGGCAAGACTTAAACGCTACAAGTACCCAATACAAACGATAAAAATACTCGATCTTAAGGGCTTCTTCCAACCAAATCGATTGTATGATTCTATCAATTAATTTACCGTAATTGTACTGAATTCTGTGTCTTTTTTTCTAAAGCTCAGTCCCACGTTAATTATTTCATTTTAGAGTGAGAATTGAGTCGTGAACACATGAACTTGGAGCTGAGAAAAAGGCTGGATGTACTGAAAATGCGTTGTTGCCATCTACTGGTAAAACGAGCTGCGTTCTCCCACTAGGAGTCACAAAACTCGGGTCCAGAGATATGTGGGTTCACGTTAAACAGTGTGAAGTGTCGTTGGTTGGTAGGCTGCTCTGTGTGATGCTTAAAACGGGTGTAAACCACTTGCTTTTGGGCGAAACGGTGAAAACGGAGCTGGGGACCGAAATGAAGAGACTTGAAGCCAGGGACACGGGTCACCTCTCTACCTGAGACAGAGCCCAGTACCGGGTATCACACGATTTTATTCAGAAGGAAAAATAGTTAAATATCTGAGGAAATAAGAGGTTAAGGCAAAGAAATAGCAGGTGGATGTCGCTGGTCGGAAGGTTGGGGGGCCCTGGATTGCTGGAGGTGAAGAGTCTTGGGTATGTGTTTGAACAGATGCTTCGTTTTCTCGGGAAGCATCATCCTTCCCGTTGCCTGTGGTGCTGTGTCCTCCTTTAGGGTGGGATGTTCGGCCTGGGGTTGTAACTGGAGGTCAGAGAACAGCCGAGCGCACCGTCCGCGTTTGTGAAGCCAGAGCGGGGGCTTTTTTGCTGGGCTTTCTTTATTATAAGGACTTTTTGCGGGGGGTGGGGGAATGAAGTTCTCCTTTACTGTTGCTTTTCCCCCTACATCATAACCGATTTCAAATGGTGCTAGACAAAAACTGAGACTCTGAACACCAAGAGAAATCGGTCAGCCTGTGTAAGAGACATTGTCCTGGCTCAGAGAAGAGTCCTCTTGTAGGTGGCAGCTACACGTTCTTTAAAGACGACTATTCAGTGGTCTGATCAAACGCTTCGTCCGCACAGCGATCGTCTTGTGTGTAATAACGTGATAGACAAGAGCAAGGGCAAGCAAAAAGAGTTTAGCTTCATTTTTAGGGATGCGAGGGTATAGGAGTCATCTGAAACAATACTAGAAGTTACCAGCGATAAACTTAAAAAATAATTGTAGAGAAAGGTTCTTTGTGCACCAGCGTGATATCGTCGTGACGGCCAAAGGCGCTTTTGTGTTTAAGTTGCTGAGGTCGAATTGTTGGAGGGAATTTGCGCGTTTGCAGAGCTGGGAGCTATGGAATGATGATAATTCTCTGGAAATAGAGTCCCCGAGCACAGAGTGGAAATAGATTCAAGTTAGCAAACCAAATGCTGGTGATAGTCTAATAAAGTCAACGCGCTCTGCCTGTCCAGGTGCAAGAAGGACCACGTTGGTTTTCGTGCAGCTTTCGGATCACTTCACTCTGGACAACTTTAACTCAATATCCATTGTTTATTAAGTAGAAATACATTGGAAAGCAGCTGTTCCTGCGGTAGCCCTGGCGTGAGGGGTGCAGACAGTGCTTGGAGGAGTGTCTAGAAATCAGATGATGTTACGAAGCGGATGGCTAGCAAAAAAGAAAGGAAACACATTGGAAAAAGTGCTGGTTTAAGGAGTAGAGGCCATCGGTGAAGTTAGTGGCTGCTTGGGCTCCTCCCACGCTGTAATTCTTGCTCCTAGAACACTGATTTCAAATGGTGCTAGATACAAAGTGGGAAAATCTAAGCCACCATGTGAAACCAGCTTCCAGAGGAAGATACGTCTTGTGCGCGGCTGTGGGCTGAGGGAGAGTCCTTCATCTCCACCATTCCTAGAGAAAAATCCATGTATTTCATTTTATTAGCAAGTAAGACCGTTATCTTCGGGTTGGTTACTTTATTGACAGGGTAGTTCTGACTTTCCATCACTTACTGATCTCAGCAGCATCAGAGGGGACAGCACAAGCCAGGTACTTTTTGTGACGGGGAAAGGAAACGTGACTGTCGTGATGGACCTTCCTTGGTCTGCTGGATCCCATGCTCTGTAAAGAGGTTTTTGTAATCACAGATCTTTGCGAGACAAGTTTTGAATTGTGTAGGGACAATGAAAACAAATGGTGCAGAACCTACTTTGAGTGTGGGTCGGAACAAAACCCAGAAAGGGAGCTGTAAATTGTTCGACACAAGTTGTCGGGGAAGGAGGAGAGTGTGAAAACGAGTGGCTGGTGGTTATTGGAAATGGAAGTGGTGGTTAACCGGCACTTGTGTCTTAGTACAGCGGGAATAGATGGGGTGAAGCCTGCGAATGACCACACATGTGGATAATTTAGGAGCTATTGAACAGTGTCTGGTGCAGGAGCTGGTATAAAATGGAACAAAGTGAGGCAGAAGTGGAGTTGGGAGTTTCGCTTCTCGATGGCCTGTTTTTTTTGGCAACTCTTTGCGTTTAGTTTTGTAACCAGATCCAAGAATCTGCCTGGGTGCCTACACCCTAATGCACACCCACAGGCAGCAGAGGAAAAGCTCTGAGGAAAAAAAGAGCACGTCCTTCCAGAAAAGGGCTGGAGGAAGAGAACTGCACTAGATTACGGCGGCTGGGGCTTTACTGGAGTTGCTAAATCCATTATCTGGGGCAACAGGGTGAAAGACAAGCAGAAAGCAGGTTCCCTCCCCAGTGTCTGTCTTGCTGGCACAGTTATTTGCGAGGCACCCGCTATCATCAGCGTGAGATTTACTACTGAAGAGCTGGACCAAGAGTTGCTGCTGACTCGAGGGCAGTTGCCGCACAGATAAAGGCACCACCGCAGCATCTTTCAGAAACGGGCTCAAAGTGAGGGTTGCTTTGATTTTTACTTTTTCTAGTCTCGGTAGTAAGCGTGCGCCTAAAAAGAAATCTCGATGAAGGTTTTTCAGTAACAGTTGGTGGAAATGTCACTTGTGTTTGTGCTGCAGAGTCTGAAAAACCTCTGTGTACCTTCCCCTCTCCCAAGGACACTAACCTTTCCAGAAACACCATGCAGCGGGTGAAGACGGGTGGCTCATTTGCTTTAGCATAATTAAGATGCTGCTGCTCCTCCTCCAGGCTAAAGGTTGTCCCATCGCCTTGACCCATTCTGAGCAGCCGAAAGGTATTTTTCCTCTTTTTGCTAAGCTGTAGGTCTATCTTTTATGAAGGATACATCCTTGATAGTGGATGCTGTGCTTTCCAAACCTTAGGAAGGCAGCATGAAGAGGGGAGAAGAGGAAAGAGAGCAGTTCGAGGGGCTGTGAAACACAGCGTGCAACTGCTAATAAGCACACACGCAGAAAAATAAACCAGTGCTCATCTCGAGCATTTGCTGGGTGTGTGTTGAGTGTGGACATATGGACACACACATATGTGTGGAGACAAGCAAGTACTATCAGCTTTAGTTGGCTTTGTCAAAGTGTTCTGGAGTTTTCACTAAATAATAGCAGAATAAGTACAATATTACCATTCTGAGGTTTATTCCTCCTTTCACAGCCATGTTTTAGTAGCAGTACTGCCCTGTAGCTTCTTTCAGAGGAATATCTCAAAGCCTTTCATGGACTTCACAGTGCTTTATACCTTCTACACGGCACAAAGGCAAGAAGGGCAGAAATCCCTGCCTCCCCCGTGAAAGGAACCTCCTCCCTCGCCTAAGACCTTTAATCTAGTCTGCAGGAACAAGTCTGGATGTCACAGACCTGATTTTCCACAACCTGCAGCATAAATGAAGGCACTTCTGGGACTTGCACAGTAAGCAAACCAAATCTGTGCATCGTATTCTTTTTTTCCCTCCATTTTCAAACCGCAGAGTGAAACTCACGGTTCATCAGCCTCTGGTCTCCCCTGGAGAAAATACTCCCATTTCACACGGAGAAGATCTGAGCTCAACGCATGGTCGGTGAAGGAACAAGTCAGAGCAAGGCCAGGTGTGGGACAGCACAAGTGGTGACCTGCAGGGGGGAATTGAAATGAGGGAACTTCTAAGGTTTCAAATAAAGCCTCCTCGGCCCAGGCGAGCGTGTAACCGCAGCTGTTGTGTTGCTGCGTGGGTCAGGGATGGACAAATGTGCCCCAGCTTGCGCCCTGAGCCACCCCTCAGTGTGGGACACCAACCAAGGCTGAGTAAAGGACGAGTAGATGCTGCATCGCTGATGCTCGTGGCTGGAAAATGGCTCTAGCGATGCTACTGCACCCACACAAACATCTACGTATGAGTCTAAAGCATCATGGAGATGGTTTTTTCCCCTCAATTAGGGCCAGAATAAAAACTCCAGATCGCATTTCCCAGTGAACATAACCGACTCCATTAGTCCTACTATTGTAGCTTTATAATTGCAGTATAAATAGTAAAAAGTTAAAAGGCAGGAGCTCGGGGTGTGCAACCCTTGTGCTCTCTGGCAAACACGTACCGGTGGTTCATGTGCAGCAAACCTCGTTTTTGAGAGCAAGATAATGAGAGGATGGGCCAAACAAGCCTTCGTTTTCTGGTTCTGCCACACTGATCCACATTTTCTGTGGTTTAACAAAGGAGGCTGAAAAAACAAACAGTGCGGGAGGCTTTTAGTTTGCAGATTACAGCTCTTTTGGAGAAACCTGGAGATCGTTCATAACAGCACAACATCACTAAAATAATTAGGATTTATCCACAAGGCCGCTTTTTTGTTGTGGTAGTTTTGCTTGTCCCAAAGCTGCTCTGACCTGAAGGGAGTGGTTTTAGCATGGTGATGGTTATTAGGGCCACAGTTTCTCATCTGCTTCTCATCTGAAATTGCTTTGACTTCCCTGCAGTCTCACCATTTCCTTCCCCATTTGCTTTCATGAGGGCTCCTAAGCAAAACCACAGCCTGTTTGGAGGGCACAGGAGCTACTGAACCACTGAATCCTATTGAGGAGTTCAGATTTCACAAGAAACAGTGAGGAGAAACTGGGCAAACTTACACCGGGGAAGAAAAACATCACAATTCCATCACGTAGGTCGTGGAAGAGAAACTCATCTCATTTAGCCATGACAGAACAGCACATTACAAAACTAACTATGCTAAAAACGAAATAGCCACCAAAGTAGCTGAAACCAGAAAAGTCATTTTCCGTTCCTAACTTCTCTACCTACTTAGAATATAAATATTGATTGCGAGTCTCCGAGACAGTCGCAGGGAGTGTTGTTGTGATTTGTATAGTCAGCTCAGAACGCCGTGTTCCCCCAACGCCACCGTTCCAGCTGCTTTAGGTAATGTCAAGGAAAGTCATATATTGCCTTCTGTCATTTAAGAGACAAAAGAATGTCCTGTGCCAGTAAGGAAACATACTGCCAGATGTTCACTGAAGTATAACCTGCACTTAGCCCGGCTGTACGAACCCCCTGCTGCATCTCAATGGCAAAAAAGCCAGAGAAAAGCATTGACCCTGTTTGCTTTGTGCCCATTCCCATCACTCTCTCAATCACCAGGATTTCACTGCACATTTGAGAGCTACCGTCAATGCTTAAGAAGCACTCGAGCTGTATATCCAAATACAAAAGCTGGCGGCCACCGTTTGCACTGGGTAGAGAGAGTTTGTGTGGGGAGGCGCAGAGATGCGCTGGACTCAGAAATAGCTCTTCCTTGGAAAGCTGAAGGTCTGAATCACACTGTGTTGGCTCAGTTTTTAGCAGACGAGCTATCACATATGCCTCCCTGTAGGCGAAGAGTCGTCACCGGCATCAGGATTAGCAGCCGGGCTCTTTCCCTTTGAAAACCAGAGAATAATGAGACTGAAGGCCAAGGCTGACGTTAGGCACGGTCAGGGCAGGAAGCTTGGCTAGTAAAACAGGCGGTTGGCTAGCAGGGAGGATCCCTGTGTTCCTCTCTGTTCAAAAGCATCTTGATAACATGCCCCTAAATTGAACTTAATTATTGCAAAAATAGCGACAAAATAAGATCAATTAACCGCTTCAGCGCTGCCTGTGAAGCTGAGAAGACCTCAGGCCAGCCCTAATATACCCATTGCTGATCTTGCTCCGAATCGGCTGAAAATACCGGTGATGTGGACAAATAGGAACAGCAGAGAAAAATGTAGAAACCTGGGAGGGGACAAGACAGTTACCGAGCTGAAGCACCTGAACCAAAAACTCACGAGAGACACCACCAGCTCCACAGACACTGGTGAACGTGGAGCAGTCTGTGGCGTCCACACAAGAACAACTGCAGAAACAGAAATGCTAATATATCCAGACTCTTTTCCTTTTGTTTTTTTCACTGAACACAGTGTAAGTTGATGCCTAATCCTTAAATACACACCACTCCTGATTCCCAACAGTCCCGAGGAAGTCTTGGGGGAAAAAGGGGATGAGGAAACTACTGCGAAGTTTTTGCATATAGCTCCAGAAACAGATTATAGATTTTAGAACACTTTGGAGATGCAGGATTTGGGGGATTACGCTTTTGGACTCACTGCCGCAGTAGCATTCATTTTCAAGCCTCACCTCCAAGTTCAGGACTTGCTACAAGCTGCAAGAAATGCAGCTTGGGGGTTCCTGAACCAATGAGTCAGGGAATGACCTTGCAGCCGGTCCCTCTCTCGGAGCCGTGCCAGGACAAACAGCCCCGCTGAAACCATTTTGTGACATTCCTTTTGCTGCCTTTGCACCAAAACTTTTGGGTGGGTGCGAACACAACAGAGCACTCTCTCCATGTTCTATAACACAGGCAGCTTCACAACCTGGGCCCGGGACTATCTATATATACAGATATATAGAGGAGATGGGCAGCTTGTATCTCTTCCCGACATCTCTGTCCATTAGCATCAGCGATACAGATACTTAACGGACTTAAATCTTACCCTTCCCCCAGCCATATTAAACCGTAAGAAAACACTGTGAACAAGATTTAGAAAAAATACATGGCAGCAGTTAATTTTCTGGACAGGTCTGGAAGTGATTTGTAAGAAGAGTGAGGGTAAAATTCTTGGCATTGGGACATTTTAATGAATTTTCCCAAATAACAAAGAAAAAAACCCAAACAAACAAAACATAGACTCATAGATTTTTAAGCTTCTCACAGCATCATTAAAGCTCCTGACACAGAGCCCGACGCTGTTATTTGTACGATGTGGAAATGAACAGCAGCAGCGCTGCAGGCTCAGAGTCGACTCTGCAAGCAACAAAATGGCCAGAGGTGCTACCAGGTTCCTCGGGTTCCCTCCCCGCCCGTGGGTGGTGAAATAGGTGGGTGCCGATAGCTCTGGCACTTCGGGTATGGTTGTAAAGTTTAGCATCAATATTAAATTAATAGCGCTAACCGTATTCAAGCTTGTGCCCTCATCAGCTCAGCTCCGTAAAGCACAGACAGGAACCAAGAGCAAAATCGGGCTGCGTCACAGATGTAACATGACCATCGGCAAAACAAGTGCAGAAAGAGATCATGGCTGTCTCGTCAGCCAGAGAGCCTTCCTTCGGTCTCGAAGCAGAATAAGAAGGTAATGCTTTTAAATTTATATCGCGAGCGTTTGCAATCCTTAACTTCCTTTAGCAAATTTTGCAGCCCTTCGGTGGTCAAAACTCCCGAGAAAATTGCGTGTGTTTTGCCAACGGACCAAACGCATTAACGAACACTGCGTCATAATGCCGCACTAAGGCTGAGAGATGCAATAAACCCCACTTCACAAAGGAAGGAAAGCAAAATACAGAAAAATGAATCAGCTTACACAATGTCACACACACAAGTGTCAGAGGGAGGAAGAAAATCACAGCTTTCCCGAGCCCTTTTGTGGCAATACGCAGAAAACCATTATGGACCAGTTAGCCACGTACAGCGAACATGCAATAGCAACACGGTGCCTATGCGCAAAATCGCTACCGTCCTACGGAAATATGCCGTGTCCCCTTCTTAGCCAGTCCCACAGATTTACCTGCCGACAGTAACCTCAATTCCTGAGTAATGAGATTTACGGACGAAGTTTAACATTGAAATAACTCCTCTGCTTCCTTACTGCCCCCGCACTTAGTCACAACTAAACTGTCACTGTGGCAAAAAGATGGTAGCAAAGGGAATAAAACCAAAAACATCCTTACGGTGAACACAGGTATTCAAAGAGTACGCGTACACCTGAGCAAGTATACCAGTTGCACCTCCTTGCAAAGGACTGAAAAATGCCATTAAGAAGCACTAGCTTTGCACATTAACAAGGTCCCACGCCCCACAACCGCAATGGGGAAAGACGCAAAGGGTTGTCCGCACTCGGTAAAACAGACTCAACCCACCCGTCCTCCATGCAACCGAGCGTCGTCTCTTAGTCCAGCTCCCGGCTGGACAGAATTACCTCCACAGATGCATACTGTTGCTCTAGGTGTGTGTGTTTATGTCTGTCTGTCTGTCTTGCTGCAGGGACCACCGACATGGCTGCTGTTCCTGTTGTTCCCCTGCTCTGCGGAACTGGCGCTGCAGGAGTTGAGGATGCTCCGAGGGAGCCGGCTCCAGCCAGCGAAGGCTCAGTGAGTCAGGAGGGGTTGTGACGACTGCAGCAAGGCTCTGAAATTCCCTACGGAATTGGGCAGAAAAGGCGGGGAGGGAGGAAAAGTGGAGATGGGCAAGAGGGGGATAAGCGGGGGGTGGCACCTACTGTTTTCTTCTTCCCTCCCTGTTCCTACCAGCCGATGGAGACGGCATCCTCCTCTTTACCGTACTGCGCAAATTAATGGAGTCGGGGATAAAAACCGCAGCGCCTGCGGCCTTTGTAACAGAACAGCCCGAATTCGGTCGGGGTGGGTGGATGGATGTACGTACAGCCCTTGTCTCTCCCTCTCTCTCAGGCTGCTGCCGAAGCCGCGCAGACCGTGGTCACCGTACATTTGAGCTGGTTCTGAACCCAGCGGTTGTTGCTAAACAACCGGACCTGACGCTTGAGATGTCAGCGAGTGAGTAATACAGATTAAATGCTTATGCTACCATATCCTTAAACTTGTTTAAGCCTCAGCATGCTGAAAGGCTACGGGATAATGTTCCCTGCTGTACAAGAAAGCAAAGTTACCGCTCCACTGCATAACCGGGAGACTTCCTCGGCCAGAAGGACCAAGCTCAAAGCTGGTTGTGTCCTCAGCACTTCCAGGCAGAGTTACCATCTTCATTGCTGGTCGCTTTAAGAAGAGAGGTGAAAAAATAGTATAGTAAATGGTTAAGAGAGAAAAATGTTCTCCCCTTCGTTTCCTTGTCCTCTCTCCAGAGCTGCCCTCAGTCTCCCCTTCATCCTCACCCAGTCCTTCCAATCCTTCAGTCCCTGCTTTCTAACACTTATTTATTCTGCAGACCTTCACAGAGCCATCCCTTAGGGCTGCCTTCAGCTCTCCCTGATCCTACCCAGCCTGTGGCAAACTCACACTTAATGCAAACGAAAGCTGAGTTTGGGCAAGCGTCTTTTTCCCTTCTTTAATTATTCCCACGGCATCATTTCCAGGTGCAATCCCTGCAGTTTGCAGCCCTGCAGACACTTAACTGCTTACAAGGCAGAAGGGGGAAAGTGAGGAAGCGAGGAGAAGAGCGAGGAGAAAACCCCCAAACCCCAGGACTTTCCCCTTCCCCGTGCTTTGCAGCTCTGACACGTCATCGTCACCAGCGCACGGCAAAACGAAACCTCGCCGGGCACCCGTGGGCGCGATGTCCACACCGAGGGGTTAATGGCTTTGCTGCTGCCTGCTGCCCCTGCCCGAGGGGCGTCCAGCAGGCAGGGTGCAGGCAGGGAGCAGGCAGGGTGCAGGCAGGGAGCTGCCGGCACTTTGAAGCAAGCGAAATCCAAACGTTGAGATTTGACACCCAGCCCTCCGCCAATCAGCGAGAGCTTTTCACCTGCCATCCCCTCCCTCCGCCAATCGGGTGGCGCCGTTGCGGCCGAGAGCCCGCCCCCGGGCCAATGGGGAGGCGGTGCCGCCGCTGGGTTAATGATGCAGCAGTCCAGGGCCGAGTATCACATGGGAGCTGGCCGGCTGCCAGCATGGAGACACGGAGCGAGCAAGGTAAACAACTTTCCAACGCCAAAATGATGACATTTAATCCCGAAATGCTAGCTTCCCCGGCTCGGCTCATCCTTAACCCCTTTCAGCTGCTGTTGGAAGCGTCTGGAAGGCACCGTCTACCTGTCCCCAGTGGTTTTTTTTTTGGTGGGGTTTTTTTTTTGAGCGAACTGGACGACGTGCCCTGCAATGATGACTGCGTCACCGTTTTTACCACTTTGCGAACTACGCAGTGACAAACCTCGGAGCTCTGAAACGCAGGGCGCCTGTTAACCCCTCCACCAAACCCTCGCCAACATGCCAGCCTCTAGAGAGACAGGGGGGGAATAAAAAGCCCAAACAAAACATGCAAACAGCAGTCTTTGCAAAGTTGTCATCTCTCCCCCACGACTACTACCCTCCTCTGCAGTACAGCAATGCCGGCAAGAGTGACATTAGTACAACCTGTGCCATCGTTCCATTGAGAAAACAGCTCTGACGCAGAACAGAGCAATCATACCCAGCCTAAATAATAATAAAGGCACTTCGGGATCCGAACTTAGGGACGCCGGGGGAAAGGGATGCCCTGCAAATAATTAAAATACGTAGCTGCAGCTCAAGCCCCATCCTGATCAAAGGGTACGTACGTGGGAAAGACGAACCGGACCGAAGAGCTGCTGCCCGTGCACCATCTGCGCAGTCCCCAGCCCTCCGCTCGCCGCGGAGCGCCGCAGAATAGAAGGTTCCAGAAATTTCCTTTCCGTTAACCCTTTCGGCGTCTGCCCACTCTCCCTTCCCGCGGGATTAAGCGCGCCGGGTCTCCAGCATCGTCAATGGGTGAAACCTCCTACGCCAACCGAGCCCAAATCCCGTCTTTAAATGACGCTGGATGGTGGCAGGAGCCCAGTCCCCGGTGTTTGGTGGCACTTCTGTTTCTGGAGCCCTCTGTGCCTCTCTTGCTGCCTCTCTCCCCTCTTGCTGCAGCAGCAGGGCTGTTGCTGGTAAGACCTATCGACAGAGCTTGCTCTCTCACTCTCTCGCTGAGCTCTGTGACGCAGCTCTAAATTCTCCAGCCTGCTCCCTGTGTTATAAGAGCGGAACTGCAGCTTTCCAGGGAGCCCGTGCCAGCGGTGCCAGGGCCAGGCGAACCGAGGGGAACGTCGCTCCTGGACTCTGCACCTCTTTTTGGTAATTATTATGTTCCTCACCTCCGTTTTGGCGCTTCCTCCGAGGCTCCCAGCCTTGCATCTCCTTCTCTGCTTCTGAGTCATGCTTGCTGGGTTAACTCTTTTAGGATTGGTAGTCAGCAATACAAATCTCGAACGAGCGCAGCTGAAACCACAGCCAACTTTGTGGTGGTTTCTGCTTTAAAAAAACACCAAAGCAAATCTTCTTGGCTCTAAAAAAACAAAAACACACACACGCGCGCACGCACACACACGCGTTCCAGTAGAGAGTTAGTGCTTTTTGATTAACTGTTTCGGTGACAGGAACGACTATTCGACTTCCTAAAAGAATATATTTGAGGCCTACGTCTTGCAAATCCTCAGCAGGCAGTTACCCTGGAGCACAAGGCAATTTAAAAGGAGCTGGTACTATGGACAAACACAGGCCTTCTGGCCATAAAAGCTGCTGCTGGACCCACAAGACGTTGATCTGAGTGTGGTTCAGTGCACAGTGCAAGATAAGGTACTGAAAGTGCTAGAAAGCCATAGGCTCCTCTTAATCGGAACAGGATTAATAAGTGTTATCACACGCACAGATTGAAAATGACCAGGGAATTCCTGCATTCCTGGAGTCACCAGAATCCAGTCAAAGAAAGTCCACAAGCCGCTCTGTATTTCAGCCCAGCGGGCGTCACCAGGCAGGTCAGATTTTGCAGATGGACACTGTCTCCTCATGTCTGCCCCACCACGCTCTCCACTCTTGTAGCCTCCGAACCGGGCAGCGTGGAGGAGGATCAGGGGCAGATCCAGCATCTGGGAATCAAAGAGGAGCCGGCACAGTGTGCGGGAGTTCACGCGTCAGTCTGCACGGACAAAAGAGCCGGCAGCCCATTTGAAAAACATCAAACCGAGACACAGAGATCACTACAACACAGCTACATCTGCCATTTTCATTGTGGACTTCAGAGCTGGCTGCGAGCTTTGGGTTTTCACTACAACCAAAGCTGAAATAACCGCTTTTTTTTTTTTTTTCCCCCTCTTTGCAGCGTCTGAAGAGCCTGAGCTATTTTGGGATTTGTCTGTACTACACTGAAAATGACACCTGTTACGCACAGACACAAATGAGAAGAATTGCAAGCTCCCAGTTTCTCAGATATGATTCTGCAATAAGACACAAGAATCCTATGAGCTGGTGGGGAGCTGGGAGAGCGGCGCAGGCTCTCAGTGTGGGGTGAAGGGGATGCGAATCAAATAGTATAAAAGATGTAAAAAGGGCTGTTGTAGCTGATGCAAAATGAAATCAAACCTCCGTGTGGCCAGGGGAAGTCATGCTCGGTCAACTAAATGCCACAAGACGTTGGTTTCTTATGCAACCAAACCCATGGGACCTTGAGCCTTACACAGACGCTTTGTGGCCAAAGCTGCATTAACTACTTCGGTTAATGAAGGTACAATTGGCAGAGCGCTCCTGCAATGACTCACCCGCGGTGATGCTCGCGTTGGGGCTGCTGCTCTGTGCCATGGGGGTGTCTGGGCTGGTTCCAGTGACCCCCAAGTTCTCTCCAAAGCTCCACCAACACGCAGATTTTCCACATTCCCCATTTTCCCCTATCGGGAAATTCCAAATTGTTTCTTTTTGGTTGCTTTCAGGGGAAAGGCAGCTTTTATTTTATGGTTTACTTTCATTTGACAATGACCAGCCATGGGACTTTTCTACCTTTACCTGGCTCTGGGTATTCATTTTATGGTGGTATTTGGGCTCTTGAGAAGACTCAAAGCTGCTCTGGGAAACACTCAAGAAAACACGACACAAGGGAAAGCTCCAGCACTTGGAACTGAACAATGAGATCCCCAAAAAATAAAGTTGTCTTCTCACCCAGTTGAGTCAGTTAAATGTTGGGCAGGATTTGGCATTTTCTGGGAGCTGAAATAAGGAAATAGAGACTGCAATTCCATGGTAGAAATCCAGGCTGCTTTTCTAAGTGGTGCCCATGTACATGTTTTGTTGCAGCTTTTTTTTTCCCCTCTCCAGACTCGGTCTAAAAGCAGGAGGCAGAACCTTGGTTTTGTAAGAACTGACTGCGATGGGCAAACTTGGGAAATGGGAATAATCCATGGCTGTGGTGGGAAGCAGGGAGCTAATGGTAGCACAAGTATTAATTCCAAAGCGAGGAGTGACCTAACAGCTGAATACAACTGAGCCCTGGGCTCTTACAATGCTGTTTAAAACCAAATTGATAGTGCTAGATAGTGTAATAAGATATCACGACTTAAGCTTGAACGGTTCAGGCTGGATGTTAGGAGAAAAATCATATATTTTCAGGAGGGTGGGAGGGGTTGAACGCCCAACATCATTACCAAGTCTCAGCATCACAAAAGGATCATTAATTAACAGGCGAGCAGAGGAGCTGCGGGAAACTGCACCTAAAGGTGCGTCCTCAGTTCTCTGGCACCTCCTTAATAGCAATAACACCCCCGTCCCATGTTACAAAATTCTGACCCTCGTGCGCTTTGTTATTGGGGTTGTGGCTGATAAAATAAGCTCAGCCATCCACTGAGGAGGGTCCTCGGCTGTTTTAACGAGGAACGAAGCCCTGGCGGTACCAGCCGGGGAAGCCTTGGCTCAGGTTTCGGTTTAAATGCCATCGGCCGCTCCTTCCTCCGACTACAGGAAACTGCGATTGTTAAAAACGGGGCATGTTCCTGTTTAACTAAAAGCCTGAGATCAAATAATCCAGCGGCCTCGGTTGTGCCAAACGAAATTCCTGCCCGAGACGCGGCAAGTCTGTGCAGCTGTAAATCTATAGAATAACCCCGGACGTCGGCGTCCGTGCGCGTCACCTCGGGGAGGTGGAAAGAGCAAAGAACCGGGGAAAGGAATGTAAAACTTAGCGATAATGCTTAGCGCAGTTTTCTTCACGTTACCAACCCGAAGTGCTGGAAGTTGCTTTAAAATAGTTTGTTTTTCAAATGCTGACGTGGGGTAAATCTTTTTCAGAATGTGACATTTGTCAGCACTACCTCTTCCTCCCAAAACGCTCACAACCTCAGCAAAATGATGTTTTCCAATAGAAGTCTATTATGGCACAGAATTCCCAGCCAGCTCTATTCAAGGAATACCCACAAAACCAGGAACAGCACAGCCCATGTGCCAGGATGGTTTCCCCGACCATCACCAATCAGAGGGTGATTAATAGTTTTTATTTTAATCTGAATACTGTAATAGAAAATGGTCCCTAAAAAATACCTTACTTAACTCTTTGCTGTAGTAAAACAGTTGACTGCAAATAAAGAAGTAATGTTAGGTGCTACTTGTGGGAACTGGCAAGTTTTTTATGTTTGCTTGTTTAAAATTACTATATTTTAGATATGGGAAGGCTGAATTAAATCAAAGTTAAATCATTTGACCCACCTTGGATGTAGAATTACTGATATGGAAATTCAGGAGTTCCTTGCTCCCAGGTTTTATTCAGGTTGTGCCTCTTGCTTAATTATAGTCCTTATTGCCCAGAAGGCCCCCAGTCAATTAGTGATTCATGAGCATCACCTGGCTTGGGGAGGAGATTGGTAGGAAATGATTTCAAGGAGGTACTTCAAAGAAAAGCAGAAATTAAACATTAAGTTTTCCTTCTCTTTTCACATGTACATGGATAACAACAGATGATTTGTGCTCTTGCAGTCCTATCGCACAGATTTCTAGGAAACTCAAGACTGGCAGCTCCAAAATAAGGATATTTGCTCCCGCAGCTCCTGCAGTCCATGCAGAACACTCCACGTGCTGTGTGCACATCAGCTTTGTTCTGCTGTGAAAAGTTAGAGAGCGTCACAACAAACATTTAGCTTTAGGGTTTTTTTATTCCCCAAAGGTTTATTGTTATCCAGATGAGTTTCATTGGTGAACAGCAGAGCAATGGCCTCTGCAATATTGACACGGCTTTGCCGGTGTGTGTTATCCTCACCGGGGGCCCAGCAACAGGAGGAAGAGCAGGCAGGTGTATAAATAACAATTAAAAAGCCCTTCTGAAATAGGTTTTAAAGTCGATTCCGTGCCCATGCCTGGGTGTGCACGACTGACTGTCCACGAAGATGGGGATGGGGTTTGTTTCAGAGTCCCATCTGGGGGCTGGTTCAGGGGAACGGGCTCAACAGCTGGTGCTGAGATCCAAAGCCAGAGGTGCGGGTTCATTCCCAGGAGCTGCCAGGGGTGCGTTGGCATCGAGGAGCCACGTTTGCGTAAACCGCTTGTATTCTTTGTGCAAACCGAGCCCATGCAGCAAAGCAGGCGCTGAAATAGAAGTGAAAACCTCGCCCTGCCTTGGCAAACCTGCAGTCTTGGGATTTACCCTGTGAAGTCGAAATAAACCCCAGCTGGAGTTGCTGAGATCCATTCCAAAGAGGTGGCACCACCTTTGCACAACGAGCTGCTTCAAAGCAGAGCTTGTGCCCCATGTTCAAGGTATTTAACATCCTCAACCCCCTCCCTGGGCAGCATGATGATGGAGTTTGACGTGGAGCATCCCCGGACACCCCAAGCAGCAGCTTTTGCTCGGTTCCAAATCTAAGGAGCCAACAGGGCTGAGACAAAAGTGATTATTTCAGCTATTAGCTGCTAAGAATAGTGCCGGCGGGGGTGCTGTGCAGGGCTGAGGTGCACAGCCGGAGGTAGCACAGAAATAGCCGATCCCCACGCTCAGAAGCGTCATGAGTCACCGAAATACACGGGGAGGGAGGGGACGGGGATAGGTAAAATCCACCCTTTGGCTACATGGAAAGCAGAGCACACCCCTGGGCTGACTGCGGAGTTTTTGGGGAGAGAACGGCATTTTGCTGAGGTTTTCCTAAGGAGACAGAGCATCTTCCCCATCACCAGGCGCTGGACCACCCTCCCGCATCCCACCCACGTGTTCCTGCCGCACAGAGAACTTCAAATAGCCCTGATGCTGCTGAAGGGTACCAAAGGGGGGAACACAGCCCTGGGGACGCACCAGCCGCTGCATCCTCCCACCAGCCTCCCATGGGCACGAATATTTGCAAAACCCAAATATTACCGGGGAGGGGGGAACAGCGGGACAGAGGAATCTATTGATCTCCAGCCAGCTGTATTTCACGGTGTTTTCCTAACTTAACCGCTAATCTCACTTGAAGTTCCCTTTACAAATACATTCTAAAAGGTTAAACAGAAGAACAGCAGCTATTTAAATACGGGATCGGTAAGTGATGAGGTGCTCAGCTGGCTGTGCGGAGATGTCTGTAACATCTTGTCCTGATGCTATTTAGCAAAAAATCACATTGGTATCGCTGCATGTTTTTACTCAATATAGCTTGGAAGAGGCAATTTTCCTTCTGTGCTGTTTGTGCAGCCCAGGGTACAACACATTCCTGATCTATGACTAGGTTTCCAAACTACTTAGTAAAATGAATAATAAGGGTGGTAGTAAAAGTTGTATAACTTTTATTCTTACACAGCAACCTTTAGTGTTGGGTTTTCCAACATGGGGAGGAAATAGGGGTTTTGTAAAAACCACCATACCCACCCAAAAAAAAACCCCAACAAATTTGAGGTTTAAAAGAAAATTGTTGTATCCGTCCTGGGCGCGACAGGAAAAGAAAAGAGTTGAGCTCGATAGAATTAAAGATCTCAGCTGGAACACAGACAGGGCACCAGACAGCTGGCTAAAAATAGATTAATCCTAATTACAGCCACACTTCTGCTTTTTTCAAGGTTTCCCGTTTCACGTGGGGACGCGGACGCTGCGACCGGAGCGGGGGACGGTCCCCAGGGCGGCAGCGAAGGGGACGGGGGGCACGCGCTGCCCGTTATCCCCTAATCCCGGCATCACACCGATGACACAGAGCCGTGGGGACGGCGGGAGTGACCGCAGTGACAGGACCGGCAGCAGCGTCGCGGCCGATGGGCACAGGATAAGCTCAGCCCCGGGAATCTGCTCTTCCAATGAGCAAAACCAAAGTAAGCAGCTGGAAAACAGGGTTTCAGGTAACTCGCGCTTTGCTGGTTAAATATTTAACCATCTTCACTTCCCACAGGCTCCTTGAACCGCCAGCACATCCACAGGAACTGCCATTAATCCCTATTTATTTCCGCCCAGACAACATCCATACAGAGACTTACTATCTCATAAGCAGAACTACAAGATGTTTAGCATGAAATAAACATATTTAAGCCTTTGCTTTCAAACTATGGCAAGTTTATTTCTCTTGTAAAGCCTATAAAAACAACTCTTTTCCCACCCTAAAAGATGTATATTCATTACCAATTTAGCCAGAAAAATGCATCACGTTGGCTATAATGATATTTGGCAGAAAGCAGGAGTTAATGCCATGTTTTCTGTTTGTGTTTCTGTAGCAGCAATGAGTAGGGAAGCACGAGGGCCCCTCTGCTCCAGCTGTATCTCAGGCTGTGAAAACCAGCGATGGAGAGACCTTCTAGCCGGTAAAACAAAGGACAAAATTCATCAAACACTCCTGCAATATCTTGGATTTACGTAACTGGGGAAAAACTCTCCTGCAAGTCCAGGGGCAACAGCGAGAATCGCAGTTAAAGTGTCCGACTTGAGTCTGCTCGGATGTTTAAGGAAATAGTAAGTCCAGGTGAGCATTGGGACATGGGAACGACAAAGAGCAGGACCTGAAATGCCAACAGCATCATGTTCAGGGCTGAGGTTTTGGGGATGCTGAGGTTGTGGGTTTGCTGAGGTTTTGGGGATGCTGAGATTGTGGGTTTGATGAAGTTTTGGGGGTGCTGAGGTTTTGAGGCTGCTGAGATTGTGGGTTTGCTGAGGTTGTGGGTTTGCTGAGGTTTTGGGGATGCTGAGATTGTGGGTTTGCTGAGGTTTTGGGGATGCTGAGGTTGTGGGTTTGCTGAAGTTTTGAGGGTGCTGAGGTTTTGGGGAGCGCCAGGTACCACCATGCCAATCGCTTGTGTCCCCCTAGGGACACTGAGGCTCACCGGGTGTCTGACTGAACACACATTATTAGCTCTGAGCAGGACTATCAGTTCAATAAATAGTGGTTTTACTTACAGCTCATGGGAGATTTCACTTTTACATTTTTGAGACTGATTTCTCTCTGCACCGAAATGCAGACCCAGGATTCAGGGCTCGCCTTTCGACAGTTTTAATTAAACGAGAACGACGCGCTGGCAGAACAGCTGGTACCTTTGGGCTGACGTCCCTGCTTTGATCTCCGCAGAAACCAGCGTCCCATATCCCAGTTTCTGGCTGTCCCGCAGTCCTGGATTGTCTGTCCTGCTGTCACCTTCCAACTGCCCAAGTTATACCCTGGATAGAAGAAAAATCTCCCATTAAAAGTTCACCAACAATACGACAATTGGCAAACAAAACAACAGGGGAAAAAAATAGGTATTCTTAAGCAGCTTTCTAAGCATTATTATGGTACAATTTAACCTCATCTGGTTTATGGATGCACCCCCAGCGATGCTGCCCATGTGCGGCAGCACAAAGCGATGGAGACGGGGGCAAATCACGGTGAATGCGTCTGTCTGCAGCCGCTGCTTTTAGAAACGGAGCGAGGGATGGGGAAACGTGCTGTGATTCATCCCATCGCCTCGGTCCCCGCTGCCGCCCCCGCTGCAGCACCCACGGGTGCCGGAGCCGCCAGACGCAGCTCCAGCTTCAGCATCGCCTGCCGAGATGCTCCCGAGCACCAAAACCTGATGCCGCAAAGGTACCGAAGGGAAATGAAATGCTTTTTTATTACCGAAAATGATCATTTTTGGAGTGTTTTCATCAGCTCGGCTGAATAACCCGACATATTTTGTGGTTCCTGCAGGTACCGGCTGAGGTTTATTTCTGCCTCTTGTCTCAGCCTTGAAACTGGGATTGTAAATTGTTTTGGCCGGGGATAAACTGTCTTTGCTGCCCTCTGGGTCTCAGCTGAGGCTTCTAGACAGTTCTAAAAATAAGTCATTATAAGCTATTATCTTTTAAAAATGCTTGTAAAAAAGAGGGAGCGAGCAGAGGCTCCTTTCCCAGCTTTTTTCTCCTCAAACTGCCAAGATTATTGCTTTTTAAATGGTGTCTTCTTGGTCAGTTCTTTCCCATAAAACATATGCACATAACAGTTTACAAGTATTTTGCACTTATATAGCAATAACAATTTGAAACCCGCTAGTAAGTTTCTAAAATCCAAGCGATTAACAAAATAGAAATTAATCTCAAAAAAACACCTTTATGCACAAGTTGATTACTCTTCCCAGCATGGAATAATTTTGCAAACAAATCTCCGTTAAAGGTTGAGCTTTTCCATCTTTTTTTTCCCCTAAGAAAAACTAGATATTGTCATTTTTGATGTTATTTGGGCTTTTTTCCTCACTTGGCCAATTCTGCTTAGTCACATTAGATGAGATTAGAATGGGAGACCTTTCCTTTGAGCGATTCCTTTGTGTAATTCCTAAAGCAGAAAACAAAACATTGAACATTACAAAACAAAACAGATGAAAATACTTTCAGCTTTGCTCGTGTTCCTGCCAACTATTTTCCTTTAAAAAAACTACCCATAACCCAGCTCCTCCTCAGCCTGTCCATGCTTGTATCACTTTACTTTACTCCTTTAAAGGGGAAAGGAGAGCTGAGGATTAGCTCTGAGCCGGCCTAAGGCAAGGATTGGTTTTAAGCCTCTAAACCGGCTTCTAATACTATCCTTCCCTCAAAAAAAAAAAGGCAATAAGAACATATTGTGAAGAAGGTACAGACTTCTTTAAATACATATTTTGAACAGCACCCCAAAGATCACCCATATTATTAAGAGAACACAGTTTATTTGCCCATTGAGTGCACTGGACACGAGTCTCCGCTCTTCAGAGAATTCTCTTGGAGAGAATTCATCTTAAATACTCAGAGTGTGAAGGCTCCAAAAAATCAGAGCTTGCATAAGGCCGTAAGGCTTGGGGTGCACCAATAAGTAATAAATAACAGAGCCTTGCAGGAGGTTGATTCCCCCTGAGCCCCAATCCCATCCCTGTTGAACTCAACGATTTTGTTTGGGGGAGTCTTGGAAAGTTTAACCTACCAGCTCGGGGCTGGGTGGTGACTTGGGGGTTTGCAGTGGCCACCGATGTGCCTTTCGGTGTCTCAGGTGTGCACAAAACGCCGTGGGGTGTTTTTGCTTCATGCGCTGCTGGCCTGAGTTAACCCGTAGCCCTATTTTCCATCGGTAACCATGGCAACCCGCATTATCTCGCAGAGGTGTCTGTCACCCCGTGGTAGTAACACCCTGCTCGTCACAGCCCAACCTACAGTCCCACTGCACGTGCACGGTGAAAAGAACCAACCCAAAAGTGAGGTGGTGTTTGCAGGATCCCCGTTTCTAACGCCATTCTGGCCGAGTAGGAGGTGGGGAGAAGGCAAAGCGGGTCCTGGCGATGCCACCGGCTCCTCGGTGGCCTAGAAGGTGTTTTGGGGCAGATGGGACACAAGCACACCCTGCATCCCGCTGCAGCAGAAGGGATGCTCGAGGTGAAAAGAAGAAATAACAGCGGAGTTAATTAGACTGTTAAGCGGCGTTCCTTATTTTATCAGCACTGGGGAACACTGGGGATCACCCTCCATAAGCGCTCCAGTGACTGGATGCTCTTGTGTTGCTTATATTCATATAATTATTAAATATGCGTTACAATTTTTGAAAAATTTTACATACATCTATACTAAGAAATAATTGAGGATGTTAATACTTGTTTACTTACTTACAATACATCTATTAATTATTAGTTAAATATAAACTAAGCACTCTGCTTCTAAACAATGCATCGCTTGATCTTCTGTCTCTTGTCATGAAGAAGGATCTAAAACTTGAACAATATCCCCTTGTTTTGCAGGTGTTCGGAAAGCATTGGTTAATGATGGGTACGTCTTTTATAACTTAATTGCAGCATGCATTAGTTTGGCAGCTTCTCTTCAGGGTCGCTGGTGCCATCACCTCGGTGGGGAGAGGGATCCTGGTACCTGAAAGCAAAGGGGCTGCTCTGAGACTTAAACCTGCACCACAGCTGCTCATTAAACCCGCCCGGGGGTGGCAAAGCGGAGTTGTTGCCTCTGGCTCAGAGAAAGCCTGGGAAATTAAGCCCATCCTGTCCCAAAACTGTCCTTTTGCACTGGCCTCTGACACGGAACACGTTCGGTGTCACAGGCTGGGTTTTGTGGATTTCAATCCCTAACATGATTCTGTGATTTAAACAACGATGCAAACGTTTGGGTTTATTTTTCTTTTCAGAATAAGAAATCAAACTGGGGATGAAGACAAGAAGTCTGCAGTCGCTCCAAAAAAACAGTCAAATATCCCTCCTGCCATAGGTTGGCTAATTACAGATAACAACACAACAAACTACGAGTAAGAAAATGTAGACATAAAATACGGAAAATAACTTTGTGGAGCTTCCCTACTGCAGAGTATCTTTAAAAAGCCTTCTAGAAGGCCTCTTACCACATTGCTAAACACACCTTTATTTATTATTTTTTTAAGAAAAGAGCATAAAAGAACTTATTCTAAACTAAATATTTAACCACATAGCAATTAACTAACAATGATGAATGGTAAACAGTCCCAGTCCCACGCTAACCCGGGACTTTAAAGCCCGTTTATCTAAGCTAAAGCTGCTCAAGGGGAAAGGCAAGTTTATTGAGTAAACTTTGTCTCAGCCACCTCGCTATTAAACCAGTTCACAAACAGAAACTACACCATATATTCCATGGGAGAACAGAATACAAGGAACAAGAACGTAACAATCCATCACGTGGAAGTTACAGTGCTATCTGGAGCAATTATCCCTAAATATAAAAGCATAGAAAACACGAAGCTGTAAAACAACCACTTCCAGCCCCCTGTGGCCTTGTGCTAAAATAGCAATAAGTGAGGGACAAATTCCACCCGTTGTTCCCAGTTGGCCCAGGACACTCGTTCCCACTTATCCACTGGGGAGGAGCCAGACAGGGCAGGATTTTATCCACAGGGATCCCTTTGCTGAAGTGTAACAGAATTAGCTTATTAGTAGTAATATTATTAGTATTAGTGTTGTTTTTATTATTACTATTACATTTTATTATATTTAGTATTTTATTATTTTATCTTATTTTTACTATTTTTTAATATTTTTATTTTGATTACTTTTATTATTTTAAAATATATTTTCTTTTACTTTGTTTTATTTTATTTTATTTTATTTTATTTTATTTTATTTTATTTTAATGTTATATCTTTAATCCATGCTCCCCACCCCAGGGAAGCAGCCCACCCCAGGTAGGGCCGTTCCGAAGCCCTCAGCCACACCCCCCCCATCCCTTCCTCTCCCCACCCCTGCATCCCCGACCCAGGCGGCATCCCGGGGGCGGAGCGCAGAGGCATGCGTGGGATGCGCACGGGATGTGCGTGGGAACCGCGTGGACGGGATGTGCGTGGGATGCGCACGGGCTGTGCCGGCCCCGTTCCCCCCCCGCGCAGTACCTGCCTGGGGCTCAGCACCCGCGCAGCTCCGGGGGCTCCGTGGCCCCCCCTGCAGCCAAGGTCACCCCACGCTGCCTACAAGTCCCAGGAAGCCGCGAGTGTCACCAAGGTGGGGGGGGTGATGGAATCGCTCCGGGCCCCCCAAGGTACCTTCTCCCAGCGCATCACGGCGTTTTCCTCCTCATTCCCATCACACCTGCGATGTCCCGAGCTGGGGAATGGCTGAGGAATCGTTTTAAAATCCTGCGCAGGAGAGGCAGATCTATTGTGGAATTTTCTTCAGTTTAAAAAAGAAAAAGCAGCAGGAGGAGAAATTAATGTCTAAAGGTTGGGTTTTAAATGCTACGTGTTCCTTCCAGGTCTGCAGCCGCTATCTGTGTCACTGAGCATCTCTGTGACCACCTTCCAGTACCTCCACCATCATTAGCGGGTGTTATTCTCCCTCCCTCTTAGGATGTAGGGGGATAATCATTCCCCATTTAATGGATGGGAAACTTGGCACAGCACAGATTAAGTGATTTGCTGACAGGCACATAAGAAAATTGCGCTAGTCAAGCATTCTCTCAATTATGCCATCCTTGTAACTGCATAATTTCCCTGCGTGATTCCAAACGCGACGTGTGGGGCTTCATCTCTGTGAAGAGCGTGGCTACCATCACTCAGCACCCATGAGTCACACTGGTCCGTGTCCTCAGCATGGGGGTCCATGGGGCACAAAGTCAGGTCTGTGGTCCCACAGACTCAGACCTGGTGGTGGTGAAGGCTGCCGGATCCAGGAGGATGGTGTGGGTATGATGTGCAGGTATGGAATCTTATTATTCCCATTATGAAATCATATTATAACAAGGAATCCGAGTCACGCGTAGGTTATGTGATTTACCCAAGGTTATACAATGCGTCAGTAGCAGAGCAAAGAAACAAACAGGCCAAGCTGGCCTGTCCTTCAGGTTATTCTCGGTGAATTACTCTAGTCCTATCTCTGCGTCTGTTTCCAGGGATAGAACCTCTGATATAAGCTCTTATTGCGAGCTGGTTCTTCCTTCACAGCCCACGTTTACAAGGGATGCACGGGGACGCTGCACAAACACCCAAACGCCGCTTCGCCCCTTGCCGGCAGCTCCTTCCACAAACCCAGTGGAAATTCCCCGCTGGTGCCAGCACCGGGGCCTCCGGAGACTGGCCGACCTCCCTGGACCCGGCCGGGAGCTGGGACGCTGCCATCTGGGTGCAGCATTCCCATCGCAGCCCCGGGGATGGATAATCCGGAGCGGGGATGCTGGTGGGAGCTGAGCCGGGGCTGCACCTGCCCCTCGCTGCCTGCGTCATCCCCTGCTTGCTTATATTTCAGGCTCCCCTGCCCTCATTTCAATGGGCCTTGCCTGCCCAGCCTCCTAATCTGCCACTAAGTGGGACTGCCGATGAACGCCGCGATAAATTTAGAAAGAAATCTTTGTGTGGGTCAGAGGAAAAACACGGCGGCCCGGGGAATCCGAGCTGCGGCTCGGTTTGATTGCCCTCTGCTCTCTGCCTGCGCAGCGGGATTTAACGCGGAGTTTCTTACCCGTGAAAGCAAGAGGGATCCACGGGGTTTATAGCCGGTCCTCACCCTGCTGGGGTTTATCAGCCAGGGATGCCGCCTTAGAAAAATAAGCAGTTTTAACAAATATTAGTTACAAAAGAGCGGGGAGGAGCGTCGCTTGCAAGCGGCCGAGCTGCCCGAGCTCAGAGCACGACCTGACATTTCAGCCAGAGCCTCTTAAAGAGCAAGTTTACCTTCCCCTAGGACTGGTTTATATACAGAAGGAGGGAAGGCAGTTTTCTTTAATTCCCCTTTCAGGCTCATCGGGCTCCGATCCTCCTCAACTGCTTTTGTAATCTGTTAAATTGCTTTTAAATAAAAAGACAAAAAATAACAGTATTAGTGGTTCAAAATCCTCCGTGAAATCACGACTCCAGCACCACTTTCTTTACTGAAAGTCTGAACGCTGTTAGAAACTGTTTTATCATTTGCTGGTAAATCATATTGTACCAACACAAGAAAAGGAGAAGTATTTTCTGAATGTATTTCCTTTAATAAGCTATTAAGACCTTGTACTACTAATTAAACTATTAATTAGACATCTTATCATTCCTAAACATGTTAGCATGTTGCCAAAGCAGCAATAAGCCTCTGGGGCAGGCAGAAGATAAGAAAAGAGGGAAGATGCAAACATGAAGATTAAAAAATGAAGGGAAAGAAAGAATCACAAGAACCAGAAATACCAAACAAATAACCAGGGGTCGGTAATATATTGCTTCATTTATAGGAATTAAAAAATAGGTAACTTAAAAATGAATTTCATAGGTAGAGGCCCTTGGGACATCTTTTCTGTCTTATGCAAGACAGAAAGAGACAAAACTTTTCACACCTTGTTTATTCCTACAGATAGAAACTGGAACCAGTCTCCTTTTCCCCCAAAAAGCAACTTGTCATCAGAAAACCAACAGAAAGGCCAATTCTTATTGTTCTTTATTTCGAATAAGAAAATCTTAACGCAATGCAATTCCTGATTGCACAGCTGACTGCTCCAAACAGCATCCCAAGCTTACCCCTTCTCATCTCACCTGGTTGTTTTTAAGGTTAAAAGGGAAAAACCTGAAGCCTCCCAGCACTTAACACACTTTCTTTGCACCCTATCAAGGTGTTTCCTCTTGCCCTCATGTGTCCCTAAGAAACGAAAAGAGGAGATGAGGCTGCGAACACGGGAGCATCATCTCACCCGGCACCTCGTGTTTGGGATGCGGGTCCTGGCTCACACTGATCCACCCGCATCTCTGACTCCGTCTCAGGCTTTGCAACGCGAGCTTATTAAAATGTTCTTCGAGCCCAATTCTTCAGCGTTTGCCTTTGACGGTTTATCTCGGGGGACAGATAATCTCATTTACGTCTGTTACTACAAATCAAAACACCAGCAAATTAAATGGATCTGAAGGCTAAGATTAAAGACTTGGAATTAAAACACCTGTGAAGTGCCTGTAATGCAAATAGTTGTAAATATCAGTTTTTTTCTGAGAGATGGAAAAGCCCTACACATATGCTGTTCCTTTTACCTTGAAAGCAAAGGCCGAAATTACTATTTAGTTGCCCATGTTCCTGCTCATTGGACTAGGTGGCCTTCCAAGGTCCCTTCCAACCCATATTATTCTATTATTCTAAACATCACGCCGCTGCAGACATTATATACATGGGCATTACATGATATTTGTTTCTTTTCTATGGTTAGTAAAGGAAATGAGCTTGAACATCACCTTTTACCAGCGTTGGGAGGTGTCTTTATGGCCACCTAATGATGACTGAGCTTTTGGCCAACTCCAAACTGGTACAACACAGCAATTCAGTGGGACCAGTGATGGGAATCGGGGACTCTGCCTGTTCCCAGGGATGAGCTCCGGCTCCACCGATGCTGCTTCTCCATCAGGAGTGGAACATGAACCACTACCAACCCCACCCGTGTTCCTGCGTTCCCTGGGCTTGGACCTGGCAGCAGATGGTGCAGCAAATATTGTGGAACCCCCACACGAGTTTTGCAGGATCGGGCATCAAACAAGCAGATGGGAAGCGGATTGATGGGAAATCAATTTTAGAAATTTCACTTGCGGTGGCCCCTCTTCCTAGAACGTGAGCTTCAAAGCCCACTGTACCTATTACTTCTTTTATTTCATTATTTTAATACGTTTGCCTCTTGGTTGTATGACCAGCAGGACTGTCTTGTGCTGCAATGTTACCCAAGTACCAGCTTCCCACTAGAGCAAAGGATTAACTGTTTTAGCAAAGCACAACCAGCAGATAGCAGCATTGTCATATATAATATACCCCAGCCTATTGCTTCTGCTGTTCCAAAGCCATGCAGAAACCTTGGTGCATTGAAGGCCGTGACTTCCCTCTATCTCCGTGCAAAGGTGAACACTTACCTCTTCTAATCAAAGAGAAGTAGTATTTCTGTAGCCTGCATTGTAAACTTCATTGAGCAAAATTTCACAGGGTGGGTGTGAAAATCTTGCAAAACAAGGCATCTACCCTTAAACAGCACAATGTGCAAGTATTCCATTATTCTACATAAATCTGTCCCGCATGGAGAGCACCAGGAGAGCTCTCATCTTTCTTCTGGGAGAGTCCAAGGCAAATCTCTGGTATCTTCCAAAGGCCACAAGTAAGGATTGGGCATGTTGCTGCTTGTGCAAGACTGATCCTGCTGCTGAGGGTTGTCAGGGCAGCTCCTCCCAGTGCTAAATCAAAGGAAAAACAATCAACAACCAGCAAACAGAGTCAGGAGCTGCTGTTCTCCCACCTGGGATGTGCTGCTTTGCTGTGAGGGGCTGGTGAGATTGCAAGGCAGGAGTTTTCTCACCTGGGAGGGTGTGCTGGTTTTGTTATCAGAGGGATGGAAGATCCACTGAGGGACAGAGTTAATGAGGCTTAATTAAAACTTGTTTGCTTTGATCAATTTGATTGGTTTCAGCAGTGCACAGAGCAAACCACCCTCAGCTCACAATACCATTTCAGGTAGGAAGGTATTCCTTCATTTCTGAAAGAGTTGGATTTCAACCTGCAGAAGAATTTGGGGGCTGCCTGGATAGATAACAAAGCTCCCACTTCTGTTTCAGGCTGTGACACGGACGTGTCATTTAATAGCTGTGGCACATTTATGTTTAACACCTATATTTCCCACCATTCTTCCTCAGAGGATGCTTCCATGCAGATCATTTTCACCAGGGCATTTCATGCCGATGTAATGGTCCCCACCAACTACACATACATGTGCTGTATAGGAGCAGCACATGGGATCATGAACCAGGCAAGAGCACTTGTATCAACCTTGAAACACATTTTTGGGAAAGCAGGTCGTTGTTGGGAGCTGAGGTGGCTTTGGCCTTCCAAAACCCCCCCCAAAGTGCCCCAAAAGCCCCTAAAAGTGGCCCAAAAGCAGCTGCAAGCCCACAGGCAGCGTGGGATGGTGAGAGGAGGCGGCTGCTCGGCCGACGGCAGGGCCAGCGAGGAAGGAATGCAAGGGGTTTGATAAGGAAGGAATAATAATAATAACCTTTTCTGCGGGCTAGAGCTGAGCCTGCCTGTGTTTACACACAGGCAAAAAACTTCCTGAGCTGGAAGTGCAGCCTTTTCCGCTGGCTCGGCCCCGTTCCTGCTCGGCCACGGCCGCTCTCGGCATTTCCCTCAATCTGGATGTTTTAGAGAAAGCTTTTGTCTTGCCAAAGCAGTTGACTGTAACTTTATTGTCTCTGCTTGGCTGCAGGACATACCCTGAGCTGTGAAAAACGCACCTGATGCTTGATTAGATCTCCTACTTTGGATACAGCCAGTAGTGCTGATTAGATAAACAACTGCCAAAAGAAAATGCCAATCCCAGCTCCCTATCCTACCCCACAGTGCAAAACAAGCCTTTGCAGCAGCCGGAGCCCTTGGGAGATAAAGTCATTTCATTTTCCTGCATCTGGTTCCCTTGCAGCCAGTCTTTCAAAGGTCAGATTACCCCAAACTAGAGTAAAACTGGCAGCAGCTGTTTCCAGCCGTACCTGGTGTGCATCTCTCCAGCAAACAACACCAGAAAGGGTCGGGCATCCCAAAGAGGAGGGGACCAGGTTGGTAAAGACACCCAGCCTCAAATCTCCCCCTTTCAAAACAGCTTGAGCATCCCCACAAGAACAGGCACTAAAGGACCGCTTGGAATCACCCTGCAAATTCTTTGAGGCAGGAAGCATTGCTGGTTCTTGCAGTGCACAGAGTGACGAGGCCTTCATCTTCATTGTCATCTCCATCTTCATTGTCACCTTCATCCTCACGCACACACACACACACACTCCCCAATGCCAGGTCAGACCCCACTCCACACGCCTGCACAGTCTCATTTATTCATCCAGCAATTAGCCGGGCGCCTTAAACATCACAAAAATCAAACGCTGAGGTTTAATAACACACCCGACGCCGCTTGTCCTGCGGACGTGTGTGTTGAAAGACACACAGAACAAACCACAGCCCTTAGTCATAGCATTTCTGTTGGGAAACAACCTCTACGCAAGGCGTTGTCCTTTCATCGCACTGGCGCGCGGCACAGCCAGAGCCGCACGTCCCGGTGGGATAAACACGCTGTTGTTCCAAGGACACAACGGAGAAGCTGATTTTTAATACTCTTTTTCTTTTCTCCAACTCGGGTTATTTACAATGAGATATGGGAGAAGCAATTTCCACCGAAACAAACAAAACCTGAAAGATTTTAAACCGTGCTTAAATGACTCTTGCACTCATGAAAACAGCCCCACATAACGATGGATGTCGCTGTCTTTCTTATAAGTATTGTACCAGAAAAGGTGGTGGTGAATTCACTAGGGAGAGGGTAAATCGGCTTCAAGGGGCATTTTTGTCCTTATTTCAGATGTGGAGGTCACTGCTGGTGGCAGCACAGACTGTGATCGGACTGACCTCTGCTGAAGTGCAACCTCTTGGGGTCTTGCAGAGCAACACTGGGCTTGCACAACAGCAGCTTTGGCTCCCTAAAAACAAGCTGTGTTTGATCAGGATGGAGCCCAAGCCCAGCCCTGGTCCCCTTCTCTCCCTGCATGTAGCTCAACGATGCATTTTGCAGCTCCGCTTTCCTGGGAGCAGGATCCATGCAGAGCTGCAGCATCCATGCAGAGCTGCAGGATCTGCTCCTGCTGCTGGGATTTTGGGGTTGCCCTTCGCTTACCAAAGCAAAAATACACCATGTACCCAATGCAGAAATACCCACAGCAAAGCCAAGTCTCCGTCCAGCACTGCATCCCACTGGGAGCATCTTTTATTCCCAAAGTCCTACAGCTGTATCAAATGTTCTTCATCTCATTAAATGACTGATTGCTGGCTCTGCATGCAGTTGAACTCCATCTCCAGTCTCTGACTGGAAGAGACTGGGGAAGATAGTTTTTTACTCTAAAACAACCACCTGCGTACTGGTAGGACTGAAAAAAGAAACAAGTTTGAGGTCTATTCACATTTCATCTTTCAATTCCTTGTGGAAAGTTTTACACGGAGCTTCAGCAAATTTTGCTGGAGTAGAAAATACTAAAGAAGACCTAAAGCACAAGTAGGGGGATTAAATGCCTGATGTTCTCAAAAGAGGAAGAAATCCTGCACTTAAACATGAGATAAAAAAACAACTCTTAACCAAAATTCTTGGAAACCTGAGAGGTCTTTGTCACTGAAATTTAACTATTTTAATCGGCCTAACGCACTGCCACCAAAAATTTGGGCTGTTTGGAGTCTGGCCCAAGGCTTCTGTAGCTTCCATCTGCCTCTGCTTCAGAGCTGTTCAGGGTAAAGGGCACTTGCATTTCCCATTATCTTCTAACAACAAAAGCAGAGAACAGCTGCAAAACAGTGTCTTGTGTGGTCAACGGGAGAAGCAGGAGGAGGCAGAGAAGCAGGTTTTTGGCAGCTCCGGTGCTTAATGTGCCGATTTTGAAGTTCTTCACAGAAATAATCACCAAAACAACACCACCACCACCATTCTGCAGTTCCCTAATTGTCCATAGAAAACTCTCACCCTCTCTCATCTCCTGCATCCCCGAGGATGCTCCTCTCGTGCGGTTCACATCTCGGTATCAGCGGGGCTGTGTTGCCTGGCCGAGTGCCCATTTTTGGAGGACGCTTGGCCGTTCTCCTGAGTCCCGCCGTTGAGGTTCGGCTTCTCCTGCACCTCAGCTTGCTCCTGCGAGGGCGTCATCAACAGCGTGTTCCCCTGGCTCCCGTTCTCCGCGTAATACGGGTCTTCAGCCTAAACAGGTACGTAAATCACAAAAGGCAGAGTTAGGGAAGGGAAAGCGCTGACGGCAAGTGGCTTTGATTGCAGGCAGCGGTTTGGCTGCCGGTGCTTCCTGAACAGGAGGGACAAACAACTTGCAGGCATGGGAACCTGCTCTTGCTGAGCAGAAGGGCAACAGAGCGCCTGAATCACGCCATGGCAAGATGAAACAAGAGAACTTTAGCCAGGAACTGCAAAGAGAAGCTGTCAGTTTCTGTTGTTTTCTCACAACCAGGTTTTGGAGCTGACCCTGCCACGGGTTTGCAAAGCTACGCCGTGACAAACCACCTCTGCTTTCCACATTGGCCGAGTCAGGATCACCATTGAACGAAAGCTATGGAAATGGTCTCTTTTTAAAATGTATTTATTTATTTGCCTTTCCCAATCCTTCCTTTCAGCCTGTAAATAGATACAAGCTCAGAGCAAGGTGCCAGCAGAGGTGCAGGACGGCATTCCAGCATGCATGGCTTGGTATCACTACTGCTATGCTGTTTCCCCGAAAATAAGATGGGATCTTATATTAATTTTTGCTCCAAAAGATGTCTTTTTTTACATGTATAGCTGCCTGGACATTATTTAAATTAACCTTTTTTAATTAATTGTAACTAGGGCTTATTTTTGGAGTAGGGCTTATATTTCGACCATCCTCAGAAATCCTGAAAAATCACGCTAGGGCTTATTTTCAGAGTAGGTCTTATTTTTGGGGAAATAGGGTAGGAAGAACAGACGGTCTAGAGACCCAGAGCACCACAGAGCTGTCTCTGTTGCCCACCATGAGCACTCCCCATGCGTTGGACCATGGCAGGTCTGACAGCAACACAGTGAGTGCTGGTGGTCCCGGGCTGTGTGTGCAAATTCCCAGCTGGTAGCAGATATAAGAGGTAGGTGAAAGCCTCTCTCCTTGTCTGCTTGGCAGCATCCAGCACCCACAGCAAACTGCCGAGCTTCCCATGGTTTCCTTCCTTTCTGGCCATGAAATAACCTCCTGGCTTCCCAGGACACAACAGGTCAAGCGCCCATGGGCAGCGATGGGGGAAAAGCACGGCCCGTCCTCACTTTACAAAGGGCTTGTGCTCCCAAAAGCCGCTGGTAGGGAATGGTCCTCAGTGGTCAGCCTGCCTAGAAAGGGGAAAATAGGAATAGGAAATTTCTTCTTATTTCTTTCTTAATATATTTTATTACCATGGCTTGTTAAGTGAGGGGAGAAATAGCCTTTATTACAGCATCAGTACAAAATAGACACGTAACTCAAATGCAGCGAACAGAAAGTTAAAGTGCATCACTTTTAATGACAAATTTATAAGGTTTTGATGTCTCTGGAGGGGTCTTGCTGGATGAATTCTTACTGCTGAGCAAAAGTAACTGTTAGACCTAGAAGTACAAGCGAAAAGGGGGTGGTTTTCCCACAGGAGCAACCAGCTAAGAGTTCATTGCAGAAGGCAAGAGAGGTTTCCCTTCGCCTTGTATGGTCTGGCACCCCTGCTCCAGCCCTTTGCCTTGCCCAGGCTGACCCATCAGCCCCCCAAGCCTCCCGGGTTCCTCCCTACTGGGGGTTCTGCCATCGATAAGCACTAACCAGCCTCTCGCCCGCCGGGCTCCAGCTCCGCCGCTTCATTAGGAAATAGCCAGCCAAGCCCAGGAACGCCAGCATGAGTCCAGATGTGACCAAGGCGATCAGGGTCTTCTGAGAAAAATCCTGGTGGTTCCTCACGTTCCCCTGTTTAAGGGATTTTATTCCAAACTGGAAAAAAGAAAAATACCAAAGAGAGCCGGTAGTCTGACAAACAGGAAACATGTGCATCTGCTCAACAGGCACCGGGCTTCAAACAATGCTGCTCTTCACCTCCTTGCTCAGGCCCACGTAAACAAAGCTGGGCTTTGCTACCCCAACTCCTGAGCTTTGCGCTTGCCCTTTGAGCTCTCGTATCCTCAAGGGCTCTTTTTCAACCCGGCATCTTCTGTGGCACAGGGAGAATTTCTCCCTTGGGCAAAAGCGCTCAGGTCCTGAGATGTAGAGCATCTGCACGGCCGAAAGATCTCGGAGCTGTTGCAGGCACCTGGAGCTCAGCTTTGCAAGCTGACGGCAGCCTCGCCGGGGTGTCGAGATGAGGAATTAATTAATGTCAGCGTAGTACTTTGAAGAAGCAGAGCACCAATTACATCCAAAGAGTTCTTGTTGGGATCGAGGTCTTTCTTGTTTCTTTTAAATAAAAATACTACAGAATTTTACAATTTCAAGCATTTCTGCCTTCAGGGGTTGCATTCTCTAACAGAGGTTGGCTCCAACCATCTCATGTGCCAACAAGCACCTCTGAGATGGAGGCAGGTTCAGGTCTCAACCTCAAATGACCATCTAAATATTTCCTTTCTCCAGCCAATCAGGCCACCCTTTTATCTTTTTTTTCCAGCTGAATTTGCTTAAGGAATTTACCTTTTCCCAGTGAGACTCCTGGAGCATATCTGTAGCAGGATCTGCAAGGTTTAAAATACAAGAGGCATATTACGTAGAGGTAACATCAGCATCGATGAGCCATTGATGAAGATGGAGGAGCCATGAGCCCCTTCACTGCTCTGGAGGCAACATCACGGCTCCATGGATCCAACAAGACCCCAGAAATTAGAGCAGGAGCTGCAGAGAAGCCACGTCCCCACTTGTAACTGAGAATTTGTGTCCCACAGCCTGTCCCCACAAAGCATCCCCTCTCCCATTGGCCAGATCGAGGTCGTTATCCCATGGTTCTAATGACAACCAGAGGAAGCAGCTTGACTGACCTCTCTCCCCGACGAGGATGAGGAGCAGACAGTCACGGTCCACCTCCGATTTGGCGAGTTTGATCTGGCAGGGGGAGGGCACGCGGCGGGCGCTCTCCTCACATATCGCGCTCCACAAGTCCGACCCCTTCATCTCTAAAAAATGTTTCTGCAAAATTTCCAAAACAAACAGCCGCTGAGCCAACCAAACTGACTAATTCTCCATCTCCTGCTGGCGGTACTCGTGGTAGTGCTGTGCATTCACCCCCTGTGTGTTGGTGGCTCATTTGGGCTGTGCGAAGCTGAGCAGAAGCGATGACAAGCGACAAACAGCGCTGGTGTCAGACCCTCACCTCCCACCTCACTGCTGCTTTGAGCCCCGATACCAACACCTAGAAAACGCAGATGCTTATTTCTTGTTTCTTAACTTCATAAATTAAATGAAGATATTATTAGCAACTCTTGCAAATGGCATTTAAACAAAGCTAAATTTAGGATCTGAACTGCATAGCAAGTCCCTCCAGTTTTCAGACTGAAAGAGTCGCCTGAAGAGCCCTATTGTTCCAGAGTCCCAGGCAGGGGCTGGGAAAGGAGGGAAATAACAAAGAAGCATTGAGCCTTCCTGTTTAGGAAATGTCCTCAATGTTTTTGCTAGGTGGCTGATCAAAGGCTAGGCAAAATAATACAGATTTCTCACATTTTAGGGCTGAACTGACCCTTGGGTGGAAGAGGAAGAGGAGTGAGGAGCTGCAGCCTTTTTCTTCTGCCGGCCAATTTCTGGGTCGGATGGGATGCGCTTTCTCCTTGGGTCTATTTTCAGCCACTGTCAGGCTTGGAGACAGAGCCCACAGTTGCTAAAAGACGTTATCAGCTTCCTTAACATCCTCCCAGCTGGGACACCATCTGAGCTTTGGCTGTGCCCACCCCCTCGGGACAGTGACTGGCTGCAGCTGAGCCCCCCATCTCGCCCCAAGGGGTCCCCACGAATGTGGGGCTGCAAAACACCCTCTTGTCTCAGCGTTTAGCAGAGCCAGGCACTCAGTGCCTTCCTCTCCTTGCCTTAGAATTGCCTCCATACTGTGCTCAAATTGCCACCTCCTCTCAGCATACCAAAAAGAAACAAAACAGAAGAAACTCATCCATGGGAGAACAACAAACAAATCATTTTCAGCTGTTTCTATAGAGCTTGGCTTGGGGTGAGAAAGGCCAAGATGGAACAAGAGACCCAAGCGTGTATTTTTCCTTTCTCTGCTGTGGAAAGAACTCATCGGAGTGTCAGAATTTCCCTTTGCAATTAGCAGCGCCGGGTGCCAGCGTATTGCTCATTTGCTTTGGGAAAGGCCAGCAGGAAAGCGGGACACGGCACGCTCCCTCCTATCTGCTCTCCTCGCAGACACTCTTATCTCGTTCCCAGGTTCCAGGGCTGCTGAGCCTGAGCTGGTTTTTCCCCACTTGATGCTTATTTGAGGTGGAAGCCTGGGACAGGTCTGCTTTGGGGTGAAACTCCCAGAAAAAGGCACTTTGACCCCTTTCACATGGGGGAGAGCTGAGAGGATGTGCAATTAGATACAACTCTGTAGGATATTCTGTATGTTATGTATGCATCCATTTTTGTAGCGCAGGTATGTAGTGCATATTTAATGCGTCTAAACCCCATGCCCAGACGGTGCCATTGCCCAGTAGATGGCACCTGTGATCAGAGCCACTTGCTCCCAGAGGAGTTTCCATGTGAATTCTTGCTGAAGTGCAGTTGCCACAAACAGGAGCAAATCTAAATGCTGCTTCATCGCCAATTTGCAGAGAAAAGCCGAATAAGAACTTGCTTGTTCTAAGTGGCAGCAGCAAGGCTGACCAGCGGAAGTACAATTAATCATTGTCATTTTATACCCAGGGCATTGCCAAATCTGCTGTCCCACAAGATCCAGCACCACCTGCCCTCCATTGCAGGCTGTATCTCCTGTATGAAAGATTTCTTCCCTCCCACCCACAATAGCGTCTCAGCTGGACCTTCTTCTGCTTTTACAAATGCCTCATTTTTGGTGCACAAGGCCAAGGGCAGTTACAGAATGCCTGGGATTCCCTTAGGAATTGTGCAGATGGGAACATTGATCTGCCATCCATGCTCCTGTTTTCTTTCCTAGGGCGGCTGGCAAGACAAAAAAAGGCGATCGCCTTCCCAACAGGGAAGAGGAAGAAGAAGAAGAACAAAGGCAATTTCCTGTTAAACATGGTGGGAGGTACTTTAGAAGCTAAACTGACCCAGGGCTTATTCACGGAAAAGGAGATTTTATGCAACCAGGAGGTGGCATTTCCCCTGGGACTGCTGTGGTTGTCCCTTTGGGATCCTCCTGGGACTGCTGGGTTCATCCCTTTGGGATCCTTGTGGGACTGCTGGGATTATCCCTTTGGGATGCTCTTGGGACTGCTGGGATCATCCCCACCTCTGCCAGCTTGGCACAGCTCAGATGCTGTGTCCCAGAGGTAATGGTGTGAGCTCCCACCCTAAACCACCCCCCCAGGTGTGATGGGGGACCCCATCACTGCAAGCCTGAGGGCACCGCAGGAACCTGCCCTTGGTTATTTGCTTGCAACCCCCTCCTCCTGCATGTCCTTCCCCCAGAGATGCATGTCCATAGTTGCAACTCACGCAAGTGCTGGACTCATTGAGCTGCAAGCAGATGGCTCCGGTGTCACTCACTTCTTTGACATTGTGGCACGTGATGTGCTGGAAGGTAAAAACCAAACAAAACAAAACACACTGCTGGCATCAGTGAATTCTTGGGGATTTGTGAGGCAAGTTCAGTCTCCTCATGGTCCCACAGCCCACAGTCCCACAGCTGCATCCTTACCTTCGGGCTGTCGCCGCCTTTGTGCAGTGCCGTGGTGGTACCCGAGACAGGAAGATGCTTCGGGGTGGCAGCATCACTCACCAGAGCTGGCGTGGAGCCTGGGGTTTCTGCCACAGTGCTGGGTACAGTCACTGGGCTTTTGGTTGTAGGGACTCCTTGACTTCCAAGTTCTGGCCCCAAGGGGGTGCCCGGTGCCAGTGTGGGCACTTGGCTGGGCTGCGAGCTCGTCCGCTCACTGCTGAGCTCCAGGGACGTGGGGCTGGCTACCAGGGACTCGGCTGCAGCTTCGGTTTTGAAGAAATGCAATGAAAAGGATACATGAGAAAGCTTAAGTCCTCTAAAATCAATGCGTGGCATTGCGATGACTGAAGTACAATATTGATTTGTCATAGCCAGCAGTACCAGAACGTGTTATTGGCTGTATAAGAAACGCGCATTAGACTTGCTTGAGTTACCTAATTGTTACATGCGCTTGATAATCTGTTTACAATGGGCTAATTTCCTGGGCATACACTGCACCATGGCAAGGATGCCATTGCCCGACCTGCCCTGTGTTACCCTCACCTCTCCCTTGACCCAGCATCTGCAGAAATATGTTCTGATTTCAAACAGAACAGAAAGGCACCATCCATCTGTGCAATGGTCCCTGCTTCATGGCCCTTCAGAGCTTATTGCAAAGGCTGGAGGGCCTCTTCTGGGTGCCATTTGCTGAGCAAAGAACAAGTCTGTTGAAATAAAAGATGAATGAACATTTTGTCCCATCGTCTCTTGGCTGTTTTAAAAAGGATGGGTCTAAGCCACCCGTCCTGAAGCCGGAAGTATCAGGCTGCCCCAGGCGGGATTTTCTGCACACAATTAAAGTTATTACCATCCCATTAGGCTCTTTTTTGAGAGCACAACCTGGACACTGACCATGTAGTTTCTGAGGGCAAGCTGGACCTGTGCACTTCATAAATCTGGTTATTAATGCAAACACTACCAGCAACCACAGGAGGAGTGAGGGGAGCGATTACCAGATGTCTCCGGCGTTGGGTTGGTGCTGCTGGGGACTCCGGTGGCCGTGGTGGCTGCCGCGCTGCTGGTACCTTTCGGTTCAGTGGCCAGAACTGTCGATGTGGGGGTGTCCGTTGGGCTCCCAGAAGCGTTGCCTGGGGCTGGAAGAAGGTTTTTTAGGGGTTGCCAAACCTCCATCCCAGCCCCAAGCCCCTGCCTGCCCCCGCGGGTCCCTGCTTTCACAAATTCACTTTCTTCTTGCCCCAAAATGGCAGGCTGCCTTAGAGCTCATATGGGAGAAGCTCAGAGACTAAACATTGCATCTGGGTGAGTACCAAACTTTGGTGTGGCCCTTGCGGAGGCTCCGGGGCAGCACTGGGGGAGGGCAGGCTGGTTTCTACCCCATCCTGCTCCATCCTCGGGCTTACCGAGGGATGCACAGAGCTCTGCACAAAGCTGGATTTCATAGGAGGTTGGTTTATAACCCTCGGAGGAAAGACTCAGGCCTTGGAACAGATCGCTTGCGCGCCTCAGGAAAAAAAGAAGTTGGATTTGCAGTTGCAGGCACAATCTCAAAGTAAATAGAAACATTCCCATTGGCCTGGGATCAGCTCTGACTCATGAGCAAAAACATCTTTGGAGGTAAAACAGAAGGTTTGGAGAATGGTTTGCTGTTCTAACTTAAAGTTTATATATTGCTTCCTGGTATGTTACAAAGATGACACTTCGAGCTTTTCCTTCTGAAATGAACTATGCGAGTCAGTGAAAATGCATTTTTTTCCCATTTCTTAATCTTTTCTATCCTTACCATCTATTTCCACTTTTAACAAACAGCTTCACTCTCTACTCCAGGGCTGTTTAAGATTCTTATCCAGACACTAAAGAGAAAATAATACCAAATGCATTGTTTCATTTGTATTTGTGCCCAGGGGAGCCTGAGCTCCAAGAAGAGTTACTTCGTCCTTCCAAACAACCCTCGGAGATGGAGCAGCACTGACAGGTCCCCATCAACACACATTTCTGGGTTGTGTGCCGCAGCACCGTGCACCACAGCATCCTCCTGCCAGGAATTTTTCTACATTGGGATGTTCATATTTTGCTGGATCAGGTCCAGGAGGACCTGGACGGTTTGTGAAAAGCGAAGCCTGAGATCACAGCGCATTTTGGCAACGGGCAGGTACATCGCATCCCTCCCAATCCCATCGTGTTCCATCCCATCCCCATCCCCGCTGCAGCTGCTCTGGGGAAACGGGGGCCCTGCTGAGGTTCAGCGCAGGTGTCTGGAGCAGGGGTTTAACTTCTGGCACAGCTTTTAGTTCAGAGAGAAGTTTCTCCTCTCCAAGGCAATTCGGTTCCAACTGGTTAAATCACCAAGTTTTTCTGACGAATTTTAACAAATCAAAAGCAGGAGGCATGACTGCCTGCCCGGAGTAATGAGTAGCACAAAGTCAGAGCCAGGCTTGGCATCCAGCTTTGTGTTTGCATGGACATTAGCAGGAAACTTTACATCACTAGAACAATATAGCGCCTGGACTTGACCTCCCCAAGTGCCACCGCCACCCAAGTACCTTTTAGCTGTTCCAGATGTTTGTAAAGCACCAGAGGTATTTCTAATCAAAGCCTTTTCACCACTGAATATCATAAATTGAAGCCTGGATTATTGCTTAGTGTAATTCATGAGAAGACTTGTCACATAGTATTTCTTTTTCTTTCCTTTGTCCTAGTGTGCACAGGCACTTTTATAGAAAACACAGCTAAGTGTTTTGAAACCTTAGGACTCATGAGATAAATAACGACCCAGATGTGAGCTGGATAATCTACATGGTGCTCAGCTAAAGTGGGTCATTTATTGCACCATACATTTTTACTAGCTTTGCTAAACTTCGTCAATTTGTTAGTATTAAGAGTTGGAGAGTTTAAGCCAAGCCATTTATTAACTCTGGAGAAATCTTCACCTGGTAGTGCTAGCACATGGAGAGGAAAAGCATGCAGCTATGTGAAAGAAAACAGTACTCCATAGTACCTATTGTGTTTACCTGTCTAGCTTTTAAAAAGTAAATGCCTCTGATTTTTAAAGATATTTTAGTAATAGTGCTTAGGAAGTATGTCGTCCTAAAACAAATGAAAAAATAAAAAGCAACGATATAAATTGTTGAAGTCGCCGATATGGTCCAACACATCCCTGAGCACTACACTGGGATGGCAAAAGGCAAAATTCTGCAGTGGCAAAGACTCAGGAAACAGCAGAGAAGTTTCCATAATTCACGCCCTACTCTGCACCCGCAACAAATCAAACCTGGGGGTTTCTCCCCTGCAGCCCCATCCCACCAGGTGGAAGGTGCAACCCCAGGGGATTCCCAGGCAGGAATTTCACCCTGTGCCAACACACGCATCTCTCTGTAAACCTTTTCCAAACCGGGCGCTTATTGGAGTGCCTTGAACTTTAATAAAGTGCTTTTCCAGGCTCAACCAGTGCACCCAAGGGTCACAGGGGACCCGGCGCCTCTGTCCGGCTGGTCCCAGCGGCTGAAGAAGAAGAGGGTGAGGAAGCCGGGGAGCTCCGAGGGCTCCAGCTGCATCGCTTTCCAGTCCTGCTGCTCCCAGCCATATGGCAGGAATTCAAGCGGGTGGAGCCCTCTTCCCTCTGGAAATATCCGATAAAAATAAAGAAAGATCCCTTCCCTCCCCCTTTTTCCTTCTCCCAGACAGGATATGGGTGTGGGGCCGCAGGCACGCAGGGCGCACAGGGTCGGGGGCTGTGGGGAACCCCCCAGCTGCTGGACCAAGGGTTTCCTTGGGCTTGGGAGCTCTCTGGCACCTTCCCGGGGACCGGGGTTGCTCCTGGCTTAAGTGGTTACACTGTGCAGCCCTTTAAAGGATGTTAAACTCAAGCTGCTGGGAGTTTTAAGGCCCTTTTTCTTCCCAGATTTTTAGAGCTTGGAGAAGGAACGAAGGGAAGAAAAAAATGCTTTAAAATTACAAGAAAATAGATTCTTTTTAAAAATCGAGTTGGGCAGAGAATAATTTAAATATATATATATATATATAAAAAGATAAAATATTTTTTAAAATGTTTGCGTTAGGTTCAAATAGAATATATGCTCTCTTTTCCACGTACATTCTGAGACAGGCACAGGACAGCTCCCCATATGGTTAATCAATACCCAATTTTGCCATCACGAGCCACTCGCAGCATCACCTCACAGGTAATTGGTACCCAGTTCCATCCTCCCCACGCCCTGTCCACACGTGGCACTTGTAGACCTGGCCCAGTATGGCACGGAGTCTTTTTTCCCTGTAAAATGTGTGGTTTTAGCTAAAACTGGCCATTCTACCCTTGTAGAGGTTAGCCAGGAGACAACCTGAGCACAAACCTCCCCAGATTGGGATTTCTATTGGGAGCTGCGCAGCTGAAACCTTTGTTTAATTCACTTGGGGTCCCAAAGAGGTGACAAGAATCTGGTTTCTCTCTGCTCTGCACAGGAGAAATAAACACCCAACAGAAATAAACCTCCTTGACTTTGCAGGGAGTGCTAATAAAGCGCCAGAACATCCTGCAGAACCATGGTTGTGCCAGCACAATGAATGACATTTTGCAGCATTAAACCCCCTGTCGCCCAGTAGATTTGGCTTTACAAAGGCAAAGCTTTTTATCACTTTTGTATCACTTTTGCTTTGTACTACAAGGAATCCGGATTTTTGCGCTTCAGGTAAACACTTCTGTCTTACACCCTCACTCACTGCTCAATTCAGCCCATCCAGACAGTCCTGAGATCTATATCTCTCATATAAAATAGGGTTTTTTCCCTCCTTGTAAAATTAACATAGAGTGGAGGGTCAGGAACAACAGCTGGGGTGAGCGATATACCTTGGCAGCGAAAAAAACATGAAAGGAGCACCGTGATACAGAAGAACAAAATACAGCAAATCCTTTCAATAGATCTAGCTGCTCACATTCATGTGAGTAAGGAAAAATTACAGTTGAGGAGACACCCGCAGGTTCCTGGCTCCCGTCCCAGCACACTATGCAGCACACGGAGCGCTGCTTCTCTCTTTATTACTTTATGGCTGTTGGGTTTGGGACAAAAATGATAATATTCCCCTAAAATATAACCCCTTAAAAAGTACCACCTAGAGAAAATCTCTCTGTTACTATTCACTTTTTCCTACCATGAATATTTGAAGTGCTGGAATAGGAGATTTTAATATTTATGGAGATTCATTTGATTTTCAGAAGCTCTTCCCACCACAAAACAAAAGGCTGATTTACACCAGCGCAGCCTGAGAAACAACTGGAACCGTGAATCCAGAGCTTTGCATGCTGCATTTGCATCCCCTGGTGTCATCTGCAATATTACAGGGAGCTCTAATATCCCAATTCCTTTTCAACCCAGCAGCATTTTCTGTTTGCAGCACGTTGGCCAGGACGTCTGCTGCTGTTCTGCAAAGCGTCCCTGCGATGGGAAATTGCAGCCTCCACTAAATGCATGTTAAAATGCATCCTCCCAAGATGTTGTTGCAGAAGTTACAAAGAGGTTGCCCCATGCATTGGTCTCGTATTGTCATTGTCACCCGTGTATTTGCTGCAGTCGGTACTCACCAGACAACTCCACCACGCAGAAGGCGATCCAGAAAAGCTGCCTCCACTTCATTCTTTTCAACTTTCCCAAGAACAGCATTCCTGCTCGCAGCTCCCACTCCAACTGGCTCTGGCTGGGACAGCTCTTGGGTTTTCAGTCCTGCAGCAGCTCTGAGCTCATGTAACTTGGTTGGAGTTCAAGCCTTTTTGAGATCACTCGCTTGTGGGGTGGGTTTCTCTTCAGGGGTTGTGCTTATGGTTCAAGACTGCGAGGTGGAGTTTCTCCGATTTGAATTTGTACGGTTTTATATAGTTCATGGCAACCTCACTATCACTTAGGTCATTTTCTCCTCCCCACTTTCCTGCCAGCAGCTTCAAAACAAACAAAAGAACAACCCTCTCCCCAGCAAAGGATCCCAAAGCCTCCCTGGGCTTAACTCTTTCCTGAGAGCTGCTGGTTTTCCCGTTCCAAGTGAAGGCTCCAGCTGGAAGGAAGGATTACAGTGGAGCCTGCTGCTAAACTTCCCTCAAAGCCAAGTAAACACAACCTGATGGGAGCAGAGGAGCAGCGAAACCCCAGGTCCTGCCGCTGGCAACGACCCCCGTGCCCGGTCCCAGGGCTGTGCTGTAGCCAATGCCCTGGAAATGGGGGGAAACTCTGAAAACTGGCTTCAGAATCAGAAATTTTCTCAGCAAATTAAGCAAGGAACTCGAGGATGTAAAATCATCACTGACCTGAAGAGAAGTAACTCCATTAGCTTCACTAAATTGACTTTGGTCAAACAGCGAGCATGCATGAAATGGTCCAGAGAAGGTCTGGGGGAGAAGAAAACCCACAAGCAAAAGCTTCTGCACGAAACCTGGAGCAGAAGAGAGACTCGAGACTAATAAATAACTTCCTGGCGCTCTTTTCCATTAATAACACATTATAGAAACATAAAAAACAGTGTAGAAATGTTGACTTCAGTTTTATTACCAGGCTGAGCTTGACTGAGTGGAAATGGTTGGTCAAGGCTCTCTGGTTCTCTAGTGGTTGCAACATGGATGTGTGTGGGACCAGCTCTGGAACTGGCAGGATGAGGCTGAGTCAATGCATCCTAACATGGCCTTAAAGAAACATGAGTATCTCCAAAAGTACGGATTTAAAAATAAAAATAATTTTTAAAAGCTCTGATGTTTCCATTTCTTGATTTTTTGTGTCTGGGGACACCAAAGACAACAGAAATATCTTAGTAAAAATATTGGCATTTGGGGATAAAAAAGATATGTTCATTTAGGAAACTGAACTCTAGTGGAGTCCAAATTCTTCCTTTCTTTTTACAGGTAAATGATGCGGTCACTAAAGGAGTTGTTGCTAAAAGGAACCCAAAAATGAGGTGGCCAGGAAAGCAGGTATGGAAGGAAGGACAACAAAGCACTTGCTCAATGTCGCATCTCTATGAATGTCCCCATTACACTTCTACAGTCATAGGGCTGCAGTCACCAAAAGGATTAAAAGACAGAAAAAAATACAGGGTAGTATTATGTACAAAGAAATCCCCAAATAGACTTTCCGGTATACACATTTACTGGTGTGACAAAATTCCAGTAGCTTTTGTTTTTAGCATGGGACAGGCATTGGATGAGATGATGTTTAAAGGTCTGTCCCAAACCATTCTGTGATTCTATGACAGGAAAATGTCTCTTGGAAGGAAACATCTGTAGCTAAGAAATGTCCTCCAACATCTATATAAAGATTTCTATTATGTCCAGTAATCTGTTACTGAATAAAACCAACATATCCCGGTAAAATATGGTCTACAACACGGTATAAAACCTGAGTGTGGACACAGCTCGGCTGTCTCCAACAGCTCCCACCACGAATTTTCTCTTTGTTCCTCTCTCAAACACACACACAGGGAGACAGGACTCAGTACATGACACAGGTTTGCATGCCTATCAGTTTAGAAATATATTCCAAAGATTAAAGGAGAAAAGTAGAGGGAGGCAAAGGTTCTATTTAAATAACAGCTTCTAGTTTTACTTTTGTGCTTTGTTGCTGGTTTTTTTTGGTTTTTTGTCTCAGAAAGTGTGAATTTGGGTTGGGTAACACAACTCAAAAGAAAAAGTTGGGATTTGAGATTATCAGCCCCTAGGAAGACAGAAGACTGGCTGGTGAGGACCAACGTCCCATGGCACTGAGCAGCATGGTGAAAAACTGCCGAGCTACTTCTGGCAGGACAAGGCTCAGGAGCTTTTCTTGACGGCAAAAATCAGATAAATGCTTAGAAATTTTAGTCTCGTACTAAAAATAAGTGAACCGTAGGAAAAGAATAAAACAAACCAGCTCATGCTGAGCCCCTTCTTTGCACCGGAGTGGCAGGGGAGCTCTGGTGCAGCCCTGTGGTGGGTCACCCTGCACCTCCCAGTACCATCCCAGTCCTCCCAGTCCACCCCGGGGGCTCCCCCTCCGCCCTGCCGGGTTTCCTGCCATTCTCCTCCAGCGCTGCTCTGGGCTCCCGAATGAAAGAAACCAACAGAATCATCCGGGTTTGGCTGCTGGTTTTATTTCACCTTTCAAAACCAGCCTAAAAATAGAGAGCTGGACTAAAAATAGGCGCTGACCGGGTCTGCCAGACACCGAGCACGGGAAGCTCGCGGGTTTGGTTTCCGGTGGAAGTCGGGCTGTGTTTAAATGACATTCCTCGTGTCAGAGATGTGGAGTTTCATTGGGACTTACATGGACTGTGTGCACTATCTGAGTATGTCACACCAGCCCTTAGAACTCATGTTAGGAGAGTGACTTCAGCCAAGCATGGCACAACAGATAAATCTGACATATCCTCACACGAAGAACTAAAAGAGAAGAAAAAAACAAATCAGATTATTCTTTAATTGAAAGCAGTGTCTTTGGAAGATTCTAGAAGACCTAGAGATGCTTCCACTCATCTAAGCATTCTCTTTCTGAGCCTCAGCCATTGCTATTGTCCTCACTGGGGACATGTGGCCTCCAGCACAGCACCGCCAGCAGCCAGGCTTAAAAACCCCTGACCCAGCCTAACCAAGGGTAGGTCCAGCTTTGCTGTTTGATGTCCATTCACGATCATGCTTCAGAGATGCTGTGAAGGTGGCAAGCTCTTTGGTTGGGGGGGGGCGGTGTGTATGTGTGTACACACCTCCAAGCACGTTCTAAATATTCAGAATATCCAGCTGCGAACAGGCTCTTCAGCTATTTCCGTCTGTTTATTCAATGAGTGGAAGATAACACCTTGTCTCATTGATACGATTCTCTATTTAAAGTGACTTGAGCACATCGCAAGCGAATACTGCAGAATTATTTCCTCCTTTCAGACCACTAACAAATCTTTGTAGTTGAAAACTTAGAGACCCAAATAAGAAACACGCACGTGAATTATCTCGAAGCAGCCTGTATCAGCTGTATAAGGTTAACAACGGCTGAACTAAACATTTACAGGATCAAGTGTCCACATTTCAAATAGCATGGTGATGAAGGCTTGTTCACATAGACTGGGAATTTGTCCAAGTATTTAAGGGTGATTTAATTTAATTGTGAATGATGCAATAGACATATGGCTAGGAAGTTATATGCCAGGAAACATGTTTTCTATAAGTATTTTAGCAGGCAGATGGCATACAATAGTTTTGGTGTAGTCATTTCCTCACCTCTTAAAAGCTGCTATTTTGGACAGATGAAATAATTAGATTCCCACCACCCTCCCAAGACACCAGAGGATGTGCAGCCTTAGAGGACTATTTCTGTAGAAAACCCTATCAAATAAATCAAACCTTAGGCTTACCTTATCCGTTGCCATTCAAGGGTTACAAAACGTTTTCATAACTTTCCCACTTAAATCGAAAGCGAGCGAACACTAATGCTTTACAGCCCTCCCACAGCACGGGTGAGCACAGAGGCGTGTGGAAGCGCTTGGAGCGGTGCCACACCACAACTAAACCCCAAAAGCCAAAGAGTTGTGTGTCTCAATTCCCAGCCTTAGCAACCAAACCACACCATTTCCCGGACAGACCAACGCTTTCTGGAAATCACAACCCATCTCCTACATCCAGCGTTCTCAGGCTTCCCAAGAAATGCTGCTGTGGGAGATGCAGCTTTCAGGAGTGGGATGAGCATCCCTGTGCCTGTGATGGGACAGCCGGAGCAAAGCATGAAGCTGTAAATAAAATGGTATTTGGGTGAGGCTTGGGTTATTTCTCCTATTAAAGCTCTTAGCAAAGCATTCCAAGATAAAATAATAATAATAGTAGTTTTTTTAACAAAGTAAAGCATCCCAAGATGCTCTTGGGATGGCATCTCCTTTGTGTTAGCAGGAGGCGTGGGACCTGAGTGAGGGGAGCTCCAGTCTGGTGCAAATGCAGGACACGAGTTTCCCGCTCCGAGCAGGAACAAACCGACTGTGATTCAACTAAGAAAGGGCAAAGAGCTCCAAAGCTTCCTTAGTATTATCACCCTTATCATGATTTCCTTAAGAACTTGCCATCTATTTGTCTTACTGTGTTTGGTTTTGCACGTTATTAGATTTATATTGTAACTCTTGGGGCAGGAAATGCTTCCGTTAGTAAGTGTTTCAGAAATGACATCCTGAGCCTTCTATCAAGGCATCATTCTTTGTGCAAAGGCCATTCTGGAGAGATTACTGCCTTGATTTCTTCTCCAAAGCCACTCACCCCTGTATTCTTTTCCCAAGTCTTATTTAACTACAGTTCTTAGAATTAAAGAACAAATATATACATATATATTTTTTAAACTTGGGCAAAGTCTTGCCTCTTCATAATCCTTGCAACTCCATTTAATGAGTGCTTTGCTATTTATTGCTCCCTCACACAGCTACTGCTTATTCATTTACACTCAGCAGAGCCATTCCTCAGAGCGACGAAAAACCAAGAATATCAGACTTTTGATCTGAAGATCATATATTTTGTTTTAAAAAGCTTTTGGAAATCTTAAAAAAAAGCGTGGTTGCTCCAGCTGTAATATACTGTTAATGAAAGTGGTGTATTGAAACAAATTACTTAGTATGATTATTCCACTAGAATCAATATCTTCAAATAATAAAGCAAATATGAAGCACACACATGACTACGTTCGAGCAAACCATATGGTGGATAGATTGCAGAACAATTTTATGCCTCAAACTTTTACTTCGAGATTATTGGTTCAAATCTAATCAAGGCTATGCTCATTTACTACCTTCTGTCTGTTCAGCGCTTTGTAGGATATTACTAGGTCTTTAATCTAGTTTTAAGGGGCAGGCTACAATGTAAATCAAGTCACTTAAGCATTTTTTTCTGTGAAACTGTTCCCTAGATGCATATTTTCCACAGCAATACCGGAGGTTGAACGAGTCAGAAGGTATTGCCTTGAAAAATAAGGCGAGAATAGTCAAAACCAGAAGCCTACAGAAATCGGTAGCTGCAAACCAGGGGACTAAATGTAAAGAAAGAAACTCTGGTATAGGATGGGCAAAGAGCCAGAAGATGCTCGGCCAGAGCTGCTGGTGTGACCTGGAACCAATTTGCAGCACATGGAGCTCTGGGGACAGGAAACCTCCCCAACACCAAGTGCTAAACAAAACCCTTTGTTGCCTTTGAAAGGAATTCCTGCTGGCTTTGTGGTGGAAACAACAAGATCCATGGAGCTGGTATCTCACCACCAACAGCCAGGTCAGGGCTCTTCCCACCAGCTCGCATCAGGGTGAGCAAGAAAAACCAGCGACAGCAATGAAACCTGGATGAAAAGTCTTTCCAATTGTGCTGTTGGCAGCAATAGAGAACCAGAACTAAAGCCATGATGATGCCTCGGAAAGAGCAAGTGAGCTGATGACACACCTCCATAGGATGTGGCTGCGTTGTCGCTGTATGCACTGGGTACAGTCGAACGCACAAAGTGAGACCTTAGGTGGTTCCTGTCAGTGTGTTGGTGGGATCAGATAGCCTCAAGATCTGGGGTTTTTTTTGTTTATTTTGGTTTTTTTTTCTGGAAATATGCACTTTTTTTGAATATACAAAAAATGACAAGTAGCTGCAGCAATCTAAGAGAATGGAAAGGAGAGGACAGAGGTGAACTCGCCATATTTCTGTTACCATCCATCACTACTTTTGGACTGTATCAGAGTCTCATTAACCTGGCTGGTTTCACTGACTGCTTTTCATTGCTGCACCATCCGAAGTACTTAACTATAATAAACAGCGGTACCACAAAACACCAATAAAAATCATTAAAGCATAAGTCTCATCATTTAGTACCAAGATTAGCTTCTCCATCCAGATCTACAGACTGCTGATTGCAATTTATTTCTCCCATTTATGGATGTCATATGAACACGTGAGCTGGATTCATTGCTTGGGCTTTCCATCCATCACCAGGACTGCAGCAAGTCCATCGTGTTGATACACCAAGCGAACGCTACCTGAGATACGTGAGGTGCTTAATTTAAACTTTAATTGTAATACTGTTCATTTTAAATGTGATAAACTTATAGAATCTTTTTGGTTGGAAAAGACCTTTAAGATCATCGAGTCCAACTGCAAACCCAACACTGCCAAGTCCACCACTAAAGCATGTCCCTAAGTGCCACATCTTTTAAACCCCTCCAGGGATGGAGACTCGGCCACTTCCCTGGGCGGCCTGTTCTGCTGCTTGATAACCCATTCTTCCTATTGATCATTTTTAAATTTTAATTTATTTGCAAATATATTTAAATATAGCCTACATCGCCTTTATTTCCAGGGAGAACTCCCTCACCGGCTGTAATTTATGTAAAGTGAGTACAGCCTAAAAACTCTGGTGGTATTTCTGAGAGGGAAAGCAAAACTGTAATTAGGAAATAACGGAATGGCTTTCACTCTGAGTAAATACCAGGTTAGTGCCAGGTGTTAGTGAAGCATCAGACGGGACGTAAAACTCATCGGCGGCAGCAGCGCAAGGCATCTTTAAAAGCACCAGGGGAAAAGGACGGAAAAGGGCTCTCATCTCCACCCTGGCAATTGCTGATAATAAAGTGCTGCTGTTTTCTACCTGGGAAATGAGGTCCCAGAGGTACAAGTCTTTCCATTTTTCAAAGGCGGGTTTGTTCAAATACAGAGACAGCAGCATCCTCAGTCATTACCAACTCCTGCTGCTACTGACCCACCGCAATGGGAACTGCAAAGGCCTGCATTCAAAATGTCCTTTTGTTTTGGCTTTAAAGTCATGTCCTTGGTCTTGGAGGAATAAATAAGATGAAATAGAAATCTAAGAGCCACTTCTTTGGTTGTCTCCTGAAGAGAAGGATGCAACGGCAAAACTATTTCAACTTCAGTGCTAGATGACCTGAAAAAATGACAGGGCTCTGCTAACAGTTATGAGCACACAGCTAAATTCAGACACCACTTATTTATTGATGTGTTTGTACAATAGGAGTGGCTGGGAAGGCTGCAGACTCCCAGGTACCTTCTGATGGCACATAATAAGCACAGACAACACAGGCCTACAGTGAATAATAGAACAAAAAGCTTCCAGTATCACTGAAAAAATCAAAGCGCATATGCAATCAGATGCTATCCAGTTAAACCTCCTGGGAAGGGGAGCCAGGGCCATCTCAGGAGACGTGGAGGAGGTGGGTATTACAGGACAGTTGCATTAAAATATGAACATCTAATGGTATTTGCATTTAAAATTATAGTGCTATTTTACCATACAAATTATGCTGTATCTCATATAATGCTATTGATAATGTCCAACTAAAGAAGCACAGAGAAAAAGACACCTGGATAATGGACACAATCCCAAACGGATACTCTGAGCAGCCCGAGACACCACCAATCTTCCACCGCTCCCCTTCGCCCACCATCAATAAACATTGTGTTTTCTCCAATTACATTTTTCTTTCAGGTATTTTTCTTCTCAGTTCCATCAAATGCGTTTTCCCCGCTGCAGTTCCATGTGGGAATTACTGAAGGTCCTGACATGATGCAGAACAGTCTCCATCAGCTGCTTTGTGAGGAGCAGAGCTCTCAAACACGGGAATATTTCTGTTTGTCGCTTTTAGAAAACCTTTTCTGCAAGGGTCTCAAGCAATTACGATGAACAAAGAGCACCTTAATTTTATACAGACACGGGCACGGCTTTTAGTGGTGCTCACCATGACTTTGGCTGGGGTGCAGTCGGACGGCTGAGGGAATTTGCACTTTAAGTTTGGGATGAGGGATACTACAAATTGATGGTGGTTTCTTATTTGTTTCCACCTCCAAGAACTTTTCGTCCGACCCTTTGGGACGCAGCATTTGTAATCCTGGGGAGAGCGTCGGTGATGAGAAGTGACGCCGCATCATTTAGCTAAAGCGCTCTGGTGACACGGGGCACACGATCGATACGTGGAGGCTGAGGCTCCATTACTTATAAGAAGTGCTTCAGAGAGCGCTTTGGAAACACAAGCCCTCTCCTGTGACCTCTCCTAGATGGTTTCAGATTAATTGTTACAGGTTTGTTCGTTTGTTTTTATGGAAGAAAGAAGATTTGTTTGCTTTTTTTTCCCCCGGAGTTTTACCATCATCTTTTCTCATTAGGTTGGTGGCAGGAGGTCAATAGAGTCCCCTCTCGGAGCGCGATTCCTCCATCATTCGGAAGGGAAACTTTCAGAGCTGCAGCATTCGGGGACCTTCCCCAGCGTGTTGCTCTGTGCAAACTACAGAACACGCAACAACCTCCTCGCTTCTTCATTAAACACAAAGCTTTATTATTACCACAAAAGCATCAGAAGCAAATTGTGGCTGCGTAATCCTCCAGGCTCAGGTTTGCCAGCTCCCGGACACATATCTGGTGGCATTTTATAACCATGCACAGGCAAAAAGCAGAGCAGAAAAGCTCTGCAGCCCCGGCTGCTTTGCTGAGGTTACTCAGTCCTTCCTACCCAGAGGACAGGGCCAGAGCTGCCTCCCCTCCCTCTGCCCATCCTCCTCATCGCCATTCTCTCTGCTTTTTGGTTTTCTTAATTATTTTGGAATCTAGAGAATAATCGGGCGTCAAATCCTGCAGAACAAATTGAACGTCAGGTTTTTCAAACCATTCTAATAAAGCAGATGGTATCACAAGCCTGTAAATCTCCTCCCAACTTCAATGCCTCTAAACGCTGACAGATTATCCATTAATGGGCAGATTAATCCTCAACAGCAAAAACAGTGGAAAGGAAAATACATGCTTTTGTCTGCATAACAGGGAGAATGAACACGCTAATACGTACAACTCACAGGAGAGCAGCAGCTCCATCCATTACCAGCACACAGAGCGACTGGCAGAGCCCAGAGGTGCTGGAGCACAAGGCAACGGCTTCTTCCATCTGCCCAGCGCCTCGTTCGGACCAGGACAAGAAAAATAACTGCATGATGGAAGGGACAGGACCCACCATCCTCGTGTTGGTGTCTGCTTCCCAAACAGACCAAGTTATATAGCCAAATTTCTGATTATTCCTCTTTCCTGCTGGGCTGGGACAGGCCCCAGCCTTCCTGCAGAGCTGCTAACCAGAGCTATTCTTTTCTAATGTTCCTTTTGGCCAGCTCCTCTTTGTTGGTCTCAACAGTAGCAAGTGCTACTTCACTGGCCATAGAATAGGCATCATGTTCTTTTTGGCCAGCTCCTCTTTGTTGGTCTCAACAGCAGCAAGTGCTACTTCACTGGCCATAGAACAGCCAAGTAAAGGATTTTCGGTCCCCCGCGTTGCCCCCGCCAGCGCAGCATCCCCTTCGCGACACCGTCCCCTCCTCTCCCCACTGCTGATTTGCTTGGCAGGTGTGAAATATTAATTGCCTCACATGGGAGCTTGGCTCACTGTCTGTCGCGTTTGACTGAAATATCATTCTCCGCCGCAAATATAATTACTGGGGGTCTGGATTTTAAAAATAGCCTCTCGCCTGCCTGTTAATTAGGAGCCGGGCTTTGCTACACGACGAGATATTTTGGTTAATTATGAAAGAGAAAAGGACAAATTTGTCACGTCTTTTGTTTTCGTTCCGCCGTGTCCCCTGGTGACAGCAGTGCCGGGCTGTGATGGACTGCTCAGCCGACAGCACCAGCTGCTCCCTCCCAAAACAGGGAGGGGGTCAGCACCGCCGGGGGGGCTGCTCCCACCTCCCCTCACCGCCCAGAAGTTTAAACAAAGAACATTTCAGTCATTGAGCTTCACTCAAATGCTCCCTAATCAAATCCCCGATTGGATGCACTGAGTTGGTTTTATAAAATCCCCCAAAAGTGCTGATTTGAGGTGTTCCGGGTGTCCAAGGGACCCTCTCCTGTCCATCCCCAGCTTGGGCTGGCACCGCAGCACAGCTGGCACTAGTGCGTCCTTCCCAAATTAAGACCCATCTTCTTATGCTTGCTCTACACTCACACCAATATTCATAGGCATTTCTGGTTTCTTTCTTAAAAAGAAGGGAAAAGCCAGTGCAAATAGAGGAGAGCATCGATAAGTTTGGTCATGGCAGATGAAAGTGCTAACAGGCCTCCCCTTGGCATCATGTGCTAATTAATAATGTGTTAATAAACCTCCAGAAGAATAAAGATCAATAGAGCAGCTGCATTCCCAGCCCAGGAGAGGGAAGGGCCAAGCGCGGCTTTATCGGCATGAAATGCCCGGAAAGCAGGACCTACCCTTGGCATATGCCAGATGTGGAACACAGTTCTGCATTAAACAAACTCATTTTAACAGGAGTCCTGGGAATAACCAGATGACCCCGTGGTTGTGCCATTGGGGGGGGATGGGGAGAAGCCAGAGAAACCAATAGGCGAGAGAAGGGGATTGAAGAGAAAAGGAGGTGACAGTTTATTCCTTGATGTGATGCTTGAATTGCCTGGCATTCGGGTACGTGCACAAGGGAAAGAGCCCATCCAGCATGGTGCTGTGGGTTCCCTCTGCCTTCGGCAAATGCAATTTTTGATTCCATGTTTATAAAAGATCAGCAGCAATAGTCCGCACTAAGATGCATTGATAGAATGTTTCATAATTATTTATGTAATTATCCAGCGTTTCAAAGAACCCATGATAACAGCTTAAACTGATGGATTAAGCAGGCATAATAACTATTCCAACAATATTGAATGCTGTTCTGTCAAATAATCATTTCATGTATATGAAGAAAGCTTTCAGAAATAGCACCATAATTCAAGATGTTATCAGATTAATGACACAAAAATTCCATATCCTTTTCCTGGAGACAGAGAGAACTTTGTATATGGAAAATTAAATATGTATGTGTGGAGCATATATGGAAATATCATACATCAAACCCAGTAAGAAATAATAGATAGAGGGAGAGAAAAAAAAATGGCACTTATTTAGCCTAGAATAACTGTGCAAGGACTAACACTGCTTTGGAAACTTCTCAGGTAACAAATTAATCAGAAATAGATAACGTTGTGTCTGAACCAAGAGCCTGGGTGGTATCTTTGGGGCCCAAATTCCACCCCAAGACAGGTCCATACTGTCCTCCCAGTCTTCCCCCTCCAGTAGCTACTGCAGAAAGTAATAATAACCAATATAACATAAGAATATCCCACTAAATGCACTTGTCTTCAACTTCAGCCCATACTTCAGTAACACTTAGAAGAGTGGCACAAATTTTATAACCTTGTGATGAAGACTGAAAAATAAAGCCCAGTAAAAAACCTTGTGAATTATTGAAACTGTAGCTCATTATAATGGAAGAAGCAAGCCTTTATTTTCAGCAAGTGACATAGGAGCAGAAAAATGGCAGGATAATGATGCTCAGGCAGAACAATTATTTCGTTGTGATAGAGAAGCGCAAAGTTTATCACGTTACTACCCTGATTCACCCCGTTTAGAGGCCAATAAATCATGAGGGTTTCTGATGTTCCACCTCTGCTGCTGGAACCTGCTCAGACACGTCAGGGAAGCACCCCAAAAATCAACTTAGGCAGATTATAAGCTTCAAACACACTTAATTCTAATCACATTGTTTAATGGAGAACCAACTAGAAACCAGGTTAGCAACAGTATGTACATGTGGTCCATTGTTCTAGAAGGTTCTGGTGCTTATAAGTGGAAGGGTTGAAGTATGCAGACCACAACACAGAAAGCTGATCTGCTTGATGCTCTATCACGTTGCTGCATCCTCAGCCCTTTTCTGCCCAAAGCACTGAATTTGTAGCAGCCCCTATTCCTCATTGAGCAATACAGAGCTCCGACACCAAAATATTGAGCTTGGACAAAAGGCAAGCTCGGGATTCACAAGGGTCCCACCCTTGGAGATGTCCAAGTTGAGGGTGTGATGCTCTTGACAATGATGAAAACCAGCTGCTCGCTGCCTAAGGGCAGAAAGGGCAATGTGTTTTTTCTCAATTGTAGGAAAATGTTTGACAACAACAACAAAACACGCAGCAGGCACAATCCTTCTGCCCAGACCTTTCAGGTGGAACCTACCGCAATGGCCATGACCCAAGAGGGAGGAGAAGCTCCACTGGAAAGAGCTGCAAACCCTGCTGTTTACACTGACATTACACTCTCCCCTGGGTATGTCTGCGTGACACTTTGCCCATAGAACGTGTCAGTGTGCTGCACTGTGTAAGAGTGACAGAACTTTTATCAAGGGGAAATGTTAAGGCTTAAGTGCCTTTAAAATGCTGGCATCACTCACCATATGCGCTACCTTTTTTTGAATATTACACCCATTATATGTAATTCATTTTCCTCTTGGAGAAATATTAGCATGTACTTTTCTCCCCGTCAATCACTTTTTTCTTTGACCTTTGCATCATCAGCTGTCTTTAAGAAGGTCACATTTATTCTGATGTCTGTGCCTTTCAGATCCTCCACTAACAGCACCACAAAGTCAGGCTGGAAATAGGATTCTTCTACATTTATATAGCACGTTCCCTTCAGGGAATTCAAGCAGTTTGGAACTCAGTCCCGGGGCTCCCATCACTGGGGGTTTCCAGCAGGGTGGAGATGAGCTGAAGGATCCCTGTGCTCACATGAAGAATCTCTTGCTGAAATACACTTTATCCCACGCATTTAACAAAACCCTCTAAACTGGGCACCCAGTTTGTAAGTTCTCCCTTCCTTTCACACTCTTTCTTCAAACAAGGCAACAGCCCTCAAGCTCAGAAGCAGAATAATATGTCCCAGGCCCCAGTTTGGCATTACAAACAGCTTTTCAAATACTTTTAAAGCCAGTCTGTTTACAATCAACTGCCTCTACATATAGATTGGGATTTTTTTCTTTGTTTGCCATTTGCCCTGCTATACAGCTAAAAATCAGCATACTAGCTCGCAACAGGCTGGCAAAGATGAGACATCTGAGCCAATTAGTCAGGCTAGACCCTTGTTCTTGAGTTCAGCACTGACATCTTAACTGGAGAGAGGGGATTGTGTTTCATTGTCTGTGTGCATGGGGTCACAGACACACTCAAGGTGCAATCAGAGAAAAGCCGAGCCAGATGAGATACAGAAATGTGCTTTACAAATCAAGGTCTGACTTCACTCTTCACCTGGTGCTAACCCAGTGCGATCTGCTGGTGCTTTGCGTCCCTGTGATCCCTCCAAAAACCTGCCCAGCACCTCTGCCTCCCCTCAGCAGTGACCCGCAGGAGCTGCTCCGGGAGCTGCGCATCCAGGGAAGACAAATAACAATCCCTCCCCCCCAAAAAAGCGAGCAAACCACTAGATGGCAGAGCTCGGCGGGAGCTGGAGTATCTCCCGCTCCGCTCCCGCCTTTCCTCAGCCCTTTTCTTCGCATTAAGCGTCTCCCGGGGGTGGTGACACGGCGGGTGTCCCCCCAGCTGCGGTTCCGTCCCCCCGGGGTGGGGGACGAACCCCTCGGACCCGTCCGTGGAGATGGGGAACCGGGCACCGGGAGCAGCAGCGAACGAGCTCCGCTCTCATCAATTGCGTGCATAAATTATCCCCGTAATTATACCATATGCACAAATTGCACCATATTAATCACTATGGAATGCTAATTACTCTGCCCGCTGCCCTGGCCCCGGGGGAGCACCCCCCCCGCCCCGCGTCAAGCACCCCGGGGGTTTTGCTGCTGAATTAAGCGGAGCTGGTGCATCCCCCGTGTTTGCCTTGGGGATGCTGGGGGGGGTTGGGGCGGGGCAGCCTCTCCCAAACTGGGTAATTAACCCAGCTGCAGGGTGTGGCGAGTGAGAAATTCCTGTCATCTCCCTGAATGGGAGGCGGTGGGGAGAGCCATTTGTTTTAATAAGGCTCTTTTCTGCCACGTGTGTGTGCGTTTGGTGGCTGGCGCTGTGGTTTTGGGGTTGTAATTGTGCTAACAGATGCTGGAGGAGAGAAGTTTCAGTCCTGGACCGCTTGTCCTGCTCATTACTGCCTCTGCGAGTGGCCACTCGCCCCCCCAAAGCTGCTGTTTAAGGAGCCTCACTCAGCAGCAAGAATCAATTAATAGTCAAGCACCTTGGCTCAGCCTCGGTAAATGCAAAACCATTGAGTTAAAGCAAAAATAACCGGAGAGCAAACCCTCACATAATCGTCCACTACAGGGCAGCCACAACAAACCTGGGCTCTGCCATTCAGCAAAATGCATGTTATTGGTGGTGTGGGCTCAGCTCTGTCCTCCCCCCAGTACCCCACACCCTGCTCCCCATCCCAGCCATCTGCAATATTGCAGGCGGCTTATTCGTGAAATGCGCGGCACGAAGGAAATGAAAAACCCTACTGTATGTAAATGGCAACCTGTGCAAATGTGCTCAGGAGCTCTGGGGAAGGAGCAGCTGTGATTTGCCAAGCCAACCAGAAAATTAAAAAGATTGTTTTATAAACATGCAGAGGTTGTGTGTGTATGTGTGTGTGTGTGTGATGTGCACAGGTGTGCAGGGGTGGCCCCAGCATCAGACAGAGCCGTGGATCCCCTTCATTCCTCGCAAGAGCAAGGGCAGGGAAGGATTTACAATCCTTTGGTTCTCTAATCCCTTCTGCCAAAGAACTTTCATCCTGAGAGCAACAAAAGGCAACTGAGAGGGACGTGATCTGCAGCTTTGAGCTTCAGGGTAGGTAATAAGGCAGTTGAAAGTCTCCTTCCCTTCCAGGTCAGCGCTTTGCAGACAGGTCAGGGATCCATCTGTATGTTTAACCCCCTTTTGATGTGAGGAGGACTCCCTTGTTTTCAGGGCTCAGCAGAGATGGGAAAACTCAATCCGCTTCAGAACCTTGCAGGAACCCCACACCTGAGGTGCACAGGAGATGCTTTTGCTCAAGACTTATCCAGCAGCCGAACTGAGTTCACTGACAGTAACACAGTTGCAGAGAAACGATTCATCTTGCATTCTTTACCCACCAGGCCTGCATATATTTCTTGCTGCAGGTTTCAAGAATTCACTCTTACACTGTAACTCAATGAGGTGTCTTAAATGTGGCTTTAATCACAGCATTAAGGTAACGGTCACTGCGTTCAAACTGGTCAGTGCAAACATCTTTTCTGAGCAGACAGCTCTGCCGCATCCTTAATAATCCAAAAATCACATCCATACTAATCACTCCACAGATTATTACTCAACCCATATCCATTACCAACCTGCTAATCCTCCAGCCCGTGCACTGGGCTATTGGCTTTGCCACCAACCAGCTCCTCTGAGGATGGAGAAAGAGATTCTGCCTTGTTTCAGAGGAGCATCCTTGGGAGTGAGCTCCCCACAGAGCGCCCTTAGCAACCCTGTACCAAGAGACAGTTGATTTATTCGTGTATGTGTGTAAATTAGCATTGGGGATGCATTTCCCATGGCCAGTACACACCGAGCCCTGGCAGCACCCTGCTGCTCCAACTCCTGCTCGATGAATACTGTTCTTGTGTACTGGATGGCAAATTACAGCATCTCCAGAAGGTGATTCAGCTCAGCTGGGGTAACATCTTCTAGAAGAGCTATCTCTCTTATATGTCTGCAGCAGGAGAGGTGAATTCCAGCAATTAGCATGAGAGGAGCTGCTGTCCAGGGCTGTTATTTTGCTGCCAGCCTCGCAGCCAGCAGTTTGTAATCCTTCTGGAAGCATCAGGCCATCGTCCTGCTTCTACTTGTGTCGACAAAAAGGCCAGACCACGCACAGAGCCGTCCTTCCGAGTTCTCTCCCAAAGTGGATTTGAGTCTTTCTGGTGCTTGATCTATTTGTTTGGTGGATTAGTTCCGTGTGACTTGCCCTGAGCCACTTTGCTCTCGGGCAGGGTGCTGGCACTCTGACCTGTGCTTGTCAAAGGCTAAAACGCTCTTTGAGCACATATAAAACATGCATGAGGTCTGTGACCTAGTCTATAAACTCCTGTACAGCCCGAGGCAATGCCTTTGTGGCGAGCTCAGAGAGATTGAAGGTGTCTGCCGCAAAAATCAAATGAACGTCAAAAGAACGCTTAAAAACTCGTGCGAGAGCAACTCTCCCCCCGAGATCATCCCAACACTTCCCTTTGTGAAGGCTGAACATGGCAAGAAAAAAGAAAGAAAAAGAAGTTTTAAGCATTTATATCTTTTCCTCAAAGCTCAGCCTAATGGAGTGCTAACAAAAGAGAAAAGGCTTTCTCCTCTCCGGGCAGCTGGCGGTGGCTGGAACAGAATGACAATGTCGTGCAGCCCAGCCCCGTGTCCCCGTGTCCCCCCGGCCACAACGGGTGCGAGTGTCCAGAGCCAGCCCTGGCACCCAGCGGGGCCTCGGCTAATGAATGTCCCCGCTGCTCCCGCAGTGCCTTTCATCTCAGCCTCTCCAAATCCAATTAAAAATCTCCCAGCACCTGCATTAAGGGATGGGAAAGCAGCTCCGTTGTATTTTTCAGAGGGGTGGCACGCAGTTTGCTCACATGGAAAGGCAACAGCAAAGCTGGGAGTGAACCACAGAGGAGAATAATTCCGCTGCAGGAGTAAATGTAGATTTATTGCTTTGAAACAGCAGGAGGCTGTGGGAGCTCCAGCTTTTGTGTCTACGGAGCTGGAGGTCCCAGTGCTGGGCTCTTTGCTTTAGCCTGTAGCTGGGTGTCAGCGGCCCTTGTGATAGGAAAAGGGGTGATGGTTTTAAAACACAACAGGGGAGATTCAGGCTGGACATGAGGGAGAAATTGTTGGCCCTGAGGGTGGTGAGAGCCTGGCCCAGGTTGGCCAGAGAGGTGGTAGATGAACCATCCCTGGAGACATCCCAGGCCAGGCTGGACGGGGCTCTGAGCAACCTGAGCTGGTGAAGATGTCCCTGCTCATGGCGAGGCCTGAGCCAAGCAAAGCACCAACGCAGAAGGGCAGTTTTCAAATTATACTGACCATTGATAATTTTGTTTTAAATGGGCTACAAAGCAGAAACCCTCTGTTTTGTGTTTTATGCTGCTACGAGTCCTTCAGGCCTGCTCCAAAACAGAGGTGGTGTGAGATGAGGACACAGGCACAGCCCCATGGGGACCCAGTTTAGGACCTCGGGAAAGAGCGGATCTATTTATTAACCCCCAAACATTATTCCTGGTGCTCAGGCCATAGATGAGCCTTTTTCCAGGAGCAATAGGGGCAAAATGGCAGTTGTAAAACTCCAGTAATCAAATGTGAAAAGAACAGCCTGATTCATTAACACTCAGACAAGCTGATAGAGACATTCTTAATTATCAGTATCACCATAGAGTTAATTTTTACCTGAGTTGTTTAAGCCTGGCCACCCTTTCCTTTTCTTAGACACTTTGCCATGGGGCAGAATTGAACATTTGTAATTAGATTCCTTCACTGGAGTTAATTATGAAGTGACAATAAAGCCTGAGTGGTTTCCATTTTCATAACCATTATTTAGAAAGAAAAACAAATCCTTTACTTTGGCATCAATACTTTCAGTTTTAAGTTTAACATGAACCCTGGGGTATACTCTCGATATAAACAGATATAGACATGTTCATGTTGCATTATGCTGTACATCTATTTTTTATATTGTGTTATAATACTTCCACATTATTTTTATATACACTTGCCTGCGCAAACACATCAATATACTGGAGCAGATACAAGATTTCTCTTCTGGAAGATCTCAAAGCTACTTTTCATCCTGTTGATGTCAGACCAGAATCCTCCATTACAACTTTAATACTTTTCAGGTTCCAGCTTGACCTGGGGTCCTGAGCATCCCACAAAGTAATTCTGGATTAGGGAGGATGTGTTTTAACATTAGTCATGTGCTCCATTTTAAGCAAAATGTTCACTCAACACTAAGCTAAATTTCCATTATGACTGAGTTAGCCACTTAAATATAACAAGAACACGCATGGTTATTGGAATAAAAAGCAAGATTTGTGTGGTTATCACTGCCAGTTTAAGATTGCTGTCTGATTACATACAATTATATGTCACCCTCTAGCTAAGCATTCACAGAGGAGAAAAGATGCTGGAATTTAAACAGGTCAATATTAATGCCAGGATTGTATTTGATAATTGAAAGTGTCACCTCCATTAGCTCGCCCTGATAACCAGGCTTGAAAAGCCAGCGCTGGGTTGTCCAAAATCCTGTCTACTATTTACAGAGCGCCAGTGATTAACCAACAGGGCAATCCCATCTATTCCGAAGGTGAAACAAAAGCTGCTCTCAGGGGTTCCGGGAGGGAGCACAAACAAAGCGAAAATGGGGGGATGGAGGGTAAATTGTGGTTTGCTGTTGTTTGAGAGAGAAAAGCTGCCCAAGACGCCCACAGAGCCGCGGTCCCCCAGCACAGGTGGTACCAGGTGCTTTCCGTTGGGATATTCGCTCCAACCCACAACCTTACATAAGTCAGGTTCGAACTTTTTGCCTCCCAAAGCGCAGCTTTGTGGCTCTTCCCTCTTCGGACATGGAAAATGATAGAGGCATCTAAACCATCTGCATCTTATACAACTTTTATTAAGCACCACTTGACCTTGTCAGTGCCGATTGAGCCCTGTGAAGCGCGTGCTAGATAAAATGTAATTTTTAATTGAGTACACTTATTATATTACATATATTAACAAGGTGCGGATGAATACAAATGACACCATGGTTAATGCTGTCGATTCGCATTGAAGTTTCTTTTGCCTCTGCTGGGCTGAACGAGTCAATGATCTCTTAAAGGTCACGCATGGGGTGGAGATGTGTCCTGGCAAGAGCCATCCTCCACTACAACCCAATGGCCACCAGCAAGATCAGCATCTCCAGAGGTCCCCTGGAACATATAATAGCCCACCCCGCTCCTCCAGCCCTTAGGAAAGCCCTGGGAACCTCAGATGGTCCTCCAGCCCTTAGGAAAGCTCTGGGAACCTCAGATCTGTTTGTATATTAATCTCAGTCCTCCAGCCCTTAGGAAAGCTCTGGGAACCTCAGATCTACGCGTATTTTAATCTTGGTCCTCCAGTCCTTAGGAAAGCCCTGGGAACCTCAGATCTGTTTGTATTTTATTGTAGGTATAAATTTAGACTAACCCAAGGTACAAGTGAAAAACAATCATTTCCTCTTTGATTCCCTAACTTCAATAATCCATGTAAAAATTGACTCAATATTGGAGGAATATTACAGAGAATTCCAGTTCTGCGCTGGACCGGTTACAGGACCCCCAGCATCAGAGAGCCCATGGGATTGATCTGCTGAGGTTAAAATCTACTGGTTTAAACTGGGAGGCGGCAGGATGTGGCCCAGCTGCCTTCCTGAGGTTCATGTCAATCTTGGCTCTCAATTTGAGGAGAATAAGATAAAATAACCTGCCTGAGGAGCAGATTGCTGCGCTGACGGGATATATTTGCATTGGCTTCAAACGGGAGCAGCTCCACATCGCCCTGTTTGCACGACACTAAAACAAGCGGATTCACTGTCAAATGTCTGTGCAAAAACTACATCTTGGGGCAGCACTGAACTCCCTGCTGTGACCCACAGTGTGCTGTGCCTTCTCCTCCTGGGTTAGATTGATCCTCTTTAGTACCTAATTTAGAAAGGAAAAAAACAAACCCTAAAATCCTTCAGAAAAAGCAGTAAGACCTCTTGTTCCAGATCCCCACGTTTCTTTTCTAATGCTTCCTTAAGGGTCTCAATTTTTCTGTCACTTACCATCATCCAGAGTAATTTGGGGCTGTTAGAGAAAGTTCATTGCTGTAATTGCAACCATATTGGTCATTAAAGTTGACAGACAGCTGCTGAAGAAGGCACTTGCTGATTCCTACTGCTCAGCTCGTGCCTCTCAGCGCTCGCTACAATTTTAGCTTGAATTTATGAAATGGAAGCAAATGCGTTTTACCTTAAGGACTGATAACTTCAAGGAGGGGAAAAGACATTAAAAACTTATCCAGGCCTTTTATTTGCAAACAGCGTTTGCCTGCAGCATCGCTCAGTCCCACAGAGCCTCCCTGCATCCAATGCGCTTGGTTTTGCATTTATTACTGGAAAATTTATCCCTGCTGCAATGGGGAAAGTTGCTTTTCCAAGGGTGAAGCGCAGGGGCAATCCCAGACCCCCATCCAACCCAGCTGCACCCCCAGAATCACTGGATTGCGGTTATTTCCAGATTTCCAGTGCCCATCTATTGCTGGTGTGATTCAGTAAGTAAATATTTCTCACCCGTAGACTCAGCTTATACAGTAAATACGTTAGAAAATAAGGAATTGCTCAGGAAGGCTTTTTTAACCAGTAAACTTTATTTATATATAACAACAGTACAAAGTGAGTCCTTGGCTTGCAAAATAGGAGTGTTTCATATTTACAATAGGTACACAATAATATATTAGAATAATAACAAAACCCCCTTTTTTTTTTTTTATCCTTGGAACATTTTTAAATACTTAAACTTTCTTACATTTTTTTTCCACAACACTTGTAAAAACAACAAAAAAAACAGACAATCATCTTAAAAAAAATATAATACAGAACTCCAGTGTGTCAAGTATAACGGGGAGGGGAGGAGCCAGAGAACGATACGGTGGAATGGGTATGGATACAAACCAATTCATTGTTCCTGTCAATACACAAATCCCCTAAAACTGGCATGGATTTATATTTTAGGGGGGGGACGGGCAGAAGAAATCAGAACCGATTCCACGGCTGATATCTCTACATTCTGTGACAGTTTTGGGGACTCCACCAGTTTGAGTACCTGTACATTCCCTTCCCCTTGCTGCTTCCCACCACTTCTCCTAACGGCCCCCAAGGTGCCATTAGCACAGAAACACTCATCAGTAAGAGAAGGATATTTTACTACAGTATCTTTCGAAGCTATGAAATAACGTGGCAAAATCAGCTCATTTACCTTCCGTCGGCTCCTCTTGCAGACGCGCTTTTCCGCCGCTTGGTCCGTGAGACTGAAACATCCCATGGAGAAGCTATTGCATAAACTTCCAAGCTTATTTCAAATAAGAGGTATTAAAAAAAATCTCAAAGAAAAGGCCATACGGGAGATTTCGTATTTGATTTGGCAGCCTCAGGAGGCTCAGAGAGTTTGGGATATTGTCCATGCAATTGGATGGACCCTGCAGGTCTTTTGAGCACGTTCTAAGCTGCAGGAACGTCTATTTTTTCAGTATTATATTCCACTTTTACAAAGAAAGGAGAGGAACGGGTAACACAGGGGCAAACAGGATCTGAAAGAAGAAGGACACGGACACCCCCGTGCTCACAGCGGGGACACCGGCCGCTCTGCCGTGCCTTGCCCAGAACGAGACCACCACCCAAAGCCGGGGACTCTTCATGGCAAATAGAGGCTTTGGACAAAGCCTTTCGGGTGACAAAAATTGCTTTGGAGACCCCCATCCTCTTCCCCTGCAAAACTGACTTGCCCCAGCCTACACTGAAATTGCACATTCGTGGTTGCTTGGCTCAGCGGATCCCGAGCGGCATCTTCTTCGCAGTGCACACCAGCATCTTTTACTCTGATTATTTCCCCACCGAAGGTCTAATTAAAAAGAAAAGAAGCATCCTGTCCATGCGGGTGCTGGGTGGCCTCTTAGCTGCCACCAGCACTTCGCCTTTGGCCTCCAACCCGCTGGTTTTGGTGGCCCTGGGTGAAGGCCGGGGCGGTGCGGGAGTTTTCACCGAAGACACATTCACTAAACAGACGGAACTGCTCACCGAGCTCTACCTAGTACGCAACTATATACAACGTCGCAGCTCCCTGCGTTATTGGCTTGTGGTTTATGGTACAAATGCAATTCTGAAATAGGATGGCTGAAGCTTTGTGGCATTTTAATGCCTCTTTGATGTCGTTTATCCTTCTCTGAACGTTTTTTTTTTTAATATTATTTTTTTTTTTCTCCAGGGTCCAGTCACTCGTGAGCTTCCCCTGATGTCCCAGCTTATTCAAGTCAAGTCTATCCGAGTTCCATTTAGTTTGGTGAGCTGAGTCCCGGTGGCTCTGACAGCACTAGAAAGGGGATGGAGATGAGCCAGTGACTGGGCTGCTCCAGGGAACCAGCTCCAGGAGCATCACGGGCACCGTGCTGGGACCTGCTCTGCCCTTTGCCAACCTGCTGCTCCGGGGACAGGGTGAGAGCAGCGGGCAGGTCTCTCCTCATCCCCGCTGGCTGCTCAGGACTTCTGGAAATAAGACCTTGTTTGTAGGTCATGCCCACCGGAGGAGGGAAGCGCTCCGACCCTTTCCACACAGACTTAAATGACTTATCCGAGGTGCTCGGAGCCAGCAGCGCACAGGAACGCGGCCCCAGAGCTTTAAGTCCTCTTGCTTTAGTCCTCTACGTGCCCACCCAAACTGTTTCCTACATTGTGACATTTTTTTGGTAAAGTCCAGTTGCGGGTAGGGGAGAGAACTTAGGTGGGGACGGGCTGTTGGGATTTTAAGACAGTGTGTTGAAGGCACTGCTGTGATGAAGGTCTCTGGTGCCACCGTGTCGAGCGGCCGCACTCGCCATCCCCACCGCGCCACAGCACTGAGACCCTGCGGGAAGGCATCGCTGAACGGCACGGCCACGTCCAGCATCCTTCAGGATGAACCTCCCCTGCCTGGGATGCTGCCCACCCATGGCAAGTGGATTTTACTTCTCAGCGCTGGTTCCCACTGGGTTTTCATGCAGCTGTGAACTGGTCCGTGCTGGATCCCCCAGAGGCTCCAGTGCTTTGGCCATGCTCATCTCTCCCACCTCCCATTAAACATAAATCCATCCTTTATGGCAAAGCGTGGACCACTTGATGTCCACATCCTCTGGACTTTGGTGGGCTGCAGCATTATGGTGCTCCACAGCAGGGCTCATGCGGAGGAGACAAGCTTGCCTGTAAGTTAGACTCTTGTATATGGGTTTTTAATAAAGGCTTTCAAGGTGGAGAAGCGTTTGATTAGCACCTTGCTCCCCCTTGGAGTGGGTGCTTTGATAGCTCATGAGCAGAAGATTAAATAGAATTATTTAAGCGGTGACACCAGGCAGAGAGATTCCAGAAAATGACGTCTCCCACTTTGATGTCGAAATACCTGAAATGAAGTGAACTGGAGAATCAAAACACCAACTGGCCTTGCAGGAGGAAGGGGGCAATGAGAGGGATGTGAAATCGTTTCATCTAAGGCAAAGTCATTGCCCCCTCCTGACCAAATCTCGAGTCCAGTTTGCTGCAAGGGTGAAGAAAATGCCATTTTGAGATCTGAAGCTCCCTCTTCCCAACAGAATAACTGAAAAGCTGGATGCAAACAGGGCTATAGATTACAAGTCCTTTGTCCCAAGGGGATAAGTTGCTTTGTTCCATATAATTGCCTGTTAAGATCCATAATTCATGTCAACCACCACAAGCAGTCACTTGGTAGATTATTTACAGGCTGCCCCTTCCAGCCAGCACCGTGCTCTTGCCTACACCATCCTCCTAATGCCTTTTCAGATGATGAAGAAGAGACTCTTCTGCTGCATCCTTCGGAAGCCTGTTAGAAGTGTGACAACTTACTGGTTTGCAAAGTGCTCCTGCTGCTTTCCCTTTTCCTCCTCTGCTCAAATTCCTCCCCCAGCACCAAAAATCCAAGTCCACCTCTCCTTAGTGCTCTGGTGTATTCATGGAATACACATCCCGTGTTTAGCCATGTTGGATTCTTTTAATGCACATGGAGCACCTGGAGCCCCGGGGATGATTGGGGACCTTTGCCTTTGCTCAGAAAACACTAGGGAAGGGGGAATGACTAAATGCTTATAGAATCATTTTGGTTGCAAGAGACCCTCAAGGTCACTGAGTGCAACTGTTAACCTAACTGGCACTGAACCACGTCCCCAAGAACCTCATCTACACGTCTTATTTTTCTTTTATGGGGTGTTCCTGGCCAGAGGGCAGAGAGCAGGAGGAGCAAAGGAGACTTAAAAGCGGCTACGCAAAAGCCTCTCAGATAGATGTGAAGATAAGAGAACCACAGGGCTGTAGGGCAAGCACACACTGACCAGCCCCCAGGGGGATGAAAAGCCAGGTCTTTGCTTCGGGCAGTACTCACGTTCTGTGAATCCTGCAGAGATAACTACTCAGATCAATATTTAGAAGCATATGGAGACTGTCTGGAGTGTTTTCTTTGGGTTTCAGGGTACCGTAAGAATTTGGTGAGCGATTTTCAGATGAATACCCAAGACAATGCCCACAACTAGAATACAGCTCCAGAAATCACTCAAATAAGCTGCGTGCCGGATCACTGTGAACAGCAGTTAACAGAAACCCGTAATAAACGAGACCTGGAGGATTTCAAAACCTGACACTCCGCAATCTCCGGTAACACCCCAGCAAAGAGCAGGGCGGGCTCATTCACCAGAATTTAACAGGGCAACCTGGATATTTGCACATTTTCTGTCTTTAAAATGAGATTCACTGTGCAGGAGAAGGATCCCTGGGAAGGGAATTCTCCCAACAACGGGCAGCACGAATCCTGCTCTGCTTCTCAGTCTGTTCCTGGCAGCTCTCTCCTTGCCTCAGTAAACCCCAGCCCTCCAGTTCCAAAGCTCAGGCCGTTGTAAATGTCAAGAACTTATTGCACGAGGTTGATGATTATCAGTATTTTCTTCCAGAGCATTAATAGGGCCCAGAGAAAATCACAAAAGTGGATTACCAAAAGAAAGCGGACTTGGCATGGCTTTTACTGAACGGTAATTAAACCAACAAGTTTCCTGAGTATTTCCCTACGCGCCTCTCGCTGTCGCTGGTTCCCCTTAGGGCTGTGTCCCAAGGCTGAAAGCCGGCAGCTCTCTTGGTGCAGCCCATGGGGACCCCCCCAGGGCTTCTCTGGGCAGGAACCATGGAGGAGGGGACAGATACGAAAATGGATTTTCCTTCGACACCCGCTGGCTGCAAACGGAGGTCCCAGTCTGCACAGCCCCGCCACGCTCACGCAGTCAATACTTATATTTCCATTACACCTCATCGCCCTGTCCTCCCCGCTGCAGCCTGCACAAATATCAATATTTATTACAGGGAGAAATATTTACAGCGTTCCTTCCCCTCCTGGCACTCTACGAAGGGACACACATAAGCTTTGGTGTCTTTTTAAAGAAACAACACTGACAAACATTTGCCTGTCACTGGCCACATGAACACACGCCGTGGGGGCCAGCGAGGAACTGAATATCACAACAAGACGCCGAGACGGAGACAAGACAGCAGCACTAGCTGGCCACTGGAACACTGGTTTAGGTTTTCCCTTGCCTGGAGCAAAGATTTCCTTCCCTTCCCCAGTGGAAATTCAAATCCTGAACGTGACCCCAGGCAGCACCGCGAACGCTGGCAGAGAAACGCAAAGGGAGCCCGTGCTGATCAGCTCTGCAAATCAAACAGAAAAGCGATAAATATCTCATCTCACTCTGGCCAGTCTTTTCAAGTATCGCTCACTGTAAACACTGTAAACATTGGGGGTTTGTTGTCTTATTTACTGCAAGGAATAAGAGGCAGCTGCCAGAAACCGCCCTAAAACGCAACCGGGGAGGTTTCACCGCAGCTCTGCCCGGTGGGGAGAGGGTGGCTGGAGGCTTCTGCGCAAATGTACCAGCAGAAAGCAGCAACATGCCCACCATGGCTGGATGTGACCATGGCCATGACCATGGCCGTGACCGTGACCATGGCCACAGCACCGCCAGGTCACTGTGGTGGCACCAGCGCCCCGCGAGGCCGAACGGGGCTGGAAAAGGGGAAAGCGCTTAAAATCAAGATCTTCCCGCGTTCATCAGTAAACGGGATTTAAAAAAAATAGATATATATTGACACTATATAAATACATCGATAAAGCTGGATTTCAAGACAGGTTGGATGATCTGATGGTTTTGCAATTGAGTATAGTTCCTTCTAGTGCCTATAAGTTACTCAGCCACTGAACTATTTTCTGGCTAAACTGCTATTTCACTCGTGTAAAACGGTGTGGTGCAAACTTGTGCTCGTAATTTTTTATAAGATCTCAAAAAGAAGAGAATTTCGGTTTTCCAGACTTTCCAATTGGCATAAGAGTCTGTTCACAGCATTTCTGAGCCGCATCCTCAGGTTCTCTCGAGGACAGGATTCAGAGATTGTTGCCAGGATTATCTCTGTGGCCTCTGTGTTTCTGCTCTATTTTTTTGTTTCTTTTTCTTCCTTTCTTTATTTTTTTTTTTCAAAAAACCCTTTAATTCAAGTTAGTTTTCTAATATACATCAAACAATTTTCATGCAAAGCAGCAGTTATGGAGACATCCAGACTTTCCAGGTTCCTTCTTCCCACGTATGCTCAAAAAGAATGATCCATCTTGATTTGACTTTGATTGAGATGATTTGTCTTTTCCTCTTCCTGCCTTTTCAAACCGGATCCTGAATGATTTGGAACACAGTCAGTCCTTGGGACAGTCTCTGCTCCCTCCAGAAGAGCCTTGGTATTGAGATGTGTCCAGCACCTTTCCTGCTTGTTCTTGCTCTTAATTCCTGCTTGTTCTCCCTCTTAATTCCCGAGAGTCCGTGCAAACCTCTGCCCTTTGCTGTTCGTGAGCTCCGCGGCCATTCTTCAGCTCTCAATAGACATGGCACCAATAAGTTGCTCTACTTTGTATGCCAGACGCTGCCGACGTGCCTGTTCATCCTGCTCCAAAGCCCCAATGAGCTGGTACAGAGAAAATAAGAAGGGATGGGGGAAAAAAACACCCAAACAGAGAAAGAAGTCAGTGTGTGAGAGGGGGTGGTAGAGGTGGGTGGGCAGCAAGACGTGAGCAACGTGAAATGTGGACGCGTGAGACTTAAATAACAGAACGCAAAGCAACGTGATGAGCACTTCGCCGTTCTCATCGATCTCTCGGACTGCTTGGTGCACGTCACCCACACAACACAGTTGTTCCTGCTGCTGTACCTTGGACTCCACATTTCTTGTCTCATTTAGCACAAAGTTATGAGATTTTTAAACCCTACTCGGAAAATGGCTGTGGTATTGTATCACAAATGTATACATGCAATTAAATGACAAAACCCTTCCTTTTAATGGACTTAATTGCAAAATAGGTTCTTCTTACACTGAAATGAAGGGATGGAACAGATGGCGAGAACCTGGTTTCAAGTGATGCATTCATTAAAGGAGCTCACGCTGCCAGGGCTTCTTTGCAAACAGGAGCCTGTGTCACTGCAACATGGGATTTGTACCATACTGTTCCCAGAAGACGGGGATGTTTCTGGGGAGCTTCACCGGGCCATGATGATTTTCCACCGCATTTAGGAGTGGGCTGCACTGGGCGCATGCCAAAGCTGAGGGATGCCTTTGCTCCCACAACATTTTAGCCCTCAGTCCCCCTGGGAAGTAAACTACAGGACCTGAACCAATTTGTGCACAAACAGAACAGAGCGGGGCAGCAGTGATGCAAAGATGCGGTGGTTCTGCATCGAGGAGGAAGATGAAGCTCAAGGGGGCACCAAGGGGATCCCTGCCTGACCCACCACCCCACAGAGCATCTCATCCCCCCACAAACTCCGTGCCCACCCAGGGATACCCACCTCCTCGCTGTACTTGCTGACGTAGGAGTAGATCTCGTTGAGTGCGCTCAGCATGTTGAACTCGGCAGAGTGCAGGCGCGACTGCTCGGCGAGGTAGGCGTTCATGTCCTGGTCGCTGATGGCGGGGAGCTTGGCAATGTCTGCGTAATACCTGTGGGAAGGAAGGGCCAAGGGCGGCCGTGAGAAACACAGAGGCTCCAAACACCCCTCTTCTTGGGATTTAAACTAAGCGTTGCAGGGAAAAGGATGGAATTTCATTTTATGAAAGACATGGAGTGTTGGAGAGGGGCCAGAGGAGGCCACAAAAATGATCAGGGGATGGAATATCTCTATGAGGACAACCTGAGAGAGTTTGGGTGTTCAGCTGGACAAGAGGAGGCTCCAGGGAGACCTTATTGCAGCCTTTCTGTACTTCAGAGGGGCTGATAAGAAAGATGGGGACAGACTTTTGAGCCGGGCCTGTTGCAATAGGATGAAGGGTGATGATTTTAAACTAAGGAGATTCAGGTTGGACATGAGGAAGGAATTGTTGCCCTGAGGGCGGTGAGAGCCTGGCCCAGGTTGGCCAGAGAGGTGGTGGATGAACCATCCCTGGAGACATCCCAGGCCAGGCTGGACGGGGCTCTGAGCAACATGAGCTGGTGAAGATGTCCCTGCTCATGGCAGGGGGGGCACTCGGGGAGCTGGGAAGGTCCCTTCAACCTAAACGGTTCCATGATAGAGCAAAATGGGATCCTGGTCTGTAACAAGCTGCTCAGCAGGGCTGGGCTGTGCCACCAGGTTACTGCAAGAGCCACCGCGCTGCATCCTCGGCCACTGAGAGCGAAGCTGCTCCGTGCAGGAGGTCAGATGGGACTGGAGCACCCAAGCCAGCCCTGGACCCATGTATTGCCTATTGCCTCTCACCTCTCCACCCAGCTCTTATAGCTGGGGATGTCCTTGGCGTACAGCAGCTTGTTGGAAGGAGAATCCTTGCCCAGACGATGCTCCGAGGTGGAGCAGGAATCCATAAAGGTCTGAGCCACGACAGAGAGGCAGGCGTCCGTAATGCTGCCTTTGTGGATATCAAACACAAACTGGGGGTTTTTGATGACATTCACCCAGAATCGAAGGGGGAGACTGTAGGGAAATCAAGGAACAAAATTAGAGGTTAAGGCAAAAGCTACAAATAGACATTTGCTGCAGAATACAAATGGTCGGAAGCAGCAGCAGTCTGAGCAGCACCTCCATCACACACCAGTTAGCCCAGTCCTGCCTGGATTGTCTGTGATGGGTCCTGAGATGCCTGGACTGGACCTGCTGCCCTGTGTGCCTGGGAGCTGCTCTGGGGTCAGATCCTGCGCAGAACAGTGTGCAGGGCAGAGCTGAGAGGCTCTCGGTGGAACCGGGTAAGCGTCTCCATGAGGAGCCCATTAAACCCAGTTCGTTAGAGAGGGGGTCAACGGTGCCGCCGTCCCCGCACCGATCAGCCGCTGCCTGGCCACACTGCAGCCCATCACCTGCCAGCGGTGCAGCAGGCATCAGAGGCTTTGTCCCCAGATCCCGAGGCCTTTGCAATCAAAGGCAAATTATTATTCCTTTTTTTCTTTGGCTGTATAGCAGGATCAAAAAACCAGCTGCTGCTTTCTATTACCTTTCAAGTCTCAGCTCTCTCCATCTATCCAGCAAGCTGCGCGGAAGGTTTCAGCCTTAACTCTTGCTGCGCTGCAGGCGAGCGGCTCAGCGCACCCTGGCTTCCCTGACCCCACTTCTCTCTTCCAAGCCCCTGCTTGCTTTGAGCTGCTCCAGTGGCCTTCTCCTATCTCCCCACCAAAATTCCCTTTCTGGGAATGCTGCAGCCAACCAAAGCGTCAGTTCTGTCAGTTCAGAGACCAAATTTTCACCCTCCTCCCAAGCCCCCGTGCCCCAGGGCAGAAGGAAGGACGGGGGCTCCACACGGTCCAACCGCTCTGGCAGAGCAACGTTTGCCAGTCGGCGCTTTCTTTTTTATTGCTTTGTCTCTTTTTTTTTTTTGTGATTAAAGAGTTTTTATCCTAATAATTCCTTCTAAAGCTTTCAAGAAATTGTTTTTCGCTTCCCACAGCCTTAGCAGGGAACCCAGCTTTCGCAGCCGTGATGATTAAGAGGCTTTTTAAACCATGAGGGACTCGAGGGAAAATACAAAACCTTCGGGGAGCAAGCATTTTCGGTACATTTTTTTCCTCCTTGCAGAAGTAAATTTCTAACCCACAGAGCTTTTAATCCTAAAATAACGGCAGAGGCAGAGACGTGAGAGCTCCCGTTGTTTGGAGAAGGCTGAACCCGGCTGCAGCCCATGTCACCGCATGCAGGGCTGGCTCCTTCCCCTCGTGTCACCTCCTCCCTGCTCCCTGTGAGCAAACTGGCTCAGCAAACCCTATTTCCAAAGTCCAGGCGTGTGGATCTACAGCCCAAAGCCAGCGCCAGCTCCCACCCGAGCAGAGAACTCACATTTGTGGGGCTTGTGGATTAATGCGGGATTGAGCTCGTGTGTGCACGGGGAGCAGGAACCAGGATCAACCCCCAAACCTGAGACAGCGGCTGAAAAGTATCATCATGGCTTTGTGGTTCACCTCACGCTTCGGAGCTACGGGACTTGGATACTCCCAGCCTTCCCAAAGCTCTTCCCCATTTCTGCTGTTTCCCTCGGACGCTCAATTGCTCAATACTCAAGTATGCCCCCTCTTTCACCCTCCTCCCTTCTTACCAATTGCTCTTCCACGTGTGCCTCACATCGGTGTCGTGGATGCCGTGCTTATCTGCCTGCTCATCCAAGAAATCGAACATGTACTTGATGGCCAGCGGGAGCGCGCTGCCGCGGTGCACGGTGCTGAACAGCGTCTCAAACAAGTCGTCCACAAATTTCTGCAGCGTACCCTGATGGGAGCAGCGACCGAGAAGGGGAAGGGAGGGACGGGCACACGCTCGGTTAAACAGCGGTGGCAGGAGGGGACACCAGATGGCATTGCCAGCTCTGCACGGCCCCGCAAAATGCTGCCACGGATCCCACAGGAATAAATAAGTTCGGGGTCTTTAGGAATGCTGACCCCCAGGGAATACTCCAGCCTGCAGCTACTGCACCTTCTCTTTATTTCTAACCTAAACCAATTTATTTTGCTTTCAAAAGCATTATCTACAGTGATTAATACATGGTTAAAGGCAGGAAAACTCTCTCTGGCCAGGGAAACGGGTTAAATATTCAAAAGCGCTGCTGCGTCTCTCTAACCCTTTGTGTTTTAATACCGTGCAGAAGAATGAAGTATTGCAGCAATCACTTTGCAGTGTGAGGAAATCTGGGCTGTGTTTCTGTTGCTGCTCCAGAAGCCACATAATGTCTGGGGCCCAGGAAATCCTGGCAGGGACAAGGGACAGTCCCCCCGCCCCCGGGAGCTAAGCATCATTAAGGACCGTGCAGGACCCCCAGCATCTAGAAGGATCTCCAAGCGATCTTAGCGCACAGCAGTTACCTTTGTAGCTAATAGCCTGGTCAGGTAGATCTCAGACACCATCTTACTGCCCCGGTCTCCTTCCTTCTGGTCTCCGTGGTCATGGTTTTTGACCAAGTGCCAGACCTTGACTCCACTCTCCAGGTCGGGGGTGATCATGGGGGCTCGGGAGCGCAGGCTGTCGGGGCTGCCGGTGTAGCGGAAAGTGGAGTCTGAACCATGGGAAGAGAATTGTAGAAGAGTTTGGGTTGGAAGGGACTTTTGAAGGTCATCTAGTCCAAGAAAAGTTGGTCATGCCCCAAGCAAACCCCTTCTTCATTCCCCCATCCCTTCTCAAAGAGACGGACCCAATTGCAAAGACCCTGAAATTACAAACTGGGTCCACCTTGTTGAAACACCCTGTATTTAACTTCCCAAATAATGCAAATAACCTCCATGGACCCCATCCATGATGTCTTCAAGCTGAGACATGGGGTTGAGAAGCTCAACCAGTTCTTTTCCTCTCACTAAATTCCTTTGTTCTCTGGGAACCTTGTGCATTTTACTCAAGTTTAGCTCACCTTCCTCAGCAAGGGTAAGGGGATCAATCATAAATCAGCTGAAGGAAATACGCAAGTCATTACCAAACTAGCTAGATTTTCATCCCTGATTAAGGCTTAGATAAATGAGTGCTCCAGCTGATATAATTAAGGAGACAGACAGTGGGACAGCTAGGGAAGCATCTAGTAATTCTATTTTTAAACATAGTTCTGTATTGATATATAGTGGGGGAAGTAAATAAGCATCTAATTGAAATTCTGTCTGCGCAATTACAAGTATTAATCTTCACATGAGCAATGATAGTTCATATCAATAGATTACAAATGCTTTTCCATCTGACACAGATCAGGGAGCGCTGAGGACTCAGGTTGTGTGATCCAGCCTTGGATTTTCCATCACCTGAACTGCAGGAAGCACTGGACCCTCAGCTGGACTCTACCTCATAGGGAAAAACACCTTTTCTTCTGGCTTTCCCCTCAAGACTGTCCTGTAAACCCCATGTTATTTTGGGTGCTATAAACAAGAGAAGGAGATGGGTTCACCAGGAGACACCTCGTTTGTAAAACACTCCGTAAAATGAAAGATAATAAAAGATCAGCGCACTAGAGATTTTGCCACTGCTGCCTTTTATGGAAGTACATTATTGCGATTATTGGGGATTTAGTGCTATAAACGTGCACCTGGCACCGCACAGACTCATTTACTCGGGCTGCGGTGTCTTCAGGGACCCTCTGCAGAGTGCCGAGCCCGCTATTATGCAAATAGTGAATTCCCGGGTGTGCAGATCCAAGCATGCAGAGTTAAGATTGCCGTTGCCCACTTCTGACCCATTAGCTAAGAATTCAGGATCCTCCAACTAAGAGACGAACTAGATGAAGGAATCGGGAACTAAGAGATGAATTAGATGAAGGAATCGGGCTTTTCTGGGGTGCAGCCATGCAAGGGTGATGAAGCTGCACCCTTGGGTGCTCTGCAGCATCCATCCCCTCTGAGCCAAAAGCTTTTCCCCGGGCTTTTCCAAGACTCACATTTCCAAAAGCTGCTCATGTTGTGCTTGGCATTTCCTTTTCTCTCCTCTCAGCTTCTCTGGTCTTTTTGCTGTTGTGCTTATAGATGCAAAAAAACAGAAGCCAAGGAACTTTTGCTATTTGGTGCATGAAAGTACTTCCATTTCGGCTGATGTGGTGTGGTTCTTTGGGGGAAGCTGCTGCTTTTTCCCCACCTAATTCCCTTAAGGCGTTGCCCCTCCTGCAACAAAGGCAGCATCCACACTGGCTGCATCCAGATACATTCTCAAGTGAAGCCGCAAGCTCCAGGCTGGCTCTGAAATGTGCAGCACAGCCCAGTTGTATCCGTGAGCCATCATCTCCCAGCCCTTCACTCTGCTTCTTACCGTATCTGCTAATAGACGTCCGGGATATACTGGCAGAAGCAGGAATATTGTAGGAAGAGGTCTGTTTGGGAACGAGAGCCACAACGGAGCGGTCTGATACCTGGGGAGGCGAAGGAAGAGAAGATCAGTGAGATCCACTTTCTGCACTGCGATCACCAGCTGTTTATCCAGCAAATGCAGGTTGCAGAGTCACAGAACCCCAGGCTGGTTGGGGTTGCAGGACCTCTGTAGATTCCTCAGTCCACCTGCTCACGCAGGGTCACAGAGCAGATCACACAGGTGGGTCCAGGCGGGTTGGAATGTCTCAGAGCAGGAGACTCCACACCCGCTCTGGGCAGCCTGGGCCAGGCTCTGGCACCTCCCAGCAAACAAGTTTCTCCTCATGTTCAGACGGAACCTCCTGTGTTTCAGTCTGTGCCCGTTGCCCCTCACCCTGGTGTTGGGCACCACTGAACAGAGTCTGGTCCATCCTCTGACACCCACCCTGAGATATTGATCATATTGATCAGATCCCTCTCAGCTGCTCATCTCCAGCTCTCTCAGCCTTTCCTCGGCAAAAAGATGCTCCAGACCCCTCAATGTCTTTGTAGCCCTGATAAGGCAGGTGAGTTCCCAGGGCCCATCCTGTGCACGGGACGGGGTCCCCAGGGCATGGGGAGCTCTGTCCTGGGGCAGCAACCGCTCTGCAGCAAAGGCGCTGGAGGAAAGGAGCGATAAATCAAAAGATGTATTGAAGATGCTTTTGGTCGTTGTGATTTAAGATTGCATTTTCTCCAATAAAAATGAGAATCTCAAGAATTGTTGTGATCCAATTAAAGTAACAATGCAGAGGGAGTAAAATGGCTATAATAACGTTACAGACCATAAAGCATTCCTATTAAACCATTTTTTATTTTAGCAATTTTTAGGAACTTTAAAAGTTTGATTTACAGCTGGGCAAGTCATCAAGCCATCTTTCAGGGTATTAAATTGTCAGCCCCTCTGCTGCACCAGAGAAGGAATTAAATGCTTGCAAGTCAAACTATAAATGAACATTAGTGCTAACAAGATTCTGTTATAGCAGATTTTAGTAGCCATGTTTAATTTTATCCTCCCTATAAATCCAGTAGTCACTGCAAGTTTTTAAACCTATTTCCCTTAATTAAGAATCTGCAGGTTTCCAGGGAACGGGCCTGAGTGTCTTTTAATCTTGAACTTGCAGCCCGTGGTGCAGCATGGCCAGGGGGCAGCGAGTGGAGTCACCGCATCTCGTGGGCTTATGGAATGGCCAACAAACCCATCACTTACAAGAGCTGTACAGCAGAAATGCCCCTTCATGCCGGAGGAATCGCTTTTGGGGCTAAGTCCTCCATTATTTGCCACGAGTCCTGCAAGGGACTCGCTCCCAGGGCAAGTCGGGGGCAGCAGCCAGATTTTGCTCCCCCAGCAGAAGAGGTTTTTGTACAAAATGCTGCCCCCAAGTGACCTGCACACAGCAGGTCAATTCCATCCCGACTTTGGCTGCCATTATGATGAAAGGTTTCATGTAAATGAGAATTATTAGCGCTAGTGATAGCGGAAATAACGGTGACTCGTGTTTCACAGTATGAAAGTGAGATATTTCTAAGCAAAACACTTCAAACACTTCTATTATTTCCCCTTCTGCTCCTGCCTCACTTCATCGAATTTATTAAGAAACAATCAGCGGTGATACTATTTTCTCAGGCTGTTATTAGCTGCCACTTCAGTTGAATTTCACGAGGGAGAAACCTGAACGCGCCGGCAGCAGCTCCCCAGTGCCGCACTGGGATCCATTTCCAGCAGTGCTGTGGTTAACTGGGAGAGAGGCATTAGCAATTCCACACACGCATGGAGCACTCTCACTCTCTAAATTTTGGGTCGAATGGCTCTTGTCAGCTAAAAAAACACCGGCGTGTAAATTAGCATCAGATGGAACACACATTCGTTTCCCATCTCGCTCTGCTGTTGCCACACTCCCATTAAACCCCAGAGATGCCTGCGAAGCTGCCTGGCTGGTTTACAACTTTATAAATATGCCAGTTCTTCGACAAGCTGGAAACGTGCTGCACAAAACACCTTCAAGAGAAGCAAAACCTGGAGCGGGGAGAGCAGGGGTGCAGAAGCCCGGCCACTAAAACTGCATTTGCATGGGGGTAGTGAGGATGCAGTGACGATGCAGCAAGGATGCAGTGATGATGCAGTGACGACGCAGCAAGGATGCAGTGATGATGCAGCAAGGATGCACTGACGACGCAGCAAGGATGCTGGCCACATGGCCAAGCCACCCTCAGCTCCCTGGTCTCATTTTCCATGCAAATCTTCCGTCTCTGCTTCTAATTTTTCCTTTAAAATAGTTTTCTAGCCTCTTGGCCCTTCCAGGCTGACAGGTATTCATGCTCTGCTGCCTCAGAGTTAACCCTGCATGAGACACTGTAAATCATTCGATATTAAATTCAATGTTTCATTTTTCTTGAGTAAAAGCCACGCGGGGTAAGACTCTCCCATGGAGTTTAATAGCCAGGAAACCAAAAGGATACTACACAAATGGAATACAATTCCTTACAGCTTAGTTTAGAAGCTCCAGATAATTTAACAAAGAATCACACCTATTTAACCTATACATCTATTTTTATAAATTAAGAAATAAGCAGCAGGCATACAGTTCTCTAGATAATTCTATAAAGTGCTTCAGAAATATTACAGAAAGATGAATCTTTCCTTTTAAATCCAATCTGCCTTTTGCATACGATGGCTCCCCATGAAAAATACGTTCTATCCGTTGATGCAGATACATATTGTATTTTAATCATCTTAAACATGTAGAAAACCAAAGTAAGAGTGTCAAAATCCAGCAGCCAAGTGTGGAGCTGAGAATCTCTTGGAATTAAATAACTGCCTGGTTTGGTCTTTTGCTCCAAGGTGACTGCACCCTGCCAAAATACTGCAAAATACTCCAAAATACTGCAAAATTCCTGGTGTTACCAGGTGTGCATCTCCAAATACTGCGGGTAAAACCACAGACTGCTTTGCCTTCAGGTCAGCGGACAGAAGCAGAGGGCATCTGACCAACAATAAAGACAACTGGTAAGAATACCAAAAAAGGGGAAAAAACCCCAAAAAGCTGTTTGTTTTTGGCAAAAGCTCTGCCTTGACAAGATTTCCATTGCAGTGCAGAGAACTTGGCTCCTTTTGATGGCTGAAACAGCTCGGGCCAGAGCACAGAGAGACACGTGCAAGTGGTACCTGTTTAGATGTTTGGCAGCAAACTTCTGTTTGTTCCAAGGCAAAACTGACATCCCAATGGCAGGAAGAGCTGCAGCATCCTGAGTGCTGCAAGGGTTTTGGTTATTTTCAGGGTAAACTTGTGGCTGGGTTTCTCCCACAGGCACTCAAATGAAAGAGCTCCCTCCCCTCGCACCCAGCACACATCAGACAAACAGGGATTTCGCTTGCGACTGCCTTAAAATAACTTTGAAAGATCAAGGCATAATAAAGTCTCGCTGCTTCCCTGCAGGTTGGTTAATCCCTTGCGACTGTCAGGTAAAACAGGTTTTAGAAACAATGGAATTCATCTGCACAACTCCTAAGGCACAGCACAGTAATCTGTGTTTAAATCCTTCGGGCTGCTTGCAAAAGTTGACCCTCGAGGTGCTGTTTTACATGCACTTTGCATATTTACGCCATTCTCTCTGCCTCGCTCCCTGATTGCACGGCTCCTGTCAATACTGGCTCACATTCAACTTACACAGCGTGAGTCACGCTGATGGACTTGAGATGGTGTATAAGCAGGGAAAGATGCCAGATTAAATACTAAACACTTCTGTGTAGGCAGTGATGGACAGTAGTAGGTTACAGGTCCCAATTAATGCAGTTATCCTCTGCTGCAGACAGGCTTTGAGTAAAAGCCTTTGATTCTCTTTAACCAAACCTTCCTCAGCTCTGTCTTTACCTCCCTTTCCATCTTCCACACACCATATGAAGCCCTTTCCAACAGATACACACCTACACAGGGCAGCCTGGGACACGCAAAAATGCAAGAACTAAAGATGGCAACGAGTTCTTAGGTCATCTCACCCACCCTGGCCAGTGCATCTTCATTGTCTGGCTTCGTTTTATATGGCTTTAGCGGCAAAACTGTTGCTTGGCTTGCAAGACTAGGTCTGGGACTTATGAGGTTTGATGTCACTGTCAAAAAGCAGCCCCTGATATTCAGCATTTTTTGAGCTGGCCTCATCCTGTACTTCCCCACAGCACTTCATCAACCCTCCCATGTGACAATTACTTGAAATATTTGCTCTGTTTCCCTTCTTCTTGCACGATGCTCAAGAGTCACCACGTGGGAAGATCACGGATACGAGGGACGAGCTGCCGCTGCAGCCTGCACTTTGCATCAGATCGGGTGATGTTTGCACGGCTCTGAGGAAGGCAGGGACTCCTCTTCCTCCCCTGTAGCCCTCCTGGCTGTCTCAGACCCCACATAAAGACCCAAGCCCCCTGTGCCGTCTCACGTCTCCAGAAGCAGCAGCTCAGCCCTCGCTGCTGCTCCCTCCATCTCACCAGCACGGCCAGCGGTTTTAATTCAGCCAGTTTTCAACTATGCTAGTTACTTGCAGATCCACGTCAAGGTTGCTTTCCCAAAGCACATTGAACCCTTCTGCTTTATCATACAAATGAGACCTCCCCATCTGTCTTGTCAATATCCTTGGGAATTAAATTTCTGCCTTTTTTTGGTTTCCTTCCCTCCTGGTGGCTTTCTGGGAGCTATCTGCTGGGGCTGCTTTCTTACCTGATAATGCATCAAGGTATTCAAACGCTTCCAATCTCCTTCAATCTTGGTGGTGATGTCTTCGTCTTGCAGGACCACGCGAGCTATCCGGCCCTGCCGCCACTCTGCGAGAGAGGCACAAACCAGGCGGACACGACGGTCAGACAGGGAAAAGGCACCAACAGGCTCTACCCAATGTAACTTCTGGACGGATGAGCTGGTAGAAAATCCCACCTTCCAGAGAAAGCTAAATTCTGCTCCTAAATCTCACAGGAAGGTCACACTGATAACTTTCTTGCAGCAAAGCACAGCATTTCGATTCCCATGCAGTGGGTTCCACAGCGTTTTAGCTAAATTAAGGCGCAGGACCCTCCCAGCCCCTCTGCCCCCTGTGTTGTTATGCAGCCTGAGCTCCAACTTTTAAGCCCTGCAAAACCCACCAAGAATCACTGATAATAACAATCCCTCTGATCTTCCCCTTCCTATGAGGCAGGGAAGGTCCTACCCAAGTCCATGTCAACAGCTCTTGGTCTTTGCGAATATGGGACGTTTTTGTACACTGCGTCAAGGATCTTCTCTTTGACTTGAGTGATGGTATCACAGTTCAGCACCTTCACAGGGATCTCTGGGCTGTTCTCATTATCTGGGTTCACGCAGTTGAGGATCTGGAAAGAAAGGAGAACCACACCATGCTCTAAAGGGCTTCAGACAGTCATCCAGGAGAACTGTAACCACATCTGTCACAACTGCCTGTTCGCATAAAAAAATGCTGCGTCCCTATTTGCACCATTCTGCTGCATTTATGACATCTGTACAACGATTAAGACAGGAGTCCTGGATGTCCATTTTCATTTGCTAGAGGAAGGGCAGTGGTCAGTGCACAGGGAGATAAAATGCTCACCTCAAATTGTGCCTTTCCAAAGCTTAGCTCAGGCTATTTGTACCTGCAAATGAGGGATGTGGCTGACTCGGACAACATGAGGCTTTATTGGCAACACTTGTGCTTCATGGCAGTGTCCTAACCACCGGCCTAAAGATCAGAACAGCTCACGTCCCCGTGGGGAAGACAGAAGGAATTCAATGGCAGCTTCTAGAGCGATCACTCACCAGAGTCTTATACTCAATTTGCTGCCGGATCAGCTTGTCCTCGCTGAGGGAGTAACGGGCTTCTCCTGTGATGGCATCGATGGGACCTTTCTCCATCTGCTGCTTGATGGCACAGTAGAGCATGAAGAGTGGCTCTCCAGCACATTCCTGCACAACAAGACAGACAGCAGAACTAACACGAAGGGGAAGGAGCATCTCGGCCAGGGTGCAGATGGGTCTTGCACATGATTCATTGCAGCAGAGGTGCAGTTGCACTGACTTAAGCTTTAGCACATGTGCAATCCAGGCTCAGCCCCCAGCAGCTCCTGGAGAAGGCAGCCAAAACCACGAGCTCCATTCCTCGGTGGGTATGCTGTTGTCTTTGGCTTGGTAATTCTCTACTTAATTAATCTGCATGGTTGTAAAAAGGGAATTTGAGATCTTGATCTCAGTGTTCACTCCCATGAAGCAACCTCTGCAGGGCTTCCAAAACCACAAATGAAGTTAAAAAATAGTGAAGCCCAGGGAGGGAGGTGTAAGTGAGAATTTCTCTGAAGTACTGAAGAGGTGCAACACAACTCTACTACATGAGGATTGCACCAGGCGATCTGAGGGTTGAGCACAGAGTCTGTGACAGCAACCTCAGGTATAGGATTTCTGAGCAAATTTCCAGGTGCCCTGCCTTGCTGCTGCAGCATTTAACCTGAAGCCTGACCCAGATTCACCCTGAGACGGCCAGCGGGTGACACAGCAAAGCAGCAGCAAGGTCTCGGCTCCAACCCTCCTTACCTTGAGGAACTTGTGGAGGAGGAAGGCAAACCAGTTAGTCAGCATCTTCTCCGCCACCGACTCGGTCCTAGGGAAGCCAGGAGGACATGCGTGTCACACACAAAACCAAACCACATATCAGAGGCCACAGACGTCCCCAAGTGGCACTGCTCAGCTGCACCTTGGCAAAGCCCCCGTGATGCTCCGGAGCAGACGGGCAGTGGGATGCGGCTGGCGCTGCCGTCCCCATCGCAAAGAGCTGACAGCAGCTCGCCCAGCTGACAGCCCATCACAACCCTGACGGGGCTGGTGACAGGGAGCCTGGTGACACTCGGCTCCCTGCACGTGGTGCAAATTACAGCCTGGGCTCAGTAAATCACTGGGATTTGCAGCGGTTGCTGGCAATCAGGGACAGCACAGTGACAATGGCAGTAAAATTGCAGCTTTCTCCCCAGTCCCACCCAGCATCCTCTCCCCACATTGTGCCCGAGATTATCTCTAATTTAAATACAATGCCTCCTAATGACAGTTTTTAATGCTGGCTCTGGAGGACCCGGAGGCTTTCTTTAAAGCATCACGACCCCTTTCCCCGGGACAGGGTGGCTGTGCTGGTGCCAGGGGGGTCTCAGAGGCCACATCTGAGCCCCGAGCCTGCAGGTCACGCAGGGGATGGGGAGCTGGCAGGGCTGCCCGCGATGCCGTGCAAGGGAGAGCTGCTCTGCTGCAGTCGAGCCAGCTGCCAACATGACCCCGGGCATCCTGGCTCCCGACGCTACCAGCCTTCCCCTTGTGCCACATGCGATACCAGGATCTGGTCCAAATCTCAGCAAGCTCAGAGCCGTGGATCCCACACCCTGCAGCAATGGAGCAGGGGAAGGGACTGGAGCACAAGTGTGACGGGAGCGGCTGAGGGAGCTGGGGGGTTCAGCTGGAGAACAGAGATGAGGGGAGACCTTCTGATCTCTGAACTGCCTGAAAGGAGCTTGGAGCCAGGGGGGTCGGGCTCTGCTCCCCAGGAACAAGCGCCAGGAGCAGAGGAAACGGCCTCAAGTTGCGCCAGGGGAGGCTGAGGTTGGATCTGGGGAACAATTTCTTCCCCAAAGGGCTGTGGGGCATTGGAACAGGCTGCCCAGGGCAGTGCTGGAGTCACCATCCCTGGAGGGTTGGACAGACGGACATGAGGTTCTCAGGACATGGGGCAGTGCCAGGGGTGGGGAATGGTTGGACTCCATGATCTTGAGGGTCTTTCCCAACCAAAACAACTCTACGATTCTATCCTTCCCTCTGGGGACCATGCTCCAAGCCTGGACCCCTTTCCCCATTCTCCCCCATTCGCTTTGCTGCCTGGAATTAAGGACATGTATGTATTCCTACAGCATGTTTGAAAACTCTGGCATTTCATGAAAAACACACACAATCGAAGCAACAGGATTTGATCCCAAAGTCAAGCACATCAAGTAGAAATGGGAAGCACAGATTTCAGCAAACAAAACCTGACACCAGGCGGCAAACGGACCTGGGGGGGTCACATTATCCATCATCTCTTAGGATCGCAACATCTGCCAGGAATTTGTGAAAATGTCTGCAGATCCCCAAAGAATTTAAGCCTGAATTGATTAACTGCCTAAAAATTCATCCTACAAATTGACACGCGCATTGTTCTCCTGTTTAAAATATTTCAGTCACCCAATTAAGGAGGAGAAGCGCTTACAGTGCTGTGTCAGTGAGCCATGGAAAATGGAGAGTCAGTGATACAAACTAAAGAATAAGTGAAAAAAACCCAGAAAATTATACATTCAGGACGTCAAGCTGAATATTAATTTAATAAACTACTTTGTTAATAGGATATTAAATTAAGAATTGGCAAGTTTCCTGATAGCCCTACCAGTGAAGTAATGCTGTGTTCTGTCACTGCTGGCTGCTCGTGGCCTGACACCAACACCATAACAAGAACTGAAATATGAGTGACAGAAACTGGGGCTTGTTGTGTGGGAGAAGGATATCAGATAGTCCCATGCTTAGCTGTTCCCTTTTATTTCTTAATCAGAAATACAGGATCGGCTGAACGGAGCAGCAAAAAGAAACACTTTGGATCATTTCTCCTTACTTTCAAGCACCGAATGTCGCTTTCAATTCAACGCAGACTGAGGCCGTGAGATATCTGCAGCGCATCAGTCCAGGGGATGGCCAAGAATTCAGTTAATCATCACTGGCTGAGGAGAGGGGCTGCTCAGAACCCTCCTTGCTGCTGGAGCACCACAGGTTCCTCATGAACAATTCTGCTGTATATACTTTACCCGGCCGCCTCTGCCTTTGAAACGGGCTCAGTAAAGCCAGCCCTTAAGCCCAGCCTGCCAGCACGGGGCCTGACCTCCCTATGCGGGGAGGCTGAGCTGGTATCTGAAACACTGCTATAGATCTGCCTCTAAGAATGAGAAAAATAAGCTCGTGAAGATTAACACGGCAGGGGAGAATCCCCAGACTTGGAGAAAACCCTTCTCATATTGACCGCATAACAAGGGCAAAGCAGAATCCAGACTTTCCAAAGGAGTCTGACGCCAGCGAGCAGCTCCTTGGCTGCTCCTCCGCCTTTCTGAGTCATTGGGAATAAAACAAAACTAAACCAAAAGAGCTGAGAGAACCCCCAAAATAAATATGTATTTTATTAATTTTCCCTGCTATAACTAGGCCTCCAAACTGCTGTGTGATGCTCTCTGTGCCAGGAACCAGAGCAGCTATTTGATTTCACGTCAACTTTTCTGCTGCCTCCCGGGAGGGGTACTCGTGGAAGAAAGAGAGAAAGAACTGAGTGCCAATTACCAACTGCTGCCACCACAGAGCTCAAAACGTAATAAAAAACCCCAAACATATCCCACTTTATGGCTGATCGCTCCTTATGAAGCAAGACATTCCAACTGGGCTGTTTCGTGCACCAAGCCAATCCAAGAGCCCCCGGGCCCGTAGTGATAGAACAAGGGGCAATACTTCTAAACTTAAAGAGGGGACATTCAGACCAGATATAAGGAACAGATTTTTCCTGCTGAGGGTGGTAAATCACTGGTACAGGTTGCACAGGGAGGTGGTAGATGTCCATTCCTGGACATGTCCAGGGTCAGGCTTCCCGTGAAATGGGTAAATCCCAGTGTTGCCTACGGCCCCGTCTCTTTGCTGGGTGCTGCGGGAGGAGCGGGCACAGCTCACATTGCCGGCCGTGTATTTTTTGGAGCACCGCGAAAAGTCATTATTGATGGCTGAGGCAGAAGACGCCTTCCCAGCGACTCGTCAAACCACAAGGGAAATTAAGACGGCTTCCTTTTCCGAGATGAGTTATTGCCTCCGCAAACACAGCCAGATTTAAAGCAATTTCCTGTCAAGTATATTCATTATGGCTGGAGGAATCCCTGAGTTTTTCCTAAAGCTGTGAAATCCTCCCCTCGCCTTCATCCACCCGCTCCAGCGAGATGCCAGCAGAGCTGCAGGTGCAGCCACGTTCCTGCCACTGGCCAGGAACAGGACCCAAAGGGACACAGACAGAGGTGGCACATGACATGGAGAACAGGGGGAGCCTTTGACTTGGAGCTGCTGGTCTGGCCTGCATGTGGCTCCAGGGACAATTCATGACGTTGCCCATCTGAGCGGTACTTTTCCTCACTAGGTCTTCAATGCTCTACTCATCACAATAATACAGGGAGACAGGGACACGAGGAAGAAGCTGTTGGCCCTGAGGGTGGCGAGAGCCTGGCCCAGGTTGGCCAGAGAGGTGGATGAACCATCCCTGGAGACATCCCAGGCCAGGCTGGACGGGGCTCTGAGCAACCTGAGCTGGTGAAGATGTCCCTGCTCATGGCAGGGGTGGCATTGGATGAGCTGTGAAGGTCCCTCCAACCCAAACTATTCAACGACTCTATGACCCAAAGTACCATATAGACATGTCAGAAATCATGTCTTGCCCTTAAGAGCCTGAAGTCCCCCTTCCCCGCCGCGATACCTGCGCAGGAGCAGTTTGGGGTGGTTCTTATTCTCCAGGTTCTTTTCGATGAGGTCGGAGAGCAGCTGCTTCAGCACGTCGGTGGCGTACTCCAGCTTGCCCTGCAGCCCCGTCATGATGAGCGAGGCCACGTTGCCGCGGTCACGCATGGAGAAGCTGCGCTGCAGCTCCAGTGTCCGGATGAAGGTCAGCAGGAAGACTTTGTTGTTGATCAGCTGGGCAAAGAGCTTCAAGGCCTTCTCCACGCTCTGCTGCCCGTTCCCTTGGACCTGCGGTGGAGGAGGACAGGCCCATCAGCCATGGCATGGGAGGATGAGGGTCTGGAGAGCAGCCCTATACCAGCACTACCATCACTATGGGGGATTAAACCTGGGTGCACAAGCCAGCACCCCATCTCTCAGGGTGCCAGCATCCCCAAACACAGTCTCTAGTCAGTCCTGAACAAACATCACCCCTTCTATCCTCCCCCAGCATGGCTCACCTTAATCATTGCTCCAAGCTGCACTCTCTGCATGCCATAAAGCTGCTGCTTGGAGGCTAACGGCCCTATAAATGACATACAATTTTGCTTGTTCTGCACAAAAAGTGACACTCTTGTAAGTAAATTAAATACCAATTTAGACTATTGCTTTATTATGGGACAAGTGTAAAAAATTAATTGAGGCTTTCAGCCAGTTGCAGATTCAAGTAATTCATTACAAGTGAAAATGATGAACTACATTAAGCAACTCTTTACCAAACATCTTGGAGACTTATGTATTGGTTTTACTAACGTTACATAATTAAGCAACTGTGTAATTGGCAACACATTTATCACTTCTGCAATTCTGTTTTTCATGAGGAAAACAAATAAAAAGCATTCATATTTGTTTGCTAGAGCATCAGCTTATTTGGCAATTTAAACAGCAAACATAATGCTTGGGACTGGAAAAGCCAAGGGAGGAGAATGGGCTGGGAGAGGCCGGTTCAAAACCTGCTTGAGTTTTACCAACACTACAGCAGCTGCTCGGTGCTGGAAAGGAATGTGATTTGATGCATTAATGCTATGCAGTGCTTGCCTGGAAGAGCAACGCAACCGTATGGAGGACAAGCAACCAAGATTTCTTCCTCTAACATCTCTGGCTGATGATTTGGGCCACTCCCTGTGTGAAGGCGACTGGACTTTGAGGATTTACTGGAGCAATTCCAGGCTCTGAGAGGGAACGCCGAGCCCGGTACCTCCGGGCAGCCCCATGCTCCGTGGCTGATAACGTTTCTTGAGGCAGCATCGTTTTTATTTTCGGCGCTCTCACAGGTGATTATGGCCCATCTGCAACGTGATCTGACGGACCCTTTCATATTACCTATTTTTCTTCATCCTCAGTAAAAATCTCATATTTCTATCGTTACATATAAAAGGCAGGAGATGCCAGCGCTCGCTGGCGGGCAGGCGGGAGGGCGCTTGCCCTCCTGTGGACATGCCACGAACAGCAGCAGTGAGAGGATGCAGGATGCTCCGGGCAGGATGCTCCCAGCCTTCCCCTGCACCCTCAGGTGATTCAGGACTTTAAAAGGACACCAATAACTTATCTGGCATGCTTTGCGGCTGGCCTACAGCAATATAAACCCCCGTAAAATAAAACTAAAGCAACACTGGGGAGAGGAAACTGAAAGGAAGCAAGTCATTGCTGATGGAGTTGAAACACCAGGTTCTTCATTAAGATGAACTCAGGGTTCATCCTGCTAACCCGGGTGCCTCTAATATAATAAGATTTGGTGTGGAAGGTATAAAGGTGCTTCAGGTTTCATGCTGGCTTCCCTGAGGGACGTTCTGCAGGGCTGGAGCATACACAGCCTGTTCCTCACCTCCAGCTCCCGCAGGACAGGATGGTCCTCGATGCCGGGGAAAAGGACCCTCATGGCATAGGTCCGATAGTCGAGGTACGGAATCCCAGAGCGATCCAGGTCGCTGGTTAATTCATTGATGTCTGTCTGCAGCTCTGCAAAAGCTATTTTGGGGAAAAGAGAAGGAAACAGAGAAACATCGTGAGCTGCGGGGCAGAGGTTTTGGGGGGGATTGGCTGCGTCAGGGGCACAGCAGCAACCAGAAATGGGCCAGCTCTGGAAATCAATTTGGAGAAGACCTTGCCATGTAGCTCAGACAGACCCTCACCCTCAGAGGCTGTCTCAGCAGCCGAGAGCGAGAGAGCACACGCTGCACAGAGCAGATGCTGAGAACAAAAGATGCGTATGAATTTGTATGCGGTTCACACTTGTGTACATACACCTAACAACACCTTTAAAGGCTGCAGATAGAAATGAGGGTCTATTTTCAATACTCAGTGCCTCCCGTATTTTCCTTTCTTCTCCTCCTCCTCCTCTATCAACAGTTGCCAAAATAATCAAATCTGATGCAGATCAAACCCAAGCAGAAACTGCTTGCTGCAGGGGTCAGGGAGGAATTTATTCTTCTTCTCATAACATAACATCAGCGTGTCATACAGCTGTATGTGTCCTTGTGTTCATTCTCCAAAGTACGAAATGCTGGCTCAGTAAGGTCTCTGTACCCCAGCTAGGCTGTGCCCATGCCGAGGATGTGGTCTCTCCTGTATACATCTCATTTTTGTCCTATGCTTTCAAGGCTATCCTTTTAAAATCAGCTGTACAAATCCAATGCAACTATCTCTATACACAGAAATCACAGTATGAAATTTGCTGCTTTCTATTTATTTTCCTTTGATTCACTAAGCTCCCTTCCAGCTAGAAGGACGTATGAAACAATAGCAGCAGCCCTCCCCGGAATGTTTTTCTGTCTCAACCCACCAACTACAGCAATATCTGCCCACCTCCTACAGCCCAGGCTTGCAAAGGACAAGACTTCTCTGTGTTAAAGCCTGCAAGTGGCAGGTCTGGCTACTCCAAATAACGCACAGGATTTCCCAGCAGCAAAAATGCTTGAAGAGCTCCTGCCTATCCCCCAGACCTCCTCTTACTGCTCTAGGCTCACATCTTAATAGTGCAGAGGAGGGACTGGACCAGCTTCCCTCCTGCCTTCCCTTTGAGATAGATGCTGTTTCTCGGGGGTCTGAACCTCTTTTGCTCCCTCTGTGCCTTTTTTAAGAGCCCTCTATTTAAAGGCCGTTAGACAAGGGGGCATATTGTGCCAGGCACCCCCGGGCTCTGGCGATGCAATCCAGGGATGTCGCTTAAGCAGGATCAAGCTCTAATCCCATTCTCTGCGCGTCAGGCAGCGGAGCTGCTGCTGACACGCTCGCTGCCCTCCCTCCGTGCAGACCTCGCGGGGACACGCACCCCGCTCCTTGCTGCAGAAATGGGGTGACTGCGGTGGGGAAAAGCTGGGGAGGAGAGCACGGGGCGGCAGCACCCAGAGAGTGCCCAGTCCTGGGCAGTACTGACCCTCTTTGCACTCCAGGGCCACCCGGGACTCGAGATTGTCCATCTGCATCTGCAGCCTCTTGAGAGTCAGGTCGTTCTCTCGGGATTTGCGCTTGTAGGCGATGAGGACGATGATGACGATGATGAGGAGCAGGCTGCCTCCGGCGGCGATGCTGACGATGGCGGGCAGGGTGAGGAGGCTGTCCGAGATGATGCTCACTGAGCCGGGGGAGAAGATGATACCACCAACACGCACCTGCAAAGCACAACGCAGATAACCAGCAGCTTTGGGTGGGGGTGTCAGCCTGTCCCAAAGACTCGTCTGTCCTTCCCAGCCAGGACACACACAGCACGGGCTGTACAGACCCCTACGGATACACTGAACTTGTTTCAGTCAAGGCTATAGCAGCCCTGATCGCCTTCAAGCACAGAGGGTGCAGCCTATGCGAACACAGCCAGGCTTCAAGTCATGATAAATGTGCCAGCCCTTCACTATCTGAGCTTTGTTCTTATTATCTGATGGCTCCATTTGACTTTCATTTTATAAGCTTTCAACTCCCTTTTGTAAACTGCGGACATTAGCAACCCAGTGATTATTTCCCTGACAAGAAACCAGAGCGACTGGAAGGAGAGAACAGAGGAGGGAAGAGAAAGCCCCAGGTGAGAGCCACAGAATAACCACGCTGGAGGTTAATGCTGGGACGGGCTTTTCTTGGATGTGCCCTGGCCACAGATGCGAGCAGCTCTCAGCTGGGTTGTGCTTCTGTGAATCACACTGTGATAATCTGAATATGTTTTGGATGCTGAACTTAAAGGGAAATAAATCACAGTTACGATCGCATTTGGGCTCTACTTTAAGCCCTTCGGCAGCTGTGTGCTTGGTCTGCGAGCGGATCAGAGGAAGCAGCAATGCCCAAAACCAAAGCGGAGTTAGACACCGACTGTTATCCTGGATGAGGCTGTTGATCCAACCAGTACATTGTCCAGATGTCCCTGGCTGCTGCTGCTTTGGGAAAAGGCAAAACCTTTCCATCCGCTTGGCAGCCCAAGTATGGCTACAAGGACTGGTAAAATCCCTGCTGGAGGGAGAACAGAGCCTGCTGAAAATGGTCTCACCTACTGACAGAAGAGCAATTAGCACCGGAGAAAAGTACCTGGCACTGAAGGCACTGCCAGGAAGATTTGGTCCCTCTAGAAGGTTCTGATAGTAGATGGTGAGTCTCAGGGAGGGAAGAAGCTTCTCCATGCTAATGCACATCAATATTTTAACCTTCCAATTAGACAACCATAAAGATCTAAAACCCTACTGATCCCTGGACAAGACATGGCACTCGATATCAGAGCAAGTCGGGGAGCAGGAGGAGAAAGGATGGGCAGGCGGGAGGGAAGGGATGCTGACGGAAACGTGTGGTCCCTCACCATCACTTTGTGCTGCCCGGTGAGGTTTGGTGGCTCGCACAGCAGCTGTGTCTCGGAGACGGTGACGGCGCAGGGGGTTTCTCCGATCAGGACGGTGTAGTTGAGCTTCGCTCCTCCCGGAGCGGGTGGGCACAGGTTTCTGCCCTAGGGACAAGGGGACAGAAGACTGTACAAAGATGCAGCGCATCTCTCCAGTTTCCATCTCATCGCCAGCTCGTGCAAATGATGGGACTCCACCCAGCGTACCCCATTGTCTAAAGAGAATATAAAACTACTCTCTTTAAGGTTTCTTTTGCCTCTTTCCGTGGGGTGAGGGTCTCCTTACCTTCAGGATGATGGGTGACCCCGGCTTCTGCTCCAGCACCCCTGTTGGGCTCAGGAGTTCAAAGGTGGGGTTGGGGTAGTAGATGAACTTGGTGTCGTTGTAGACGAGCAGGGACTGCACGTTGTTAAAGATAAACCCAAACTCATCCGGCCGCTCCACGGCGTCCAGGCCGGGCCGGTACTCGGGGGTGAGTGGGGGGGCCAGGCAGGCCAGCGCCGTGGCGTTCACCACCTTGCAGACCTGCGGGAAGGAGATGCTTTGAGAAACAACAGAAAAAACACTTACCCTGACCTGGACAACGATGTTCTGGTCCCTTGAAAACGTCCAGTAGACTCAAGTTTAGATTGGAAATATTTAAGCCATAGTTTGATGTGTTACAGCCATAGTTGGGGGGAACTTCCTTTTGCACACTGGTGCAGAGGCAGAGAATAAGTTCGAAATGAGCAATGTTTTAAAGGAGACAGAGGTTCTTTCCAGTCACATCCTCTTTGGCAATGCTGGCTTTGTAACAAACCCATAGTGAATACCTGGTCCCTGCTACAAACCAGTGATTAGAGCTGATTCCTGAATGCCAGCAAGGGAGAAGAACCATCATCTGACACTCGTGGCCTGGAAGGGACATGAAGGTCAAGTCCCCCCGGGCTGGGGACACCCGCAGCTCCCCCAGCCCTGCAAACAGAGAACCGGCTCATTTATGAGACTCTTGCCTTATAAAGCAGCGAGAGCCCAACCGTTTGGCCTCCTTCCATAAGGGGAAGATTTAATTTCACTCAGTTTGGTGTCTCCAGAATTATTTTTGTAGTGCTATAACTGCAACTGCTAACAACAAAATCAGATGTCTTTAAAAAGAGCTCAGACAGAAAAGGTCTTCAGAGGGGAAGGTAGAAAGGGAATAGGAAAAGAGTGCTAAGTGATTTGCCCTTTCCAAGATAATACAGATTCAGTCAGAAAGATCACTGCATAGGAACAATATTTTTCAGTTTTACTTGGCTGAAATAATTTCTGCAGGTCCTGGAGGTACAATTCTTACTTGCAGCACACAAGAACACTACTTGGTTTCCATTTAGCTGAGGATTCATTTCAGTTTCTCACTTTCGGACTGAAAATATACTGACAGGGGAAGGAGGTGGCATTCCTGATCAACCCCAAACTCTGCTACCAACTCCTTGCTTCAGGAACATCAGGGTGATAGGAGGGGCAATGGGAAGGAGGCATCAAAACAACACACGGCTTCAACAAAATACCCAGAGCCCCATGCGCAGCATCCTTTGCCCACGGAAGCAGCACTCGGCCTTACTGCAGTGACCAAGCTGCAAAAATGGCCCAAAAGCTTCTTTTTCGGAGGCGTTTTCCCTCTCTCCTTCCCTCCCTGGGCTGGTACGGGCTTCCCAGGCCCAGAGATGCGGCAATAGGAGGTTTGAGGTTTATTTATAGAGAGGCGGCTGGGGAGACTAGTTAAGCGTAGCAGCCTCATCACTGGCAGGTCTCAGTGCTGAGCTCTGGGCTTTTACAGAAAGAGCAGGACTAAAATGGGAAGCGTGGAGTGGCTGGGGACGATGGGGACAGCTACACTTGGACTTGCCATTGCAATGTGCCCACAGAGCTGAGGAACAGGGAAGGGAAGGATGCTGGGGAGAGGAGAGATCTCAGGCTCAGGGGCTCCAACAAAAGGGGGAATTTCAGGAGTGAAACAAGTTTATCTGACCCAAGACAGAGCTTGAAGCGATGGAGATGACATGAAGGTCTAAACTAAAGGTTTAAACTAAAGGAGGGAGATTCAGGTCGGACATGAGGAAGAAATTGTTGCCCCTGAGGGTGGTGAGAGCCTGGCCCAGGTTGGCCAGAGAGGTGGTAGATGAACCATCCCTGGAGACACCCCAGGCCAGGCTGGACGGGGCTCTGAGCAACCTGAGCTGGTGAAGATGTCCCTGCTCATGGCAGGGGGGTCACTGGGGGAGCTTTAATGGTCCCTTCAACCCAAATGGTTCTATGGAACTCTCAATTTCTAGCTTTACAAACTCCTTGACAGTTATGGTGCTGCTGAGGAAGAAATTCCCCATTTCTGCATGGCAGAATCCCTTTCTGCAGGCTCCCCAGTTGGGGTAAGTCAAGAGAAATCCCCCAGAGCAGCTAATGCCACAGCACGTCCCACCACGCAGAGGGCACTGGGACCAGTAACGGTACGTGGGCAGCTGGTGGGATGCTCCCAAGCAGCTGCCAGCATCCACTTACATTGACAAACTCCTTCCCGTTGTACTTGACGCGGATCCTCGGCTCCTGGATCACGTCCAGGTTGGAGCCGGTGACAGTCAGAGGCGTGTGGCCGCTGCGGAGAACGGGGAGACACTTGATTAATGGAGGGGCTGGGGCTGTGCAGAGAGGCTGGGCTTGACGCTAAGGATGCTTGTTCATCTCAGAAACATGTTTTCTGCAGACACTTCAGGCAGCAGGAGACAGCGTAGATTAATACCCACTCCCTGGGGACGGTGTCTCAAGTTCACTCGATTCTTTAGTCCCAGCTGGACCCTCTCCCACCTACCAGCATTGCAAGGCAGCAGGATGAGAAACGAGACCAAAGAAATCAACTGAGCTGAGACTAAATACGTAAGACAATAAATTAGTCACAGTGTTTAATGATTTACACAGTGATGTTTTTAAGGAACATGAGAAATGGTATGTGCAGTGAAGGAACTGACGTGCAGTTGCATCTGGACTGCAGATGCAGCAAATTGTCACATAGAGCAGGGGAGGGATGAAGAGCACCCGGTGCCATTGGGCCCAAGGAGGACACAACCCCCCGGGCTGGAGAACCCCTGTTCTCCTACAGCCAGTGCCCCTGAGTAAAGTCTTTCACTCTTGGCTTCTTCTTTCATGTGTTAATTGGAGCAGCACAGCCCCGATTAACCCCAGCACCTCTGCAGCAGAGCCCGGCTGTTCCCATCACACCCATCTCACCCCAAACCAGACGCGATCTTGAGTTTGGATTCCAAGCAAACATCTCGCGCAGCCTGCTGCGAGACACTTACCTCTTTCATGCGCAATTTTAAAAAGTAATTGGAATTTGAAATGAATAGCTGTGTTACCGCCCTTGTGAGCACAACCATTAAAGTAACACCAGGGGACGAGTGTGGCCTAGGGTTTTTAGCAGCAAGGACGTCACCGTGATGTGACAGTGCCGGCTGCCCCATTCCTAGCAGTGTATCTGGGACAAACAGTACATTTTGATTAGCATCAGCTTTTTCTTTTCTTGGTGGTTGCTGGTTTTGTTTTATTCCAGGACTACAAGAAGGAGCCTTTAATGAGCAATTGTGCACTCCTTCAGCAGATGGAAGTGATCTTGGGGCTTTATTCGTGCTCCCAGAATCTCGGTGCAGACTGCTACTGCTGTAATTGCCTCGGTAATTACAACTACAGTAACACTGGACCTGATTTTTGGTAAATGCAAACACCGCAGATGCCCAACACTGACAAATCCAAGATGCTGAGTGTGATGTGCATTTCCAAATAGACCCTCTTCTGCCCTCACTGAGCATATGCTGAGAGAGAAGACCCAGACCAGGTTACCTCTCCGGCTGCCGGAGCCTTGCGTTACCTGGCGATGCTCCACTCGGGTTCGATGTGCTGCACCTTCGGGTCCTCGATGTACTCGAACAGCAAAGTCCGCTCCAGCTGAGCTCGGTCGACGCTGACGGAGACGTGAACAGCCCCCAGGCCGTGGGCGGACGGGGCCGACACGCAGACGATCTCGTTCATGGATCGCCTGGGCAGGAGAGAAGCCGGGGAAGCGTTAATGGGCGGTCATGAAATAAGGGAAGAAAAATGACCCTCTGCCCTGGGGTAGCTCACAAAAAGGCTGAGCCATTAGTAAGCCCCAGACTCCGACACCTGCGAAAGGGATGAGCCCCTGAGATGGGCAGGAGGGTGTCACTGGTGTCACCGGAGGGGACTCTGCCCACCACGAGAGGCGCGGGCTCCCTGCAATCACTCTTTGTGCCAAACCGCAGCCGCCCGCACCCCTCTGTGAACCCGCCGCCTTCTGCTGGGTGTGTGAAAACAGATGGCTGCTTTTTAAACGCGATGCAGAAGCTCACTCAAAAGCCAAATTCTTCCCCTCCCCACCCCACGGCACACACAGGCCCTTGTGAGCAGCATAAAGGAGCCGGCGCAGCCCCCGCCTGGGAATGGCGATGCCACCGTCACCGCTGCCTCCCAGCTTTGTGTCCCCGTCAGAGCAGGGGTGACCTCGGCCTCGGCGCTGCCTGGCTGGACACAACAGACCATCTGCTCCCACCGGAGCAGGTCGAGGCGGCAGCGGAGCGAGGTGCTGGCAAAGCACAAAGGCGCTGGTGGGTGGATGGATGGAGAAAGGGAATGGGATCCGAGCGGAGCCACTGCCGGGACAGAGCTGTGAGGGAGGGTCTGGGTGATGCTCCTACAAAAAGCGCTGGAGTGACATCCCTGGAAGGCCAGTGTCCCTGCACGGCCACCTGCGCGTGGTCCCACCTGCCCAAACCTGTCCCCACCTCACTGACAAGGCTTTGCTGTTTCCCAGGCTCATTTAGAATCACAGAACAGTTTGTGTTGGAGGGACCTTCCCGGCTCCCCCAGTGCCCCCCCTGCCATGAGCAGGGACATCTTCACCAGCTCAGGTTGCTCAGAGCCCCGTCCAGCCTGGCCTGGGATGTCTCCAGGGATGGTTCATCCACCACCTCTCTGGCCAACCTGGCCCAGGCTCTCACCACCCTCAGGGACAGCAATTTCCTTCTCATGTCCAGCCTGAATCTCCCTACTTTAGTTTAAAACCATCACCCCTTGTGCAACAAGGCCCTCCTAAAATTCAGCTTTGGCTTCTCACAGGAGAGAGGACAGGCAGGTCCTTCAGCTCCTCACTGACAGGTTGGTGCTTAAATCAGAAACTGGTACTGCTGCACGTCCAGCCTTCAGCATCCTCACCCTCCTTGGAGGCTGCGCGACTTGTGGAGGTGGCTGAACATCAGAGGCTCAAGTGCAGCCTTGGCCCTATTCTGCTTCCAGGAACACTCTAGTGTCTGTGCCTGGGCACAGGGATGCTGCAGGCTCCTTCTTCTGAGCCCTTACACACTCCCTGCCCTCCCAAAGGAGTACGGGCACGGGGGGGTATTGAACACTGGGTACCACAATGTTTCCAGCTGCCATCCAGCATAACCGAAGGAACAGAACCACCTAAAACATCTGAAGCAAACTGGACTCAACTGTTTCTATTGATGCAACTACACGTCTGCCCTTTCCCATCCTGCTCCTCCCTCCCTCATCTTACTCTCATTCTCCACCTAGGTGTAATTTATCCGCGAAAGCATTCTTGTGCGAGGAGCGTGTTTCCCCACGGCTCTTTGCTGATTCTCAAGAATGTTCCCGTGCAGCTGAAGAGCTGCCTGCCCTGCCTGCTGCCTGCCCTGCCTGCTGCCTGCCCTGCCTGCTGCCTGCTCTGCCTGCTCTGCCTGCTGCCTGCTCTGCCTGCTTAGCTCTGGCATGAGATGCCAAGTGACGCACGGCTGCTGGCAGAGCCGCTCTCCGGCTCCCTCTGATCAGCTAATTAGCTTTCCGCACTATTATTACGTCGTCATGGTGAATCTACCCACTCCTCCGATCAGAGAGGGGGAGAATGGGGGAAGCTGTAATTAGAGGGAATCTTGTTAGAAACTGCTTCATCTAATCAGGTTCCCCCACACCCTCGAGTACAATTGAAGTTCATTGCCTCAGAACAGTCCAAGCAAAACAAAGCGCACAGCGTGACTGCACGTGAGGGATGGTGCCGTTCATACGCTGCCACTTGCTTTGTTGAAGTTTCTGCTTGCCTCCTGCAATTAGAACACACAGAGAATGCCAAACTCTTCCAGGTTTTGCAGGGCAGTATCTGCAGGTTCCCTGATTATAACCCTATATTTAAGGGATTCTGTTTCAGGGCTGATTCTGCTCCTGAGCCAGCTCGCAGGCTGCTTCTGCTGGTGGTAACACCATTATTGAGGATGCAATCTGGCATCTTTGCTTCTGATACAGGAAAAAACGGTGATGGAACACTCAGAGTGCTTAGCACTCCCAGAGTTCATCTGCACTTGAAACCTCAGCATGTCCAGACCTCCTGAAGCACCGGTCTAGGACGCATCTAGAACAAGCACTGCTAATATCCCAACATGCTGCATGCCCACAGCTCCCATAGCAGAGAACCTCTCAGGTTTCCAGATGAGAAATTCACCTCCGAGGGACTTTCCTTTCCCAGAAACTTCCTCAGTCCCTCCTGGGAAGCCTGAGCGAGGATTTGACAAGCAGAATCTCTTTGCGCATCGCACCATTTTGCTTTGGCTGTGCCCACGCTATGAAATACAGGGTGTTTCAAAAAGACAGACCCAATTTTACAGCAGAATATACATATAAATTTGAATATCTGAAAACACCCTGTACATACTGCCAGCTGCTGCAGGACACCCACATACAGCTGGTGCAGGGCACGCATGTGTACGTGACGCACACAGATGTATCCTGCATGTATCTTTTTTTAACTAAGCCCCAAGAAAACCCATTAAACCCTGCAAATGTCAACTCCGTGTTTACACTGCTGGGTGAAAAGCAAATTTGCCATCGAAATCCCAGAGGAGACTGATGGCTGTGCAGGTTTCTCAGCAGAAGGTGCGTGCGACGCTCGCTTTGCTCCGCCACACAGGAGCTCACCCCTCGCTCAGGCCATTTCTAGGAGGTCGAGGTACCTGCAGCAGCGGCTGAAATAAAATTAACGCAAGCCATTGATCTGTGAAAAGCTAGATGTTTCTTATGAACGTTACATTTTCTTCAGACCGACCAGGTTGATGACTACTATAAATATTTTACAACGGCAGTGATGTTTGCTTGAGATTTTTGGACCAGTTAACATTGTAAAGGCGTTAAAATGAAATAATGAACAGCACTAATACACATGCAATCCCTCCCTTACCAAGCAAGGCTCAGTCACAGTGAGAGACAAAATGGTTTCATGTAGTAAAAGAGGGAATGGGAGCCCACAGGGGGTCACAGAATGTGAGGGGTTGGAAGGACCTGGAAAGCTCATCCAGTGCAATCCCCCCATGGAGCAGGAACACCCAGATGAGGTTACACAGGAAGGTGTCCAGGCGGGTTGGAATGTCTGCACAGAAGGAGACTCCACAACCCCCCTGGGCAGCCTGGGCCAGGCTCTGCCACCCTCACCAGGAACAAGTTTCTTCTCAAATTTAAGTGGAACCTCTTGTGTTCTAGTTTGAACTCATTACCCCTTGTCTTACCATTGGTTGTCACCGAGAAGAGCCTGGCTCCATCCTCCTGACACTCCCCCTTTCCATATTGATCCCCATGAATGAGTCAGCCCTCAGGCTCCTTTTGTCCAGCTCCAGAGCCCCAGCTCCCTCAGCCTTTCCTCACACTCACATGCTCCACTCCCTTCAGCATCTTCATTCCCAGACGAATTTTTGCTGTGGCTCTGTGTTCCACTACAGCAGATACACGGTGATGTGGCCCCAATAACCAGGAGCCCCTTACCCGTAGAATTCGCAGGTTTGGTTTCCCAGGAGCACCGAGACGCGGCTGCCGGCTCCCAGGTAGTGCCCGGAGATGGTCACCATGGTCCCTCCCGACTCGGGGCCGCGGCTGGGGTTCAGAAAGCTCACCGCCGGCGTCTGGGGACAGAAAAGGGACAAAGTCAGCACCCCCACCAGCGAGTGACCACGTGGGGGTTGTGCTGGAGAAGCATCCAAGCACCTTCTCTTCTTTGGCTGAGTCGCGATACCCTTTTTCAAAATGAAAAAGCAGAACGGACACCTGGCAAATCTCCTTTTAAATTTTCAAAGCTGGCTCTGAAAAAGAGACGCGCCTCAACAAAATTACTGCGAAGTTTGTATTTACCTTCAGCTTTGTTCTTAAATGTAAGCTGTTTGCACCACCGTTTCAAATCTGAAGTATATCCAAAGCCATTTGAAGCCAAATGTTTAAAGTTTGCCAACGTGGCGGAGGTTCAAAATGGGAAATACCGCACAAATTCAACAAAAGGCAGCACCGCCGGGGACAGTACTGTGGGGACAGAGCCTGCTTCCCATCGCTGATGGAAAGGCATCCTCGGTGGGCAAACTTAGATCCCACGATATTGGCAATATTAGTGCAGCAACGCCACTTCTTCATCCTGCCTTGCACCATGATAGCTATTTATTCCCCTTAATAGAATTTGCGGAAAGCAGGTACCTTTTTATTTGTTTTCAATCAGTGGATATTACCAAATTGTTTTGCTAATGCTTTCACATTACCCTCTTTACGACTCTCATCTGCAAAGCCTGGCGGGCTCCCAGCTCCGCTCCCCTGGTACCACCTGCTTGGCAGCTCCCCGAGTTGGTCCTGTTTTCACAAGGCAACACGTGTTTTTTGGGTGCCAGAGCATTTGCCAAAGCAGTTTAGACCAAAAGCCTCGTTTGACTCCTGAACAGACGGGAGAAAAACACACCATCCACCCTGTTGTGGATGATTCTGGAATAACGTTGCAGGAGGGAAAGGTTTGTCCTCCAGCTGCTTGTGGTCGGCTCACAGCTCTTACCCCAGTTGGTGTCAGGACTTGGACTTGATGATCCTTGTAGGTCCCTTCAAGCTGAGGATATTCTATAATTACTCCAGCACTACCAGACAATATGAATGGTCATAGCAATGTTTACAAAGGCTTGGGAGCATTTCATACGACCAAAAGGATTCCAAAATGCAAAAAGAACTCCTCCAAAGGATGTTCCCATACACACAGACTGGAAGCACAGCCCTCCTCTGCATTCAGACTGAATTACGAGCACCTCCTGGCTACCAGCAGCTGTGAGCGTCACCTTGTCCAAGCGCTGCAAACCTTGGAAATACAAAGCATTGTCAAAAATAGAAACTCGGGCTGTAACCCTGAGTGGTTATTCTTGTAAACAAGACGACTGGAGAGCTGAGGGCCTATCCTAAACACCCACAAAACCTCCCAAGGCTGGGGTGGGAGCAGCATTGGATGAGGGCCTGAAAGCTGGTTGAGAATTTTCCATCTTCAGTTTATGATTTGGCGATAATTATGACAGATTTACAGATCCAAAGTAGCTCCAAGGTTCCACCTCCCCAGACAAAATGGGTGTAATTAAGGGGACAGCATCGCTCCTGCGCCGTGTCAGGCACCAGATGAGCTCACCAAGGCATGAACCCTCTCAGGGTCAGAACAGAGCTCTGCTTTAAGGCACAAATCAATTTTACTACTGACTTCAATGGCATAAACCGGCTGTAACGGAATTTGCGACGGCGCTAAAGAGAAAAATAGAGGCCAACCAACAAAAGGAAATGATGTGCTAGAAGTTTTAGATGCCTGAGAAAAAGAAAGGATATAATCAGGGAAAGTGCTGGAAATCAGAAGCAACAATGCAAAGGATGATGATGCTCGGCATATGCTCACTGGGTATTGCAAGGTACTACTCCGAGATTCGTCTCTGCAATTACCTTCCCCTGGCTCCCGGTTATTATTCTACACAAAGCAAGAAAGCATCTTCCTTGTGTCATATTGGAACCTGCCTTTTGATGATGCCAAATCTGGGGGTGACACCGGCAGCGCCCTGTACTGATCAGAGGGGTTTCTGGCATATCTGAGCAAAACGTGGTGATATTTTGCACCCTTGCTATGTTGTTGAATAAATAAAATCCCAGGGGAGGGTGTGTTGCTTACAACACTGATGGGGTGGCGGGGGCTAGCGTGATTTATCTCTCAATTAGTTTACAAATTGTGGACAATTGGTAAGTGCTGGCATTTCCCTGCATACAGACTCCACTGAACACAAAATCAATGTGGTTGGATGAAGTGCCCTGTTTAGGCAAAACTGCAGATATGAAAAACCCCAGCTGCGGCTTTTCAGTTTATGAATCAAAAGGCTGTTAATTAAGCAAAAGAAAGAAGCGACCCACTCAACCGATGGAAGCCCATGAACCCAAATCGCAGCTCTCCGTGAAGCGGGTAGAGAAAAGCCTACGCTGAACCAGCATCTTTGGAGGGGAAACAAAAAATCCCTGAATATTTGGATGCAGAATTACCCTTCCATTCCCAAAGGGCATCATGGGGAAAAAAATACATCTATACACACAGAAACTAACTCAGATATGTTTATGTTTCACAGGCAGTAGATTAGAAGTGAGTTTCTAGCAGGAGCTCAGCACCTGAGCTGCAGAAGGATGGACTCTGGTGCTTGCTCTGCTGTGTTCATGCAAAAAGGTCCATCGGTGCCTGGATGTGCACATATGTACGTATAGAAACATCTTCAAAACCAGCAAGAAACAGCACTCTAGGTTCACCCCCATTAACTAAGCACCAAACTAACGATGTCCGTTACAAACAAAGGAAAACTCTGAGTGCTCACCCCAACTCCTTGACAATTCCTGAATGCACAGAAAGTCCTCGGGTGCAGAACAAAGTTACGCTTTGTGTAACGCTCCTGCTGGGATTACAACAATGCACTCTGCAAGGACTAACCGAGCCTAGGAATTCAGAAGGTTATCACTATTTTGGAGGTGCAAAGCTGAAAGCAAACGCTGTGGGAACCCTGGGCTTCTGTTCCACCTAAATCCTGTTTATCCCATAGACCTGCGTGAGCTCTAGATTCTGAAAATTCGGCTCGTTGGCTACCAACAAATCGCGCGATGCCATGGGGAATCCATCGGGAAAGGACGGCAAAGCTGGGATTGCCTCGTGGTGTTGAAGCCCGTCCGTTTGACACCCGCAGAGCACGGTTGCTCCCACGGGGGACACGTGCTGTCCCCCAACCCCCCCTCGGCAGGACACTCACCACGAACATGTACTGCTGCGCGGACTTGGCCGTGAACTCGGGCTTGCACTCCCCGATGCACAGGAGCACGGGGCCGGAGCTGATCCCTGGAAGCGCCTGCCCCATCTCACACACGATCCTGGAAGCAGAAATGCCGCAGTGAGGCTTCGGCAGGAGGTGCCACCCTGTGCAGCTCCATGCAGGGCTGCCTTGCCTTTTTCCTTCTTTTTTTCCTTCTTTTCTTTCCCCCAACTCTCTTTAACTTTGATATCTGCCTCTTTAGAAGAAGTTAATTACTGAGTCTATTTTTACCCCATGTAGTAATTTAAAGGAAAAAAAAAAAAAAATCAAAATTAGACATAATTATTACAAGCTGTAAACTCCAGAGCGAAGCAGAGCACTAATGGCAATATATTAGCCAGTAGCAAAGTGAGTGCGAAGTCCTTAGAGTAACAGATGAGTTCATTAAGGGAACAGCTCAGACTGCAGGCTCCCAGTTAATCAAAAATGGAGAAACCTGCTCGGGGATGATAGAGACAGCGCAGAGAGCAGCCTCTGCGGGGGAGACAGGGCTGGCTACCGTGGAAAATAACGGTGTTGGGAAAAGGAGTTAGTGGCACTGAAACACACGGAGCTCGCATGGTCCATCCCAGGCAGGGAAAGATGTCAGGACAGGAGAGCTGCTGGGGTTAACAGGAAGGTGAGGAAACCCTCATTATACACTTTGTGGGTATGTAATCCAAAAATCCCTGAGCGCTGGGAACACATAATGCCAATCTGAGATGAGACCATGCGAATGCTGGTCATGCCAGCAGAGGTTTTCAAAGGGATGTCGGCTGGCAGGGCTCCCCAGCTGCACCTAAAGGGCATGGATGCTGCTTGGTCTCACAGCAATGCCAGAGATACAAATTCCAGAGCATCCCACCAGGCACTGGAGACCTGAGGACAGGAGTAACGTGCCTCGGGGCAGGGGGATGCAGTAATGTGGGTGATGAGATGCTTGTTGGTGTTTGGTCCTGAGGAAGAGCCAGAGCATCCCCGTTCCCAAAGCGGCGGAGAAAACGCTCGCTTGTCTGCCGATCACATGCAAATGCATGAGAGGCTCCAATTTGTGAAGGCAGCGTTTCAGCTGCCTTCAGCAGCATTAAATTCACTCCAAATAAAATAAAAAGACTAAGGGGAAAAAAGAACCTGCAGACAGCATGCACAGGTGACGCCAGGAGACCTAATGAAATACACACACGCTCGTAAAGAGCTCTAATGCGCGAGTCCTTATTACTGCACATCAAAACGAGTTGCCTAGAGAGATGCTGCCTTTGGAGAACAGGGACTGAAGCATCTCAGCTGTGTGTGTCTTCATCTGCCATGTGCTCCTCTCTCTGCCTTTCAAGCAGACACTGCTTCTGCACCTCTCTGTTCATTAATTCTCCTGCAAACTGGCAGTAGGGGGTAGGACACAGGGTTGTGGGCTCGGGATGGCGTTTGGGAGAAAAATCGCAGCTCCCAACAGCCCATGGGCAAACAACACAAGGTGAAAGGATTCCCGACACCCCATGGGTGGGAGAGGAGAGCGGTGGTTTTCTTCTACAAGCAGCAAGGATGCACCAAATGCTAAAAACAGGGGTAAACGCCAAATTCTCTAACTATTGGCCAGCAAAACAGCAGCTGCTGTACAGTAGCAGGGATGTGGGACAGGGGCAGAGGGACCTGGTACACCTGATCCCGATCCTTGATAAAAGCCAAATTCCCAGCAGGTACCTTGTTACAAAATGATGCATTCGGCAGAGCTGTAGGGTGCTGATTGCCGGGCTAAGTGGCCCTTTCACCAACATTAACCTAATTGCTGGCTGATAGATTGCGTGGCTGGAGCATATGGTGAGTCATTACAGTCTTGGAATTCAGTCTGCCCACAGAACCCTTAAGAGGGTCCTTTTATCTGTATTCATCTTTAAAAGGCAGCTCTCATGCTAACTCTTGCTGTTATCTGCCCAGGGTAAATGTTTTAATGATGTTAACAAACTTTGAAAGCTCAAGAGCCGTAATTAGAGTCATGATTATAAAATCAGGGTTTCATACCATCAAAGGAGGATAATTTCATAATCTTCCATCCTTTATTTGAAAAATAAAATAAAACAAAATGCTGCTCAGCAGAACAGCCCAAACAGCTCGCAGTGACTGTACTGTTGGTGCAGTATTTGGAGCCGTTCCTGCGATAACACCAACGATGCTTTGGACATCCAGCGATCGGAAAACACTTCCTAACTGATAAACTGCACGCGTCCTTGCTGCTTGGGAGATTAATGTAATTTCTGTCTTTACAGGTGGGGAAACAAAGACAAGGAGTGAACAACAAGCAAACCAATGCCAACATGTCCTAGTGACAGGCCCCTCCACTGCGCTGGGGATCAGATGGGACCCACCAAATGCATTTCACTGCTAGAACAAAACCACAACGGCTGCCAAAGCCGGGGTAGATCCATACTGCTGGGACCAGTCACCACGAGCACCCACAGTCCTACTGCACAGAACATCATTCTGGTCCCCAGCAGGTGACATCAGCCAACCCAAGGGGACACATCACACATCGCCCTGCACAAATGACCCCCAACACACCCCTCAGCACCTTGGCTACATCAGAACAACCCCCCTCCGCAACCACCAACAGGAGCGTGTGTCACTTTGGGAGGCTTATCCGCCCATCCTCTGTTACGTGCCTATTTTCTAATTTTTGGCTGACGTTTTTTCTTAGTGAAATAAATGAATTGACTCCAGTGGAGGCCCATTCGGATTAAGCGGCTGTCACTGCCTCACCCGCCTAACAAATGGCTGCGCGCAGCCGGCAGCGCCGCCAGAATGTCAAGTGCAATGGGGAGCGGAGGGGGCAGCGAGGCTCGGCAAGGTGCTCATCAGAAAAGTTGCTTAGCAAAGCAGGAACTGCAGCGTGGAAGAAAACAAAACACTTAAAGGTAAGCGTAAAGGGCTGTTTAACCCCTCTGGGAGAGCATCCTCATCCTCTTCTGGCATAGGAATGGCACATCCTCTTCCAGGCACCATCCATCGCCAGAACCCTCGCTGAAGGTCTGGAAATGGTGTGGAGATGATGCCCGGGGTTTGGGTGGGTTTTTGGCCTCCTGTGTGTGCTGGAGGTCAGGGAAGAAGCTTTGTGCAGCTCTGGGGACCCGTGGTAGGGACAGGGGAGGTTCCTGGAGGCCACTCACTGCTCTGCGACCACGTAGTGCTCGGGGAGGGGTGTGCACTGCACCCCGGCAACCTGCACCCCGTGGGCGATCTCGGAGAAATCCAGGCCCAGGTTGACGCCGCGGATGGTCACCCTCGTCCCTCCTTCTGGGGGGCCCGACACGGTCAGGATCTAGAGGGAAACAAGAGACAGGAAAGTTGAGCTGGTGTCCCTGTGCCACCCGTGCTGCTTCAACCCCACGTCTGGCTTGGAAGTTAAAGCTTTTGCTTTGCAGGCTGCAACCTCCACCTGCTCCTGCTGCCCAACCCAGGCCAGCAGCACCTTCTCATGACCCTCCGGATGTCTTGCAGAAGCCCAAACACAGGCCAATCCACCACAGATGGATTTCAGCCCAAGGACATCGAGCTCCATGAGCTGGCCAGGAGATGTGGGCAATGCCTCCCCCACCAACCCTTGCAGAAGGATAAGACTGGCTCTTTATTTCATATATCCAGAAGATAGTAAGTCACCTTCCAGAAGTTGCCTGCTGCTTTGGAGAACTTTGTTCGCTTCTGCCTTGGCTCTTCTCGGAAAGTTAATGTCACATTTTATTAGTAAGTTGGCACCACAAATGACTTGCAAATGTTAAAGGGTGAGGTCTGTGCTTTAAAGCTGCCTGTTTATAGCCTGCCTCAGCCATAATCATCCCTGCTTCTATAGACTTTCATTAAGGACAATATCCTCTTCAATTAGGAGTATAAATTACAATAATGTATAGTCACAAAATTTTGACCGAAGACTCTCAAACAGTTGTCCTGAATCTGCCACTGGTCTGTTGTTGCTCTTGGGTGAGTTACTAATCTTCTCCATGCTACAGCTGTCATTAATAAATAAACATAATCCACAATAATGCAATTTCATTAGTTTAATGGATAAAGCTTGTTTACGCTTGTTTGTTCCACCCTTGTCTTTGGCAGAAGATCTGAGCTCCTCAAACCCTTTCCTTAGCATTTCTGGATGGATGGCTGCTTTTCTTTTACCTTCTTAAGAGCTCGCTGTTTGCTGGATGTGAGCGGGTTAGGAAGGCAGCAAAACATCATCAGAGCACGTCCCAGGGACCCCCCACACTTCCCAGCGCCATGGGGCACATCTGCCCCTTCCCAGCCAACGCCAACGGCCAGGACACCCCTGCTCCCCATCACTTCTGTGCCTCCAAGTGCCCACGCCGCATTGCAAATCTCAGCTGATGCCATTTTTCCTCCTCCCTTGCTTATGCCTCGTAATTTCACGCTCTCCATCTCTGCTCTTAAGGTGCTGCCATTGAACTCGGCCTCACGTGCTGGGGCTCAGCCCGCTCCGGAGCTGCACCCTGTCCCAAACCACCACCTCCTTCCCCTGCCTAAGCTTTAGTTTCTACCTCCCTCACTGCACGACTGAGGTTTCTAATTTATTCACCATACGCTGTCTGTCGTGCTGCTCTTTTCTGTTCACTCACACCGCACCGCGTGTCTTGTACCATTTAGCTCCGTGAAGCACCGCAGGCCCATAAAAGATGCTACAAAAATCAAGTTGCATTGTGTTACACTGAGTCCTGAAGGCCTGCACGGGTGATGTTTACATCACTAGCTGGGAATCACCTGAACTCGGCAGTTCATGTACTTGACAGTTACAACTGTCCTTTGCAGCTCTAGATTATGTTAAAATGTGTTTGCTGGAGCACTTACACCACCGGGCTCGTTGTCTCATCGCTGCTCAAAAGAAGACACGCTTTGCCATTTCCCGACCCTACCGCAACCAGCGGAGTCAACCGGCCTCGCCGAACAAAGCAGAGCCGATTCTGTATTTTGAAAACGTCCTGACCTGGAAAATCCCCAATATGGAGCTCCACTCGACCTAGATTTTAGTGGCCGCTAATTGAACAGTTTTGAAGTAACTGTGCCATAAAGCAGCCCCAGGGTTAGAACAGATGCATTCAATTAATTACAGCTGGGGAGATTCAGTCAAAATCGCGGAAAGAAGATAAGTCTTAAAGGTCCCGTTGCACCGAGCGCTGGTGACCTGTCTGAGCATCACCCGTCCTGCCACATCCCTGGGTCACCTCGGCGCCTTGCGGACTCGGCAGAGGCACCTCCAGCCAACCCAGGGCTGTGGTTTTGCTGGGGAGCTCCTCAGGCTGCGGGGCTGGCTGGTCCACATGAAGAAAAAACATCCACCAGTTTCAATAAATATATTTAAATACAGCGGCTTTCCGCTCCAAGGTCTGTGGAATATCAAAAGAACCTGCAAAGGGCAGCTGAGGAAAAACAAGGCCATTACAAAGGAGTTTCACGTTGACTGTTTAGGGGTCTGTATATCTGCTGGAAGTTTTTTGGGGGTTGTTTGCAGAACTGAAGCAGTTTGAAAGTCACTGAGATCTAAAGTGGGGTCTGGGAGGCTTTGGTTTTGCTGATTCCCTGAATTATCCTGAGCAGGTCACCTCTCCCCTCCGCATTGGCCTCGCCTTGCATGAACAAATAGGCAATCGATGACCTACAATAATAAAAAACAAACCCAAAAAAAGCAATTCCTGCTGTTCAGCGACAGGATTTATGCAAGTGTGAAGCTTTGCGTTATTCACAGAAAGCATCCAAGTCCAGAGATGGAGCGGGTGGTGACAGGAGCTCACTTTTATCACCTAAGGGATGCAGAAGCACCACTGCACTTCTGGTTTTGCTGCTTCCTACTTGAAAACAATGTGGGGATCCCCAAGGTGGAGATCCAAGGGATCTCAGGGATCCCTGAAGTTGGGATCCCAGGGTTCCAGCAGCCGACACGGTGCCAGCACGCTGCCCTCCCAGCCTGCAGCAGGCTCTGCCACAATGATGCAGATCAATGTCCTGCTGCTGGCTGCATGGTTCAGCGTTTCTGACATAAAGCAATATTTTGCCTCCAGAAAGCGCCTGTGCACTAGACAGGGAGACCGAGGACTGGCTGGGAATCCAATGGGATTTTCCTCCCGGAGCCGGGGGCAAGGAGCGAGCCCAAGACCGTTCTGCACAAAACCCACTCGGCATCTGTTCGGGTGCGGAGTGAGCGCCCGGCTCTCAGAATAAATGACATAACCCCTGCCCCCCTCCCAAAATTTCATCCACCTTCATTCTCTTTGTCTTTTTTTCTCATCCTGCTCTAAGCTGGCTGGATCCCAGCTGATGAGCCCAGCAGGGAACCAGCACATAAGCATTGTCATCGCGGCATGATCCCTCCTTGTCCCTGCCTTAGCTGATAGCACATTCAGAACCTAATTGTTATCTCAGCAAAGCAACTCCATTATTCAGCCTGACACTGCTCCCCCCCTTCAGCTGTTTGTTGCACTGATGTTATATTAATGAGGCCTGCAAATAAATGAATAGGAGATCAGAGTGCCGCTTGTTCGCGAGAAAACTGATTTTTATTTATTTATTGCTAAGACCACAGACCGTGTGGAAGTTTGACGCTGTTAAAGGGACATTGCTGGTGACAGCTGGGCCTCTCGCTCAGAAAGAAGGGCTGTGTATACCCTACTGCTCATTTACTTTTATGACTATTAAAACATGATCTCTTACTAGTTATGCATCCCCCAAAGGCACTGGCGCCTGGGCACAAGGCCCTTGACCTCTGGCTTGGCAGAAGGAGTGAACCTGGCCAAATGAAGCAAAAGGAGTGGAAAACAGCCCATATTAAAGTCTCTTTTAGTCTGAGTCATCCAGGCTGCAACACAAGCCCCAGTGTGAGAGCAAACACTGCTGCCCAGTCGAGTCTGTCAATGCTGGCGGTGTGGGATGGAGAACGTGTCACCGTGTCACCAGCCTTAAACCTGCCCGGAGGAGGTGGGTGCACAGCTCTGCAGCACCAGACATAGCAAAATGGTACCCAGAATACTGAAAAAAAAAACCCAGATGCCAGTAAAAAAGGACCTAACAGCAATGAAGGCTGTACAAGTCTTGTCTGCAAGACTATGTCATACACTTTTCTGGAAGGGAAGTGGGATGAGACAAGGTAATCTGTGCTGTTGGAAGGTTTGGGTTTAGGAATATTGACCCTGCAGGGGTTTCTACTGGGGCTTTGCCATTTTCTATAGAACTTTTCAAAATTTGGTAGGAGTTTTTAGCCCTATACAGCATCCATCCCATCACTGGATCTCAAAGCACATGAAAAAAGCCACTACTTCCCTCTGCTTTCCCCCTTCTTCTACAACAGTGAAAACTGCAAACTTGGCTTTAATTAGAAAAAGAAATGTTGTGAATTCATAAAGGGAAGGGTGGGAGGTGGAGTTCAAGTTAAAACACCGAACACCACAAGACCTGTGATAAGATCACAACAGCTCACAATACATCCCCCCGAAACCTGTATTTTCTATCACTGACCCTCACTGCGGAATAAGCCGGTCTGACAACAAAAGCACAGGCATCTCCTACTCCATTCTCTCACCTCCAAACCCACTCAGGACCATCTCCTGTGCTCCAAACATCCCCTGGCGAGGCGTCCCGCGCTTCCCGCTTTGAAGGCTGAGACACAGCCCTGGTTACGGAGAGAAGAAATCTCTAACAGCAAAGCTCTGCTCTTTTCTCCTTGGACAGAGACCAAAAGTATTGCTTTCCAGTTGGACAGCGATAAAACACTCGGTGGCAGCACCATGCCCGCAGCCAGCCTGGCAGGGCTTAGACACAGGTCACTTGGTGGCTGGAGCAGAGTGTTTTTCCCCTTCTCCGTTTAGCTCAAGGAAGGGAAAAGAAATAAATCTAGGACTTCTTCCATATTACAACTGTCTGAACGGTTTATGGTGAAGAAAATCTCAGGCAGAGGCTATTTTGCTTCTTGTATCTTGCAGCATAACCTTGTGCAAGCAGAACCGCACGCAGATAAGCAAATGAGGTTTCTGACTACCAGCGGGACAAGGTGAATACCCAGGCAAGCCTTTAAGTCTCACTTCATCTCTCTGTAAAGACAGCTACGACTTGGCAAACAAACAAACCAGCCCACCAAGGAAAGGACAGGCTCTCGATGTTTCTCAAAGCTTTCCCATCTCTGCAGCCAGCACCAGCTCTGCTCCTCTGCAGCCTCGCAAGCTCCACTCTGCAGTCCCCAAAACACCCAACAACAGAAATACCTGCCCGTCAAAGGCATATTGTGGCTGGGCAGAAGGTTTAAGAAGGAAATACCAAAGTCTTGGTACCGTCCCTGTGGGATGGATGGACTCTCCCCAGCCGCATCCCCCTCCAGCCAGCCCCATGATGCAGCATCACTGCGGTTTTGCCCTCTCCTCCAGGAAAAGGAGCCTGATTTCCCTCTGAGTGGTCTGAGCATGAACCAGTTTAGCTACACTGGTGTAGAAACTAATCTGAGCGAAGAGGATACTTGCACATGTAGCGGGGTCCTCCTCCAGCTGGCAGAAGTCTGTGTGCTGAGCACCCTGCTCCTGCCCTGACCGGCGTTTCTGTAGCCACGAGCATCAGTGCAACAGGCTGCTTTGATCCAGTGCTGTTTTACACCCATGTCCTCTACCTTCTGCAGTATGGACACGGGCTCAGGGCAAGGGAGGCTTTTTTCAGGGAGTTAATTGAGTGAGAAACCAAAATCTTCTTTCATTCCCACCTGATACGAGTGTCACTCCTAATAGTAACGTTAACAGACCAAGTGCAGTTTTACCTGTAAAAATGCTCCAGGGAGACATTTTGCATCCCTCAGTGGGCTGAACAGGAACATCAGACGCATCAACTATAGACTAATTAGCTCTCTAGTTTAATTAGCGTTCCTGCAACAGTCCGTAGCGGTCACCCCAACGCCAGTTGCGTGGCCGGTGAGTGCCGGCTGCACAGTGGAGCAGCAGCCGCGAACCCCGGCCATGTGCTGGTGGATCCGCACATTAATTCCACAGAAATTAGTGGAGCGTTTTGTCCCCTGTTCTTCAGCACCGGTGGATTTTCACATGAGAGGAGGCAGACGCAAACCCACATCGGAAGGAGTAAGGAGAAGGGGCGAGAGTTGAAGACGCCCCTGCTCGTGGCAGTGAGGTTGGACTAGATGACCTCTGAAGGTCCTTTCCAACCCAAACTATTCTGTGAGTGTGATTCTATACACACTCTTACCTCGGTGATGCGAGGGTTGGAGCACTTGACGTTCCTGCTGGACCAGTCGAGCCAGGGCTGGGCGGAGGAGGAGCTGCAGTGGGGCCGCAGGGTGCACTTGGCCTCGCCGCTGCACCAGCCGCACTCGAACTTGGGGTCGGCTTTGAGGCAGAGCCCGCAGCTCTCGCGCTGGGCCGCGCACTTGTAGAGGTGAACTGCGGGCAGGAGAAGGGACGGAGTCAGGAGCTGAAATATTCCTAAGAACTACGGCGGCTCTGGGACTTAGAGCGAAGGCACGTGTTGAGTTGCAACTCAACAAGCTGCAGAGACTTAGAGGATGGTTGGGGTTGCAGGAGCTCTGTAGATCCCCAGCCCAGCCCTGCTCACGCAGGGTCACAGAGCAGATCACACAGGTGGGTCCAGGGGGTTTGAATGTCTCAGAGCAGGAGACTCCACACCCGCTCTGGGCAGCCTGAGCCAGGCTCTGGCACCTCCCAGCAAACAAGTTTCTCCTCGTGTTCAGATGGAGCCTCCTGTGTTTCAGTCTGTGCCCGTTGCCCCTCACCCTGGCGTTGGGCACCACTGAACAGAGTCTGGTCCATCCTCTGACACCCACCCTGAGATATTGATCACATTGATCAGATCCCTCTCAGCTTCTCTTCTCCAGCTGAACAGCCCCAGCTCTCTTTGCCTTTCCTCATCAGCAAGATGCTCCAGACTCCTCACCATCTTGGTAGCTCATACACACATGGTTTCCAAAGCCAAGGCTGTGTCATGGTGCTTAGTGAGCACCTCCAGCATTGGAACACAGTGAGTTGCTGTCACCCAGACCAGAATCCCCTGGGATCACAACATCTCTGCCCGCAGCGATGGCAGCTCAGCCTGCTCTGCCCCAACAGCCGCTTCCCAGCCCCATCACCCTCCTGCCCTGGGCTGGGAAGCCAACTCAAGCAGACCTTACCTTTCAGATCCTCTGGGTTGTCAATAACAAAGTTCCCATTCCAAACCACGGCAAAGTCCACTGCTAAGTTGCTTATGTCCATCCCATCATAGAGATACTGAAGGAGAAGATGGAGAATGAAACGCTTGGGAGGATATATCAGAAATATTAGCAGGAAAATAAGATTTTTATTTCTTTTTTAAAGCAACCATGATTATTCTCTGCTTAAAAATATGTGCTAGTGTCTGAACCACCACACTTCACCTCCAGGGTCCTGCTTTGAGTCCCTCCTCCTCACCAGGAAGAGATAATTAAATCAGATCTAGTCCTTGTGAGAGGTAATAGATTAATTATTCCACTCACAGTGGTTGCTCTTGTCACTCAGTCTCTAGCTTATCAATACGGCCCCTCCAGTTAATCAGACTGGAAAGACTGCTGCCTTCAGGCTATCTTCTTATACAGTCACCATGCACCCTGGTGTGACTGGGAGCTTAAAAATCACACTGCAGAGCTTTGGCTGATGAAACAGGCAACAGCTGGGAAAAAATAGATGGTGCAGAGAGCTCCTTTCCCACTCTCTGCTTCAGCCTAGTCCAGGATAGCACCACTGGAATTATTCTCCTTCTCGTGGACATCCTGGGGACCGTGGCTGGGTGAATCTGGATGCTTCAGGTGAAGTCACAGTGTGTTCTGCAATTCTCATTATCACAATTAGCATCAAGTCATTCTGATGCTTTAGGTGAATTGAGAGCTGCTCTAAACACTTAAAAAGGTAAGTGAACGCTGCCATCTCTTTGGGGAGAGGGAATGCTTTAGCAGTGCCCACGCAACAGTTGACCTGTTTTAACTTGCATTTAGTTGTACTGATTCACCCTGTCTGGGGTTTTACCAAGTGCCTGATCTTCTGTTCCATTGACAGAGCTGTGAGTACAGAACTGCCCTTACATTCTCTACCTACCACTTCTTATTAGCCTAACAGGAATAAAAGTGCCTCCCTAACATTTATAAATTGCTTTGCATAGGAAAAGTACTATATAGTATTAATACATTCATTATCCGCCAAGCTGCAAGACCCAAAGACGGGCAGCGACATATAAATATCCAGTGAAATTTTTAAAAATTCAAAACTTCATTAACAATTTAAGACCATCTGCACTGAATATTCAAGTAGAGCCTGTTCTGCTGCCTAAAACAAACTGAATGTGCCCTGTTTGCCCGTGGACCTCTTGGACTGCACGGCGAGGATCAGAAGGACCACGCTTGTCCATGTCCGTCCTCCAGCTGAAGCCACATGCGACCCAAAAACGGGCTTGGAGGGTGCCCAGCATTTGCCACGCGTGTTTTGGTGTCCCCAAGTACCTGCCACAGTGACTTTTCTGGGGTAAAATCCTGCCAGCTCCATTGGCAGTGCTAAGCCCCATCCTAGGGGAAAGCTGCGCCCCCCTGCCTGCTTCTCCAGCGGTATTATTCAGATAATTTCCCTCTCCCTGCTCGCTGTGCTCTCCCCCTGGCAGTTTTCCTTCCCTGCACCATGCTGCTTTCCAGCATCGCTGTATTCACCCAGTTACCGTGACCTGGAATTCGACAGCTCCCCGATAAGGGGTCTGTGATTCGCCTTATCTGCCCGGTGTGAATTAGCCCATCCTAACACCTTCCTCGCATCCCCTCCTCCTCCCCTTCCCCTCGCTGACCCCCCGCAGTCAGATAAAGCATTTTGCTATAATGAAACACCCTGCGTGCCCACGGCAGATTCCCACCTGAAATTAAGTTTAACCCTGGGATTTTTCACTCTCTCTGTGGCTGAACCCACTCCCTTTGCACCTATTAATTTTGGGCAATTTTGGGGCCATGTTCCCGCCTCGGTCAGTCGCTCACCGAGCTGTTCTGGCACTGGACGCTGGAGCTGTTGAAGCGCAGGGCGGGCACGCGGTGGATCACACCCTGGATGCTGAGGACACACTCGTAGCCACGCTGGCCCGACTGGGGCTGGGGCAGGTTTCTGGCCTTCAGCGTGATGGGTTTCACCTCTCCCACCGGGATCAGGATCTCCTCGGTGGGGAAGAGCTGCGGACAGTCCTGGGGGGACAAGAAAAGAGAGGGGGCGGTTATGGCGGTGACGGTGTGTCCGCAGGTCTGGCCAGGTCTCAGCGCAGCTCATGTCCCACCAGCTGCTTCTCCATCCACCCAACTGCAGGTTAAGTGCAGAAATAAAGAAATCCTCATTACAATGTCCCTGCTCTGGGGCTAATTTTCTCACCGCAGTTGCAGGAGGAGGAATACTGCCATTCAGAGAATAAATTGAAGGCACTGTCACTGCTCTAAACTCGCCATGGGGTTTATCGGTGGAGACCTGAGCTCTCTCCCTGCCCTCCCGTAGCAGCGGCAGGGTGTTATCGGCTGCTCCAGGAGGGCGAGGGGCTGCTCCCAGCCACACGCTTCAACCCTGGGCCTCCCCTTAATCCCATTTCACTCCTTACACCCCTCGGCTGCGTGTCGTTTTGGAGCGAGACAGACCAGCATGGTTCCCTTTCGCTACCGGGTCCCGTTCCGCTCTGCTTTATCCAAGTAAAATTACACCAGTGTGCTGTTAATTTCCAAGGTGACATTAATTTCTGCTCTCTCTGCTCTCACCTCTCACCATGCTCCGACATCTCTGGCCTTTCTGAACCCCTCAGCCGCTCACTGCGATGTTCCCGCAGCATTTTCCTTAACTGGGCGTTGTGGGGTGGGATGTGAACCCCCCAGCCGAGCGGGCAAAGCTAAATATTATATACATATATTAAAAAAATACAAACGTGAGTTTGTTATAAAGTGGCTTCTCTCTCCCCCTCCCCTGCAAGATGCTGGATGCAAAATCAAAGGAAATTCTCCCTGCAAACATAATTCCAGAGATGAGCAAATCTCCTCGTTTGTTCCCCATGGGCACAAACTAGGTGTCTAAATAAAACTGAGACGAACGGCAAAAGAAAGACCTATCAGTGCCTGGTAATTGTGTGATGTTCCTCACATGAGATCTCAACATCCTCAACATTATCTCTTCATAACACACTGGGAGATATAGTTTTTCCTCAATTTATATACCAGGAGCTGCAACACGGAGAGACAAAGGCTCTGACCATCAGAAGTATTTACATTCTGTTTAGCTCTAATTTGCTTTGATCTAATGGAACTCGGTACCTAAGCACCTGTAAGTATCTGACACTGAATGATTAATCCCAAGCTGAAGTAGAAGTTTTAGAAAAGCACGGACTGACGCCTCCCTTTCCCTCTGCCAAATCCCAGACTGGCATCCCGAGCCCTTTGCCACCCTGCCTAGCAATTAAAGTAAATCATACGAGTGGCGATGCAAATGAGAGCCGGGCTCCCGCGAGGAACCAGTATCCAGGGAGAAAATCCCTGTCTCTCACTAATGGCCACAGAGCCGGCCAAGCCTCTCCAGCTCCCAGCCAGCCTGACGGGATGTTGTTTCGTTCCTGGCTCAGGCAAGTTGTAAATGAGAAACAGATGCTACCCCAGTTTGGAGAAGGCAGTAGCTTAAACTGCTGCCTCATAAACCTTTTTAGTGGCACTTTTCCTTATATATTTTTTATTTTATTCCTAACAGGGACTTTCACGGATTAACAGCCAAGAGCGAGTTTAAACTCCAACAGCCGGAAAGCGCGAAGGGAAGGAAAGAAAAGCCTTTTTCTGCAGTCTTAGAATCACAGAACAGTTTGGGTTGGAGGGACCTTCCCAGCTCCCCCAGTGGCCCCCCTGCCATGAGCAGGGACATCTTCAGCAGCTCAGGTTGCTCAGAGCCCCGTCCAGCCTGGCCTGGGATGTCTCCAGGGATGGTTCATCTACCACCTCTCTGGACAACCTGGGCCAGGCTCTCACCACCCTCAGGGCCAACAATTCTTCCTCAGGTTTAGCCTCTGTGAAGCATCCTGGAGCCACAGAATCTTTTATCACATTATGATTAAAACAAAGAAAAAAATCTCCAACCACATCACCGGTGGGAGAACCTCCGTGCACAGTCCTGAAAATAATGAATACGTTATGGACCATTATCCTTCCTGGCCACTGCTGCATTCGTGAGACGACTGCTAAAGAAAAGCTTCTTCCTTTAGGGACATGGGAGAGGGCTTTTTCAAATCTGCTCTGTAATGCTGAAAATGCTGGTAGCAAAAATTGTTCTGCCATCCTTAGGACATAATAGATTTTTTTTCTTCTTCTTGCGTTTCAGTGGGAAAAAAATGTCACATTGGGAATTCTGGTGAAAAACAAATAAAAAAGGCATGCAGGCCGCTCGGGAAATGCTGAGAAAGGCAGTGCCTGTGTGCTGGCTGACAGCGACGGTGATCACACTAATAAGGGGCTACGCGTTTTGGGATGGAGGGATATGTAGGAAGATGCCACGCTGCCGGAAGCCCAGGGCACTCGTGGGGAGCCGCATCGCTGCCGGCATCACTGCCAGTTTATCAGATGAGTGAGCGAAGCCGCAAAAGCCGCCGGGGCTGGTGGGGGGTGCTTGGACGCCACTTCCAGCCACGATCACTGTTCAGCTTTCAGGTCGATTTGTTTCTCTTTTTTTGATGAGAAGAAACGGCCTCAAGTTGCGCCAGGGGAGGTTGAGGTTGGATCTGGGGAACAATTTCTTCCCCAAAGGGCTGTGGGGCATTGGAACAGGCTGCCCAGGGCAGTGCTGGAGTCACCATCCCTGGAGGAGTTAAAGAGACCTGGAGATGAGGTTCCCAGGGACATGGGGCAGTGCCAGGGCTGGGGTATGGGTGGACTTGGTGATCTTGAGCATTTTTTCCAACCAAAATGATTCTGTGATCTCCTCCTCTGGTGGGAAGTTTCTGACATGGGATAAACCCAACTCTTCTGAGGCCTCTGTTTCCAGGTGACCAGTTCTTTAGGAGTTAATAATTAAACAAGTCTATTTTCTCACCCTTTCCTTGGCCTGAGGTGTTGTTTTTCTGCACAAGTGCCTCTTTAGACATTGCTCTCCAGAAAGCTCACCTGTCAGGTTGGTTTCTCCATTCCCCACCTCTTCTACCTGCTACCAGATCTAAAAGCCAGCGCTACCATCAATTACTTTGCTAGAGATAAATTGTCAGCTTTAGCAACGCCTCTGTCAATGCTGCTTCGCTTTGCAGTGAACTGGGAAGCGACTGGCAGGACCAATCCTGCTGCTGGGATCTGAGACGCGTGGCTGTGCCAAAGGTCCCATCGCGGTGACAAATGACGAGACCATCATGGTTTGTAAGGCTTGGGACTGGGCGCTCCATTCTGCACCGGTGCCAGGAGGAGCCACGCGTCCACAAAACATAGAATAAAAGGGAAACTGCAGCCAGCAGAATATACAGTTTGTTCCATAATCAGTTTACTTCGGTTTTTAATTCATGAGAAGTAAACCCTGCAGTGAGTTAGAAAGGCCATTATTGCCTCCTTTCGCTAAATAAACACACGCCGAATCCTCTCATTATCCTCCCTGACTTCTGTACACCTGAATAAACACAAATCAGAAGATCTGCTGGAGAAAGACAAGACTCTGATGCATGAGTGGCACAGGCTCTCGGGGAAAATTCTGCCTATGAAGTATCATCGCGCACAATTTACAAAGACATTTTATGCTTCTCCAACACTTTTTAGCCTCAAAGACTCCAAGGTCTATAAATACCTTAAAGACCCATGATATGCATCTGTCTCTGGAGTAGAACAGAGCATCCACGGTTATTATTTGTGTTTAACAGAGCAGTTTTAGTAGGTCAAATCTTCCTTCTCTTATTTGGAAAAAAAAATGCCTAGAGATGGCAGGCATTTCTTTTGACAATGGGATTTAGCCCAAATGGAAGAAAATATAATGGTTTTGCGCTTTTCATCTTTAAAAAAAAAAAACAACCCTCCACAAATGTTAACTTGCTACACATATTTTAAAATTATAAACATAAATGGATCTGGCACATGAATGTAAACCTCTGGCTCACAGTTGTGTTCCCAATGATACAAATTATGGTCCCCGTCACTCATGGAAACACATTATTCCTCATTTGTACTCCGGGAAAGGAGAACAGACCTTGCTCCTTAGGAACCAAACGTGAAAAGAAAGGCAAGTGAAGCGAGACTTTTCTCCCTGGGAAGTTCCTTCCCAACGCCCTTTTCTCTTGAGCTCTGCGCTGTAACCCAGGTCTTCACCATTAATTTGTGGAATATTAGGATATTTACAGCCACGCAAAATGTGGAAGGCTGGAGAGCCCATTTCTTACCCATCAACAGCCCTTCGTGTAGCAGAGGTGAGGACAAGAGCAATTCCCTCGACCACAGCCAGATTACGGGGGGACATCCCTACGGAACATCTTCCTCTGTGGCTCTTTCCCCCTCCAAACACCGTCAGTTATACACACCATAAATCTACTGATGAAAAGAAGCGCTGCCAATAAGCTCAAACCAATCTTTTCAAGCCGAGATGAGTTAATCTTGCTGCAACCAGGCTTTTTGTTACCATTGGTACTTCTTCTCAGACAAACACATCTCTGCAAAGGCAGATGTGACCCAGCAAAGTCATTTGCTGACTTGGGTGGAGTTAGATGTGGCTCTGAGTTACCTACAGTTCCCATGCGCGTATTCAGCTGCAGGGATTGTAAGGGCAGACATGAGGAAGGTTTGGTTTGGGTTTATTTCCTTCAAGGCACATCAAGCAGCACTCAGCATCATCTGAGGGCACAGCCCGGGGCACACGTGTTGCTTTGAAAAAAACACATGAGAATGTAAAGGGGTCAGATCAGAGCTGCAATCTGGTTCTGCACTAAGCTCCCAGAATCTGAAATGCTCCTGAGTCAGCATCTCACACGTGGAAATCGCATTATCGGCACGCAGTGGACATCAAAGAGGGATGGGATCCCACATTCTGGGAAACTAATAGGATTTATTTGGTTCTAGCTCTCCACTGGGATAGGGTGTAAGAATATATTTATCTACCTACATTCCTCTTCATCTGCATGTTTTATACATTTAGAGAGAGACATCTTATAGCCTCACACACAGATACAAACCCAACAACCCCAGACACATTAAAATGCTCTTTGGGAAGCAATGTCTTAAAGAGGCACTTCTGCAGAAAAATGACACCTCAGGGTAAGGAAAGGGTGAGAAAATAGAGTGACTTATTTAATTATTAACTCCCAGAAAACTGGTCACCTGGAAACAAAGGCCTCAAAAGAGCTGGGTTTACCCCATGTCAGTAACTTCACACCAGATGAGGAGATCACGGAATCGTTTTGGTTGGAAAAGACGCTCAAGGTCATGGAGTCCAACCATAACCCACCCCCAGCACTGCCCCATGTCCTGAGAACCTCATGTCCGTCTGTCCAGCCCTCCAGGGATGGTGACTCCAGCACTGCCCTGGGCAGCCTGTTCCAATGCCCCACAGCCCTTTGGGGAAGAAATTGTTCCCCAAATCCAACCTCATGAACAGCCAGCTGTGTACTGGAAGACAGCTCCGCTTTAAAGACTGTGATGGGTCCTGTATTTATCCACCAAAAACCGTGAACCAAACCCACCCCGCACACAAACAGCACATTTTCACTTTTGCAAACGTGATGCAAACCAGAGATCTGGCTGTCAAGGGGCATCTTTTCTCAAGCATCACAAATGTCTGCGGTTTTCAGTCACCAATGGCTTCACAGGCCACTCGGTACCCCCTGACAAAGCCCTGACCCATGTCCAGAGGCTGTTTTCTGTCCTTGGCATCACCCACACCTACCACCGAGCAAACAATTCCTGCTGCCAGGGCACTCCCAGGCAGACAATCTTCTCTTGCAAAGTGGCTGAGGCTTCGAGCTCTTTTCCCTCCTCAAGACAGACGACTCCTGGGAGCATCAAAGGGAGTTCGTCACACATGGAATCCCACTGGGACGCATATTCTGACGGGCCAGGAGTAAAAGGGAATACTGAAGATATTTTCTCTTAAATATAAAGAAAATTTCCAACCCTGTGTGAACACGTGTGCAAATCTGACATGAGAAGAGGCACGTGGGACTTAAAGTAGGGCAGCAGGCACCATCCAACAACATTTGAATTGTTTTAAGTGAGGAAACTCTTTGCGAGGCATTTATTTGATGTCTTGTGTTAAGCCAGAGCGAAATGCCCATCATAAAGGTATTAGCGCTGTGCTGTGTATGCAAGTGGCAATTCATCTGCCTTAAAAAAGCAAACAAATTAGGTGTTGGTGGGTTTGGGTCAGAGGTTTGGAGAAGTCGTGATGAACAGTGGAGTAGCTGTATTGTTATCAGCAGCCATTATCAAAAGCAATCACCAGGAAGGTGTGAGATATCACGTAACATCCCCTCAGAAGGAACAACCTCTCTAAGGTGGAGATGACAGAGGAAGTTCTTTGGAGACGCAACAGCCCTGTGATCCCAGCAGGAGCAGCCAGAGATACCAACTCCTCCTCTCGCTCCCTCTGTGCGAGCTCAGGCAAGTCCTTGTGCCTTCTCAGGAGAAAAATGGAGATAATGGGATTGTCCTACTTTAGCAGAGATTTGTCGAACAACTTCTGAGATCATGGGGTTGAAGACCTATAAAACTGAGAACTACAACTGTAAAGCCTGGGAAGACAGCGATGCTTTGAGTGTGGAGGAGAAAAACCCCCACATCACTCAAGAGAAGGAAAAGCAAAGGTTTTTGCTTTCTCGTGTTATCTTGAAAGGAAGTTTCTTGGCTTTCAACTGGACTGAGAAAGCCTTTGGTTTGTCCCCAGGGTGGACGCTTCTCCTTGTGTATCTGTACTCAGAGCTGTACTGCACATTCTCACCGAGGTATGGACACATGTGGTTCATTAACATTTCTCGCCTTGTATCTATGGCAGCATTTTAACCAGAAAGACCCACGAGTTAAGTTTCAAGTTTACTACTGGTTTAGCAGCAGCCTGGCAGCTTCAGGCGCTTCTCTGTAAGCACCTGTTAAAACCCTTTTTTTTCCTTGCAGCTTTAGGACCTGCACCCATTTCAGGTGCCACAAAGCTACGTGCAGGGGCAGGAAGGGTGATGACCAGGACCCTGCGAGCACCAGAAGCTTTATCTGCTCTGTATTTGGGGAACCTGAAGCAGACAGCAACATGGGAATCGGGCAAGACAACGGGTGCAGAAACCCCAGAGCAAGGGTAACTTTTAATGAGGAATTTGTGCTAACAACCTCCTTTCCTCCATGGATCCCTGCACCTCAGGACACACAGATCTGGCAGAGCTGCTAACAGGCTATGCCTCCTTCCAACTGTTAAAAGCGTTTTTGGACTTGAGCCCCACACCTTTTATTAAGTGCTAAGAGAGATGGCTCCTGGTCCACAGCGCTGGAACCTGAATCAATTCCTTTTTCCAAAGCCCAGGGCTGTTCACCTCTTAGTTCCCTTCTCAATCAGTTTACAGTCAGGCTCCTGCCACAGATTTCAGACCTGCCAACACAACCCACTCAACGAGTCCCACCAAGAGTTCTGCATCCAACTCGGTGCTTGCCATCAGGCAAATCCCTGCACGTCTTCTATGTAAAGGCGAGTTGCTGAAACGTGCTGGTCTCTGAGAGCCCCGAAGGACAGTGCTGCAGAAATTCGGGTTATTTCTGAACCTCAGCACACCCACACATCAGAGGTGGGATCAGCTTTGGCGTTCAGGTCAAGACACATCACCTGTATGAGACAGACACTTTCTTACTACTCTCCTTTAAAGCTGCATCTGCACTTTTCGGTGCCAGCCAAGAGAGCAGCCCCGATCCATGGAAAATCGAAAAACATTCACATAAACATCAGTTATGCTAATTGTGCCATAGAAAAGTATCGAAACCCCCATCTGGTACCTCAGAGACGTTGATCCGTCCCTCCTGGAAGGAGCAGGTGGTGGGGTCATGGGTGCAGAGGTTCCGGTACTTGCACCAGTGGCAGCGGAAAGCGCTGTTCACACATGACAGGCACCTGGAGGGGGAAAGGACGAGTTACGGAGGAGATCATCACATCAGGAGGTCTGTATGGGACTAGATAGGTCCGTTCAGAACCCCAAGCTCAGGGTATTTAATGGGTAAATAAATTCTTTGGAAAGATGTTTTGATACAGCAAAAGTAACAAAAAGGTTTGAGAAAACACACACTCAAAAGACACTATTTCAGCAACCTCGCCATAACAAAATACAAGCTGGGATTTATTGCCCATCATTTCATTGGTGTAAAATAAAGCCCAATACTACACAGACACAGACTAGGTTTTTAGATTCCAGGAAGTGGAAAACAAGGCAAGCCTGGCAAAAATCAGATCCGTTGTTTTACAAGTCAGGAATGCTTCAAGTCAACGGTAACACTTCTGCTTGGCCTTGGAGTGCAAAGGCTCCAGCAAGTGCTCTTGATTCATGTCAGAAATAAATTAACAGTTTATGAAATGTGTCTGAAAGAACGCAGACCCTTTTCAAACAGGGGGTGGCCCAGTGACCTGGCCGGGCGGTTTTTATTCCACACTAACTGGGTGCCGGATAGATGCACAGCTACTAATCTTTGCAGCCACCATCCTCCTCTGTCTCTAAGGCCAACCCTCTGTGCCACGTGGCAGCATTTCGGTGACTGTGCCCATGCGATTGTGTTGTAACATCCAGATACCTCAGTGCTGCCCAGGGTCAGCACAGACCCAAGAGCATCACCAGGGAAGCAGGAGCCTGGTTTTGGGTAAGAAACTCTGGAAAAGGAGGCAAACACATCTCCAGACAGGGCTGCTCTCGCCAGCTGAGCAGAGGTGCTGCCGTCAGAATACGCCTTTTAATAACTCAATTGTATTTTCCTTCTGATGCACTTGTAGTGACCTTAATAGTCAAGGAAGCTTATTCTAATCATGCATATGCAAATCTGGGGATGGGTATCGAGTGCTGCAAGCTTAATGACTCGTTCGTTTGACCCATTTTTGTCTCCGTTTCGGTCTGCAGCACTTCTCCCACCTGCCCTTTCCCGTCTGGTGCCAATGGAGCTTTCTGCTTCCCCCAACACCGCTGGGTCCGAGGGAGGAGGACAGATGTCTCCCATCACCCAGACCAACGGCTTGGTTTGCATCTCTTGCTGTGCCAGTTTTTCAGTTGAGCAGGGCAAGGAGCTCCCGGTAGGATCCTGAGCTCCCACAGGTCACCACCTTTACTCTTCCATCCACATCCAGCCTTCTTAAGGACCACTGTCTCCCTTTCACTTCAGAAAGCGCATCTTTCTGCCTCACCTGTTCCTTACTAAAAGGGGCTTAACGCAGAAGCCACCACCGCGTCCCCCGACCCACCTGCAGCTCCCTGGGGACATGGGACTTCATGCACCTGAGTGCTGAACCACCCCAGCCCGTGGAACATGCAGCCCCCCTGCCCCAGCCCCTCCTCTGCCTTCACCCGCCACCTGGGAAGATGCATTTGAGTTCACAGTTGCAGGATCACGCAGCTTGGGGGCACCAGCAGGTTAAGGTTTTTTCCAAGCTCAACTCCTCCTGCATCTCCCAAGGCAGAAAAAGCCACACAGGCACCCAGAGAAGACAGGGATGGGTGGGCTCCCCTTCTGTCTGCTGGCTGAACCAAGCAGCATAACAACCCCCCCACGGCTGGTCCCGGAGCCCAGCATCCATGTCCTGGAGCCCAGCACCCATTTCCCAGCCTTTTCTTCTCTTTTTAGCCGACGTTTGGCTCTGCTCAGGGCCGGAGCACTCACAGCTGGTGGGCACTGCAATTGTAGAACTTGAACTCGGTGCTGACAAACGTCCTCCTCGTCTCCCGCGACTTCAGCTGCAGGACCACGCCGAACCAGTCTGGGGATGCAAACCAAAGCCCGTCAGCCCCACCAGCGATAATGAAGGAAGCAACAGCAGACGCGGGGGCACTCGCTTCCCCCCTGCTCGTGGGCTGGGCCATCTGCTTCTGGGGTAGAAGGCGGAAGGCAGGTTGGCTTTCATCTCCCAGCTCCCCAGACATCGGACCAGTCTGCAGCAGTTCCCCAGGCTGAGCATCCACCCCCATCCCTTGCCCTTGAGCACCCCAGGGTGTCGGGCTGGCTGTCCCCAGAAAAGCCTCCAAACCGAGCCAGGCTTGACGGCAAAATGCATTGAAGACAAAGGGTCTAAACGCTGCCCGGAGTCACAGTGAAAATGAGTGTGGGATCTCATCCTGTTCCCTAAAGGATTCTGTCTCGATTATAAAAACCTTCATTTGGTTTACTCTGAGAAGCAGCCCAAGACTAGAACAGAAGACAATGCTGGAAAATGGGGCATTAGTGAAGCTCTTGAGGAGCCTCAGCACTGGGTTAATTAAGAGCAGGCTGCTCTTCTGAGCTGCTGTGGGTAAGCCTATACCAGCCCCACTACCACAGCAGCTCTCAGTTCCCAGTGTTCCCCACATCTCAGGCTCCTTAGAAACACAAAGATATCAGCAGGGAAGCACAGTTGACACCTGGAAGGATGCCAAGGAGAAAATGAGTTTTAAGCAAGTAGCATTTTGGTTATGGGAAGAGAAAATATGACAGCAGCGACATTAATGAAGAAACAACCCAAAGAGCAGGACTGAAATATAGAAACTGCATCCACCTACTCGTGGCTGCTGAGCCAGGCCAAGGGGAAGGCTCCTGCTTTCCAAATCCCCCCGGTGTGGTAAGGCTGGGAACCCTGGGAGGGGGACAGACAGACATCTGTACCCCAAGTCTTGCCTTGGAAGCTGTCTGGCCGTGCATGGAGGGTGTAAGAACAGGGCAAGCACCCTGTCTACCTGCTCCCAGGCTGCCTTTCCCCTGTGAGGGATGCACTTCGTAAGGACAAAGCCTATTTAGCAACCTGGGTTTAATGGACTTTGACAGGAGCACGAATTTCTCCAGAACAAAGGGTCTGCTCCACCCTGCACATCCTTCTCAACTTACGCCATACTTTCTGATGGCACAGAAGTCCAGAAGTCATTTACTCACCCTGATCCACAGGTATGGCAGGAACATCCTTGGCTGCCGGGGACACGCACACAACGCGGCTGCCCGAAACCTGCCCTTCCACCTCCGTCAGGTTTCCGAAGAGGCAGGTGACCCCGGCCGATAGGTCCGGAGCATCACTCACCAGCAGGCTGAGCTGCAGCCGGGGAACAAAACACAGGCAGCAATCTGTTAGCAGCCACAGCCACAAGAGTTTGCTCCCTATTTTCATCACCTGCTGCTCTCCCATTCAATACTGACCCCCCGTCCACCCACAGCTGCCAGCTGCCCATCCATGGGAAGCAGAGAAGGAAAAAGAAAGCCAAGGACGCAGGTTCATCACTGATACAAGAATGCTCTGCTGAGCCTTTGGGTACTGCAGTTCAGGAGAGGTGGCAATGGCAGCTTGTTGTCCCCCTGGTTGCTCTACAGAAGCACTGCCACCCTCAGTGCTGCGTCAGGAACCTGGGACAACAGCAGCAGCATGTTGCTTCTCAGAGAATCATTTTGGTTGGAAGAGACCCTCAAGATCATTGAGTTCAACCACAACCCAACTCTAGCACCAACCCATGTCCCTGAGAACCTCATCTATGCACCTTTTATACATCTCCAAGGATCGTGGCTCCACCACTGCCCTGAGCAGCCTGTTCCACTGCTTCTCATGCATGAGAACAGCAGTGACTGTCCCAAAACATCCTGCATGTACAGCAGCTCCAAATCCCCCCATGCCCCGCAACCTCCCCCCTGCCCGCACAGGAGAGACAGTCCTGCCCCAGGCACATGTGGCCACCAGCAATGAGCAAGTCCCCCCCGTTCCCTGCATGAATGGGGATTGTCCCCATAGCAAAACGGTGTCTGAAGGGGTGAGTGTCCCCCCCAACAGCCCCATGGCACTTCGACAGGGGGTGTCAGTGGGAGGAAGGGGCTGCAGCAAAGGCAGCTGCCCTGGGGTGCTGAGGGGCTTGGGGAGCAACAGCTGGGATGCTTCAGAGAGCCAGGCTTGAGCACAGCTCACAGATGAGCTTTTTGGGAAACAAAGCCTTGCCTTTCAACAGCTAATGAAACCGGACCAAGAGAAATGTGAGTCGAGGCCCAAGGGGAAGGGGAATTTGTTCCTGCCATCCCCAGCTCGGGTGACCCCTTTCCTTGCCAGCCCCTCCATGAGCCTGACTTCATGGGAAAACATTTGTGTCAATGTGCAGGGAGAAAGGCTGGAGAGTGGACTGTTCACTGTGAACCCGAAACAGCACTTTCTACAACTCTCTGAAAGGAGCTTGGAGCCAGGGCGGGTCAGGCTCTGCTCCCCAGGAACAAGCGCCAGGAGCAGAGGAAACGGCCTCAAGTTGCACCAGGGGAGGTTGAGGTTGGATTTAGGAACAATTTCTTCCCCAAAGGGCTGTGGGGCATTGGAACAGGCTGCCCAGGGCAGTGCTGGAGTCACCATCCCTGGAGGGTTGGACAGACGGACATGAGGTTCTCAGGACATGGGGCAGTGCCAGGGGTGGGGGAACGGTTGGACTGCATGATCTTGAGGGTCTCTTCCAACCAAAATGATTCTATGATTTGATGATGCTATTCTAAACGTCTCTCACCAACAGCACCTACCGGGAGGCTGTGCTCGGAGACGGAGATGCTGCTGGGCTGCACAGTGACGCTCAGGCACTGGCTGATGCTGCCCGCAAACCGGTACGGCTGGTCCGCCTGCTCGCAGCTGTCCCTCGGGGAGCACCTGCACACACAAGCACACATCAGGGACACCAAGCACCCGCGGACGTGTCGAACAGCACACAGTGCTGAGCAGCGGGGAGCTGAATGAGAGGGCAGAGCCTCAGCCTGGGGAAGGGGAGTTATCAGCAGGACTGGGGGTGATGCTCTGCACCGGGACCAGGTATCAGGCACAGGCTCCAGGTCAGGACCAAAAGGTGCTGAAAAATATCCTGTGATTGGAGGAAAGACAAACCACAAGTATCTCAGGAACAATTCCTGGTGAAATATACATTGTGTCCCTGCAGTGGGACACAATCCAGAGCTGTCCCATACGCCAGCAGTGACAGCCCGAGCTGTGGGTGCGGGGTGAGCTGCTTGGCCGCGGCCCCTGCAAGTCATAAATTCATAATCTGCACAGAAACTAAACCGTAACAGGCAGTTACAAGACGATGCTTCCATTCTAATTAAAACAAGAACACGTAGTTCACTAATCGACTCCTCCTGGAGCACAGCAGGGCCAGGAATGGCACTTGCCTCTCCTGAGCTTCAACCATTTTTCACGCCTTCAGCTCCCAGCTCTCTCCCATTCCCACCATCGAGATCATGCCAAAGTGACTAGGACTGCTCCTAGCAAGCTGTGTGCTCCAGGACGGCTCCTTATCCCTGTTTTTCTACTGCAGGCATCCTTGGAATGGAGTGAAATTAAGTTGCTTCTAGAAGGTAGAGCACCCGCTAGGAAACCAAGGAAAAATGATCAGTGTTTCAAACCAGGTATCAGAGACTGCAGCACAGCACTGGCATCCCTTGGTGATTTTCTATTTTATGTCATTTGGGGAAAATCCTTTTCTTCCAATCCCCATCCCTGAGTGCAGATGACATATTTATTGGCCTTTTAGTCTTCAAAAGCTATCAGCAAACTTTTCACTCCTTGCTGATCTCAGGCCCTATTTCAAACGGTGGCACAAACAAACGTCAGAGGATCGAGATGCTGTCACCAGCCCCGCGTGCCACCACCAAGTGCCCTTCTGACAGTCATGTATGTGTTACTCGAATTAACAAGGTGCTGCTGTCAAAGGGATTGTTTTTCTGGTTCCCCGTGGAGTGGTCCCAGACACCCAGCAGCAGAAACACCCCCTTTTCCCAGGCACATCAGCTCCGACCAGCCAACAAGAGCCTGGCTAAACCCGGCCTTCCTGCTCTGAAAGAGCAGCCCAACATCCTCCTCGCGAAGCTGTTTGCTTTTGATTAAGAAAAGCAGAGTTCACGCTTTCCCTTTCCAAACCACCTGTGTGATCCCCAGTGAACTCTGATGCTGCTCTCCTCACCCTCCTGCTTTTTTTACCTTCTTTTTTTTTTTTTGGAGTGTAATGGAGCTAAATATGAATGCTGCCAAAGGAAGAATTATTGAGGTTTAAGTGAATCTGTAAGATAGCTTTAAAGTGCATTCTTGACTGGAGCCTTTATCTCATTGACTCGCTGGAATGGCTCTTTTTTATCATACTATTTATGGCAACAGCCCTAACAGAGATAAATAGGTCTGGAGACAATAACGTGCTTGCGGAGAGCAGCATATGGAAGTCTCCCAGGTTTCAAATCCCACCGGGCTGAAGAGACTCTTTAACAAGCTCCTCGAGGCCTCTGTTTGCTCCCAAAAAGAAGGAGCAGAGGATCCTGCTCTCAGTTGCAGAGGATGAGCAAAGCGGAGGCTCTGGCAGGGACGGGATGCTTGGCCATCGCTCCAGGCTCCCCCGGCTCAGGTTTTGCAGAAGAACAAGCACCTTTCCCTTCCTGATGGCTTTTAGCACCTTCTCTAACATCTTATGTCCAGGATTCCTCCAAGCCCATGGCCACCACGTCATCAAGCACCTCATTGAGGGCAGGAGTTACCGGTCTGTGTCGGTGCCATCGATTTAATCCTCACAGATTAAATCACTGCTATCGCTACCCTGCAATTCTAGGTGTGCACACGGGTATGGGAGCACCCACGCTGCAAAAGAGCCTTAAGCCCTGACTCAGGCCTCTAAGAGACAATAATACATCACAAATACACAAGGAAAGCTTTATGTAATATTGATTAAAAAAGCTTATCGCAGGACAACTGAGATGCTTTTACTTTTCCTGCATTATTCCTCTCCGGTTGGTGGTGTGGAAGGCAGGACACATTACCCGATGCCACCTGGAATGGGGCACTGGTCCCTCCATCTATCTCACACCTGTACCTGTTCAGACAACCAACACATTTTTAAAAATCTGATTTTATCTTTCCTGGCTCCCTGATAGCTCAGTACCTGCACGTCCATGCTCTCCGCCAAACCTCTGGCAACCAAAAATGTCAAATGGATGCCAAGTGCCCAGAGAAGAGCTGTTGTAGGGGCTGGCAGAGACTCCCTGAGCTGCCCAGGGGGTCTCGGTACCCCCAGGACACAGACCCCAAACCCGAGGAGCAAAACTCCACAAGCAGCGGTGGGGAGAAATAACTGGATTTCAATCCTCAACCTCTCTTCTGCCCCTCACCCTTTTTTCCAGCCCTCAGAAACCACAGCATGAGCATCACCCGCTGACCCGCGACCCTTTCGCTGAGCAGCTGGTCCATCTGGCGGGAGGGAAATGTAAGAATTAGAGGAGAGAGATGACAAATTAAATACAAACACTCCAGCGCTTGGGGCCTCCAAACAAATATGACAGAGGCTTCAGGAACAGCAAGATAAACTCAATTATTTACAGCTTAAGACAAAAGCTAAAAAATGATCATTGCTCCACGCAGGCCAGGAAAGTGCAGATGCTCGAAGGGAGGGTTGAGAAATACCATCAGGGAAGAAACTCTTGTTGGGAAGCGGTTAATGCTGAAATGTCACGGCCAAAAGGGCAGAGGAAGTGACACTTTCCTCTCGACATTGAGGGTTTTCTCTCTGTAAAATGAAGATAACAACCTTTACCTGCTTCCCAGGTGGTTTATGAAGATTCAGTTCATTAGGATTAGGAAAGCACTGGGTGATCGTTGCAGAGGAGCTGCTGCAAGGGTCTGAGGAGCAACACCAAACACCTGCAGGTCCGTAACACAGCCCCCAGGCACTAAAAGGCCATTGTCCCCACGTCAATGGATGCTCTTGGGTCCCCATAGCTGGTTCCTGGGAGCACCTACAGACCTGCAGCTCAGGCCAGACACCAAGCAGAGCCTGTCCCCTTGTCCCCTTTCCTTGTCCTGTCAGTATCAGAAGGCTGCAGTGGCTTTTGTCCCAACTGCTGGGAAGGCACACGGGGCTGCTGTCCCGAGGGAAGAGGCAAAGCAATGGGAATTACAGCCTTTTGACAATGTCACTGTGCCAGTGAAGACTTCTGGACACAACAGCACACACGGTGGCTGCGCTGCAGGGCTGGACAAGCTCGTCTCAAATGAAAAAAGCTAAAAGAAAAAACACGTCAAGGGTGCCCGTGCCGCACGCGGCTGCGCTGCTGCTCCCGCACGGCGCCAGTGGGATGCGCAGGGCCAGCACCCGTAATGGTTCTCCCACATCTCCCCAGGTGTGGCAACGACTCTCAGCAAACCGAGGAGCTGTGGGGAGCCCGTTTGCACCCCAAAGCGCACAGGTCCTGAATCCAGGCCGGATTTGCGGAGGAGCCTGCTGTGTGTTCCCCCCCTGCTCCTTCTCCAGCACCTGCTGCTCAGGCATGTGGCCAAGTGCTGCTGCTCGGGTCCCTCAACTCTGCCTCCCCCCCTGATTTCCCTGCATTTAACGGGGCCGCTCTGCAAGCTGGCACAGGGCCGGAGGGATTTCTATTCCTCTCCTCAAGGTTTTCCCCTCCTCCCCTGATCTGCTCTGCTCTGCCTGGTGGTCCCCCTTCCGCCGTAGGAAGTGATCCTTATTATGGCAGAGGAGAGAAAGGAAGGACACGGACACCTCCTGAATGCAGAGAGCGTTTCCTGGAGCTCCCCGACAAAAAACATCCCCCTTTGTGCCTGTGGATGTGTGCGAGGGGCTGCCAGCTCCCAGCCCTGCCCATTGGGGACGCTGGAGCAGGGACCCGCTGACCTTGCGACGTGGAATTTAAACCTCTCTTCTAGACACATTTAATAGGGCTCAGTGCTCTGCTCTGCTCCAGCACTGTGACCTCTCTGAAAGCAAAGCATCATATATTCAAGTCTGCTATTGCCTCTAAAAATTCCCCCGTTAATTGGGAGGGACTCGGGGGTTGGGCAAGCAGGAGCATGCAAAACACAAGTTCCCAGTGGGTTTGGTTTAAATTCTGCTTTCCTGCCATGTCCATGGCACCCTTTCCACGCTGTGTGCGACCCACCTGCTCCTAAAGACGGAATTTGTTTTTCCTTTACCTCTTTACAGGAGCTCAGGGATTTTCAATGGCGTTTACGCTGCAATGCAGGGAACACTCAGGGAAGGGACGAAGGGACTGAAGGAACTTCAACCTCATTCATTTTTGCAAAAAATTGCGTGGGAGGCGCTTGGTGACTCTGAAAGCTGATTTTATCACCACCACCTGCAGCGAGAACGCAACGGCCAAGGCTGGACTTACATGTGGTGGAGCGTGCACCAGCCGCAGTGGGGGTCTCCGGAGCTCAGGCACTCCCCGCAGGTCGTGTACTGCTCGCAGGACTCCACGGGCACCCGGGACACCTGCAAAGGGACCAAACACACCGCTCAGCGCTCCTCAGTGCACAGCAGCAAGCAAAACCTGAGCGGCTCCAGGCCCCGCTTCGGCGGTTTGAGTCCAATAACGCAACAGCGATTCACAAAATTTGTCCCAACATCTGTGCAGAAATCGGGAAAGAATAAGAAATATTGGGGACCGAATCATGAAGTCGCTCTATCCCTTGGGTGCAGCCACGCTGTGAATGATGAAGGCAGCACCAAAACCCCCCGATCTCCCCCAGAGATGCTCCCAGGTCAAGCGCTGGTGCTCTCCTCTCCAATTTACAGGTTGCTGTCTTACACTTGCCACAGGGGAAGCCGCTTCAGGGAGGAGAGCTGGCAGGGAATAAGACTCATTGGGATTTTGCAGGTGGCAGCTTATTTCACTACTTGCTCCTTCGCAGCCACCCTGAGCCCATCCAGCACCAGCAGAACCCCAACGAGGATACGAGTGTGTCCCAGGCAGGAGATGCCAAAGCAGAAGAGAGGGAAGGACACAAGGGAACACCAGCCCCGATCGCTGCTGCAAACCCCCTCTGGCACACATGGAAAGTCCCTGTGCGATGCCGAGGTGTAGCACGGTCCTGACCCTGTATCAGCACTGAAAACCCCAAAGGCTCTAAAATGACACCAAGATTTACCATGGGTCACTGCTTGACTCTGATAAAGAAATTTCATTTTAACCCTTCCTACCCATCCCTTGCCACCTCCGGCAAGCACGGTACGTTTACATCTCCTGTCCCGATGCTGCGACACGGTGCTGGTCCCTCTTCAATGTATTTACATTTCTATTAGAAATACTGTAAATAATTACTGCCATCCTGCAGTGCCGGCCGCTCCCCTTGGGCCCTGGGAGCGATGGCTGCAACTGGCTGAAAATTAAACCAACTGTCGGCATCACACTCGCTCTGTCCGTCAAAACAGCGCCCGGCTCCCAGCAGCTGGGGTGTGCGGGGTGAAAGGCGCAGTGTCTCGCCAAACAACGGCCACTTTCACGCCAAGTGCTGTTGACACAGTGAGAACCGAGTTCCTCTCTAAACACGACACCAATAGGGCTGCTATTCCTCTTGTCTCCTCGGCCCTACTTAACAGCTTTTCCTAAAACAAAAATTCGTGTGTGGATCACAGAATTGGAGAATCGTTTTGGTTGGAAGAGACCCTCAAGATCATCGAGTCCATTAACCCAGCCCTGGCACTAAACCCTGTCCCTGAGAAACTCATCCCCATCTGTCCAACCCTCCAGGGATGGTGACTCCAGCACTGCCCTGGGCAGCCTGTTCCAATGCCCCACAGCCCTTTGGGGAAGAAATTGTTCCCCAGATCCAACCTCAACCTCCCCTGGCACAACGTGAGGCCGTTTCCTCTCATCCTGCCCCTTGTTACCTGGGAGAAGTGACCAAACCCCCTTTAAAAATTACAAAGAAAGTTTGAACGATTCCTAGAGTTGTGGGTTTCTAGCCCAAATGGGACCATTTCATCCTTTCTTTGTCCAGAGTGGTTTGCTGCCCGCAGCCATGAAGCGGCTGATTGCCTGGCATCCCCATCTCATCCCAGCATCCCCATCCCATCCCCATACTGGCATCCCCATCTCATCCCAGCATCCCCATCTCATCCCAGCAGGCACCAGCACCTCCCAGCGATGTCTAACCAGTGTCACTCCCACCTGTCACAGCCTGCTCTATTTGCTCTCTCGTCCTCGCCAGCCCATGGGGCAGCTCTGTGTGCAGCTGAACGGCTCATTGCGAAAGGGTTCGGGTTTTCAGTATTTAGTTTTTAAATGCAAATACTTCTCTTTGTTTACAGTAGAGAAGGTAGGTCAGACAAACGCTCCTGGCGCCCAAAGCAAACAGCTGAGAAGGTCTGTCACCACTTCAGGAGCACATTCCCCACCTGAAGTGATAAAGTGATGGGCAGAGCAGAAGCACAAGGTCTGGGGAGCAGAGGTCCCAACCTCAGCCCCCATCCTGGAGCACTGCAGACCCCACAGCAAAGCTGGAGCTTTCAAAAGCAGCTATCAGCTTCAGATGCTTTAAGATTTCTGCTCTGGAAACACGAGGTGAGAGGTCCTGAAGCCAAGCAGAGGAATTTTCCACGTGTGGCCTCAAATCCTGCACCTCCCCGTCTGCAATCTGCTCCTGCAGAGCCCGGAGACACCCGCAAGGTCACGGCAGCTCTGCTGAAGCAGGCGGAGAGGCGTTCCAGGGATAAGAAAACGCGACGGGCGCTCCGCATCAGCGTGGTCACAGCAAATGCAAAGCGATAAAGCAACTCGGTGGAGCTGAGGAGCATCTGCATGAAGGACAAGAGCCAAGAAAACAACGCTCCTGGGGGAGTCCCTTCCCCCCGAGGGCAGAGCTCTCCTCCCTCCAGCGACCTCTCTTCCTTCTGTCCATGCCAAAGCTCTGCTGCTGCGTTTTTTGGTTCCCTATTTGCGAACCTGCTTCTCAATAATTAAATGATAAAGTCCCATTATTGCTTTTGCCTGACCTATAACATCAGCAAAAAAAAAACCCCTAAAAATCGATCAACGCAGACTCTCCAAAACAAGTGAACTCCAACTCCGCCAGCCCCCAGAGAAAACAAAAGTGCAGGAATCCAGTTCCAAATAAATAAATGCAGAAAATAATCAACCAAAGTGTAGTTTTTGCACAGTCTATGCCCACTAGCAGCACGGGCTCCGACCTCGCTGGCTGCAGACGCCCCCGGGGTGTCCCCACGCCGTGGCACGCTGCCCCAGAGCCCTCGGGGTGCTGGAGTTCAAACAGAAAATCTATTTTTAATGACTTTGGGGAGTGTAGTAGAGATGCCAAGTCCTTCGATGTAATTAAAGCCATCTATCACTCAGTGAGGACGAGCCCAAAGTTGATGAACTTTCCAATGAGATTGTATTCTTCCCTTCATTCATGAAAAACCGACCGCTTTGTGCTGCTGCAGGAGAGGTGAAAAAGTGTGGGAAGGAGCAAGGAGGGCTCATCAGTTCCAGCTGTTAACGTGACAAGGTGACAGAGAAAATAAAGTCAAACTTTCTCAGAGGCTCCTAAGAAGTTTGACAGGCTTTTCTTTCCGCTGCTTTCCTCCCTGAACCTTCATGCAGAACCATTCATATCCAGAGTCCTCCTGTGATACCGTTTCTGCCAAGGAGAAACTCCGTCTTTGCTGAGAGAGACCTGTGGGTCCCATCCGCCCCACGCTGTATGAAAAGTCCTACCTGGAAATGATTTATTCTTTGAGCAGAATAATCGAGGTGGAGATGCTGGACATGCTCAGCCTGATGCCGGGATGCAGCGAGAGCATCGCATGGGGCATCAGCCAGGACACAGGGGAGGAAGACAAAGGGGGAGACTTTTAGAGGAGCATCCCCAAAGTTCTGTCGAGCCCCCAGAGGCAGGAATACTTGCTCCATCAGGGATTAAGCCATTTGTCCCTGTAACAGATGAAGGTTCACATCCAGGCATGGGGAGTTTTCCTGACAGGTACAGCAGGACCCGGCTCTCCTCTCCCACACCGCTCAGCAGAGAAAGGATTATCTAAGCTACCGAAGGGCTGTCAGAACCACATCAACGCCTGGAACTTTTGGCAGAAAAGCAGCGAGTGGGAGAGGACACAGAGACAATGTTGCCATGACTACAAAGGGATTATTTAATTACAGCGCTGCAGATGCATGCAGAGAAAGTCCCTTAAACTCTGATCCAAGCAACCTTTTCAATGAGTTTGGCTTCCCGGCTTTAAGAACCTCATTAGCATGTTAGGAGGCCAAGCTGTGTTTGAGCACAGGAGAGCAGATAGCTTTCTTAGCAAGTAATCAGACCTTCTCCAAGCAAACCTGTCTCCTTGGCTCCCAGCTGGGCTCCTGGGGAGGTGATCAAAGCAAGGGCAGCCTCCTCTGGGAAGCAAGAGTTTGCGGAAAAAAACAGCAAATGCCCCAGGGCAAGGCTTAATCAGGCTGTAAAATCGTCCTCAAGCCAGAGCTTCCTCCATCCAACCCAGCAGCAGCCAGCAGGATTCGGGTTCAGAGCAGATTTGCGTGCTGGCACACAGGTTCCCGCAGACAAACGCTTTTCCCATGGTTTACTGTGACTCGAGTTAATCATCGCATCAGTATGAAACATCTGGAAGAACCATGTGCCAGGCAGAGATCCCATCCCTGCTCCAAGGAGCAGCGCAGCGTCGTGTAAACCCGGAGGAGGGAAAAAATGGGTTTAATCTCAAACAGGTGACCACTTGCCAAATAATGAGTCAGTTCAACCTGGCGGCTCCTCCTCTGCCCTTGGTGGGTGACGATGACACAGAGGAGACTCAGCCTGTTCTCCCAGACCGGGGTCTCAGTCACTTGGATCCCATTCCTGTGCCCAGCCCATGCTCTGAGTTATCCGCCGGCACCAGCCTACCTGTGACAGCCACCAAAGGGACGCGGCAGTGTCAGCTCTCCCTCCTGCTTTGCACAGACCATCTGCACTGGCTGAAGTAGTTACCCAGGCTTCCGGAATCAGCAAACACAGCAGAATTTATGGATTGAAGAATTAGGTCAGACTTGAGCACAGAGGTGCATCCACATGCTGGCTCCTGGCCGGGGAGCCCGGAGATGGGGGTACAGGATCCTTGGCAGAGTATCTGTGTCATTTCAGACACTACGCTGCTCTCTTCTCCCACAGAAATTCTATTTGACAAGAAAAGGGGGTAGGTAGCATGATAAATGTGTACACGCACTAATAATGAGGAATGAGATGTTAAAGGTCTCCACCACAAAACCGAGGTTATGCTGCAACGCATCCACGTGCATCCTCCCCTGGAAAACCATGGTGCCTCAGGAGAGCTGCATTTTACTTTCTTGACTGCAAAAAATGAAGTTCAAATGAGTTTCTGGACATCAGGCTCTTTGTTGGCCACATCCACAGCTGCTCCGTGACACAAACTCCCGTGGGATGTCCCTCTGGGCTTGCTCTGGATTTCAGGACCAGGGGCTGATGTGCCCAGAGCGGCCACACGGCACATCCAAGTGTCCCTGCCTGGGGACATCGCTGTTGCCACCAGAAGCGGCTTCTTGAAGCGTTGGCACCGTCTTCTGACAAACGTGCTCAACGAGACCACCTGCCATGGCCACCAAGCCATGGAGCAGCGTCCTTCACAGCGCTGATTAGTCCAGGCCTCAGGGGAGCTAATTAATAAGGATAAAAGGGGAAGAGCTTTCCAAAATTTCTGGGCTCAGGTGAGGATCAATCCGACGCAGGAAACTTTCATCTCACATCAGTTCATGGCCTCCGCGTTCAGCGCTTTGCCTTGCTGCTGTGTAACTCACAGTGATCCCTGCAGTCATTTAAAAGTTTTAACAGAAGCTCAGAAAATTCATTAAGGTGAATAATTATAAAGTGCACACCTCTTCCCCTCTCTGTTTTGCAAGGTAAGTGGCAAAACCAGAATTCTGAATAATTCTGGAGTTATAACCAATGTAATTAGGTGTTCAACGCACACTTACAATTGGGCTGTGCTTATTAAAATTACTGTTTTAGTCAGAACGTTGCCAGAGAGTCATTAACAGCACAATGGTTCGATTCCCCAGGACTCTAATTAGATTTGGGCGCTGGCAGCGTGGGGGATGCCCGCATCCACCGCCCGCTGGTACCACAGGTGATGCCCGGCGGGGACATCCCCGAGCCTGGGGACCGGTGCCAGGAGACACCAGCAGAGGGGACAGAGCCCCAGGGACAAAATGCCCCGGTCCCAACTCGGTGTTGCTTTTTGTCATCAGTGATCGGGCTGGCGGTGCAGGTGGTGGCATCCTGGGCTCTGCTGTTTCCTCCTTGGAGAGAGAATCTCAGTTCGCTTTATTCTGTGTGATGCTCTGAGGCAGAAAAAGGCCAGGTTTGCGTTAACTCTGTCCCGAGGGCACGTGAACTTGGCCAGGAAACATCCGTGGTGTCCGTAGGGCTGATGCTGGTACGGACAGAAGCCCAGCTATGAATATGGTTGGACTTGCTGATCTTAAGTGTCTCTTCCAACCCAAATAATTGCATGATTCTATGAATATCTGCAACATGAGCGCTGGGTTAGCATTTCAGTGGACCTCCCTGCATCCATCATCAGCGTCACCTGGGGTCTTGGTGCTAAGGAGCACCTGTGATGTGACAACAACTGGAAACGGAGATACCTTGGAGGGAATGATAATGCCCATCTGGAAACACCCTGAGCATCCATCATCATCATCATCATCATCATCATTATTATTATTATTATTATTATTATTATTATTATTATTATTACTATTATTATTATTACTAACAGCCCTGCTCCAAGCAGCTTCTTACACCGCTTTGGAAATGACGGAGGATTCAGAGCGGGTGTCGATGCCCTCTCTGTGCCAGGGAAGGGAGCTGCGTGCTCTGAAACGCACACATCCAGATCTGTTACGAAAGGCCTGAATCTCAGCGGTGTGTATCACAGGAAAGCTCCGTGCCTGCTGCTCGCAATCGCCTTCAGCCGTCTGTTTTTCCTCTCTTCCCATAAAAACCACACGCTAGACGGCAGAGGCCCCTTCCCCCAAGCTGCCAGCCTAGAACTCATGAATTCAGTTAAGTTGTTAAAAGGGACTGTGGCAGGCTAAGATAAAACAGAGGAGTTTAAAATGACAAACAGACTCCTAAATGGGATTAGAGTCTTAATGAAAACAGTAATGAATGAATGAGGCGACCAAATATTACCCATTAATATTAGACAGATAGATTAGATCCCTAGGCGCTGCATTTAAAACCGACATGAAATTACTTCAATTACTCTGCATTGATAAATAACAAGGCGATATTTACTGTTAAAACACATTTCCTCCGCCCTTCCCCATGTTTGCTTTGGCTTCTGCATCCCAAGAGGGAGAGCAGAGACCATGGAGAGGCTGAAAAAAGGCACCAAACTGGGAAGCTCCTCCTCTCCCCTCCCTTCCGCGGGAGACCCGGGCTCACCAGCATCCACCGCACACGTGTTCCAGGGCACCTGCTGCCGAGGACTCATCCCATTAGTCTCAATTACTCCCATCAACACCGCTATTTCAGCCCTTGTATTTCTGTGCAAGAGCCAAAGCAATCACTGCAATTCACTTAAAACCTGATGCTCGCAGCATCCTTCCACCTCAGAAATTCACTCTACCTTCGCTTGCTGGGGGATGCAGCTGCTCCGCATCCTCCTTTCCACCCAGGGAAGGCAAGATTAACCTGATCAGAGGCCTCCTTCTAATGAAGAGATCATAGATGGATAATTCCTGGGTGCTTGGTGGTATTTACATGCTAATGATGAAAGGCCTCTGGTAAAGGTAATGTCAACAAGAGTCCCTGGTTCTTCCATCCCAGCCATCTGTTTTCTGGGTTCAGGAAAGCCCCAGAGAACAGGTTGCTTGCTGCTACAAAAGCTGCAAAAACATCTTTTCCACCTCCGCCGCCTTGGTTTGCAAACCTTTGATAAATGAAGCATTCTCCATGTGACACAGGAGATGCTGTGCTCGGAGCTGGATGCCCAGCCTAGCAGGAAGATAAACAGAGCACGACTGTCGGCACACCTGCACAGGTGTGTCAAACCACTGATGCTTTGCTGCTCTTAAATACCTTTGCAAAAAAAATCAACCCACCTTCATTCAGCGTCACAACGTATCAGTCAACAAGAAAACCAGAAAATATCTCGTTTCAGAGATACAAGAGGAGCAGCCCGTGGAACGCGTGCGGAGCGAATCGCGAGCCAGAGAACCTGAGCCCAAAGCCAGGTCCTTGCTGTAGTCGTTGGATACATCACCTCGTGTTTTCTGAGCATTAGGAGTGGAATTAAATCCCTCTCAGCTGGGATGCAGCCCCCCGGGGAAAGGCTGCACAGTGGTTACTCTGGCTGAAATATTGCTAAGCTTGGAGGATTCATTAAGTGTGGGAATGGGGGGCGCCATACAGATATAAATTAACTTTCCAGAAAGGCAGCAAACCCCAGGCTTTGTGCTTTCCCACCCCAAACAAGGGGTAAAGCAGGGAAGTGAAGAGGGAGGAATGCACAGAGCTCTTCCCATAGCTCAGGGGATGGATGACCTTTCCAATATTATACCTGTATAAATCTTATTTAATTGAAATAATTAAAAAAAATAAATGAAAGCTAAATCATTCCCTGCAGCAGATTTACATTGAAAACAAAGTCTGTTCAGACAGCGGTTGGTTTACACAACAGGCATTTAACATTCCTTTCCTAACTACTAGGGTGACTCCTGACCAGCTAACCACAAGATGAGTGATGGGAGCCCTGTAAGCCAAAGGCAACTCGCCAAGACGCAGGCAAAAGAAACAGCGCCAGTCCAGTGTGTACTTTGAACACACCATTAGAGGTTTTGGTGGATCACAAGTCACAACGTGGTGGTTTTCACCCATCAAACCTTCCCCACAATATTCACATCCTTTGGGATGCGACTTCATTTTTAGTGCCACCACTGAGTTGGCGCTTTCAACGCCCACCGGGAACCTGGGTAAACTAACTAAGGGCCTCCCGTTATCTGAAATAAAAGCTGGAATGGCTTTTTGTAGCCAGAGAAGGTTGGGCAAAGAGTTTAGCTTTTATCTTTACCTGCTTTTCCTTGGGCTGCTGTTTTGCTGCATGGGAGAAGCAGAATCAAAGAGCAGCTCTGGGGCGATAGCATTGCTTTGACGAGAGGCAGAGGTGATATAAGCTCAGAGCTTTATACATAAACTCCAGAATTGCTACATTAATGCTCCCAGTGCTGCAATGCTAAGTCACTTGTCCCTAGAAGCCACATCAGCTCCTGCCGTAAACAGTTACTTTGACATCAGCTTCTCACTGTCCGGATACAGCACTCAAAACAGTGGCGTTTTGGGCAAATAATGCCACGAAACTATTTCTGCTCCATCAGAGCCTGAGGAACTTCTGCATATATTTCCATAAATTTCCCAGGCGTCAGCACAGCAACGAGCGGACAGACTGCGAGGGGGACCCTGTGACTGCTGCTGAGGCGACCGACACATCGGCTCTGGAAAGGCTTGGACCAAAATCACAAAATAAACCGGCTTGCATGAAAATCAGTAGCTCTGTGTTTCCGTTGAGGCTGGAAATCAGGGGGAAGGTCCCCCCAGCTACTGAAACGTGCAACGGGTTGCCCCAGGAGGCTGAAAGTAGATGGCATTGAATAGACTTGCAGAAGATCGATTCTTCAAGGGCCAACTTGGGAATGTCTAAAATCTGTGAGGGTGCACCCAGAGCTGGGGGGTAGGTGACCTGCTTGCTGAGCACAGGGAACTGCCACAGCGGGTCTTATTGCCATAGGAGAGGAGGCTGCTGGCATTTCTAGGCAAAATTTAGTCCCTGGTGTGATGTTTTTCAGCTGCAAACCCCCAATGGGAGGCAAACCCCCAGCTGTGTGCTGCTGGAAGGGGATCTCCCCTCCTTCCCACTGGGAGCCTGAAGCAGAGCAGCTGCTCCAAGGGCATTTCTCTGCAGGGCGGCTGGCAAGGGACAGGGTTAATAGCCCCGCTCCATGTGTGACATCTCTTCCCTCCGAGTGCTTCTAATTACCAGGCTAAAGAAAGAGGGGCAGCCGGCAGCATCAGCCAGACCCCGACCCCATCGATCTCAGCCCGTTGGTCAAGGGAAGGGCTTCACCCCCATGTTGAGGCTGTGGTCCCCAGCTTCTCCCATTCCACCTGCACACAGAGCGAGCTAATCAAGGCCAAAGCCACCCTGGATAAAAAAAAACCCCAAAACGGGAGCATCAGCAAGTCCCTTCTTCCAGCAGCTTTGGGGGGCCATGAATAAATAATGCTGCTAGTGAAAAGCTGCCTGCGCAGCCCCGGCGCGGTGGAGGGAGCAGACCGATGACTCTATTTCTGATGCACCGGCAGCCTGACAATTGGCAAATGAACCTCTGCAGTTATCTGTTTCCCCTCTTTATTCTTTTCTCATAAAAACTGGCAGGAACAGGGGTAGGAAAGAGATGCTGGCGGCAGCTGTGTTCAGTATGAAAAATGAGCAGCATATGTATGGGAGGCAGCTGGAGCCCAGCGCTCGCTGCAGAGCAGGGACCCCACGGCTCCCTGTCACACTGGTTATTGCCCTCTCTCCCTGTGCTTAACCCTTGCCGTGCTCCGCTGCTGCACGTACCGTGATGGAGCAAATCAGCCAAACCCGCCGGGTCCTGAGCCCGCACCTGACGGTCACCAACACCCGGTGTCCCCAAATGGCAGCACGTTCCCTGCATTTCTGGCATGCCCGGGAGCTTTCGGAGAAACTGTAGCCCTGCAGGAATGGACAACATGTGTATGTGCGAAATAAGAGACCACAGCTGCACCCAGAAGCAGATGAAACATTATCCTCCGTTTACAGATGAGGGACTAGAGCTGAGACACGATGGGGCACAGCACCAGGGCTGCAGCCTGTGCGCCCCTTCCTGGGGCTCTGCCGCTCTTCCTCCTGAGCCTGCTTGGCTAAAAGCTCCCTATGCAGACAAGGTCTGCAGCAATTTGCCCAAAAACGCTTGGCGGACCCTGTGTCGGGGCCAGTGTCCCAATGCCACCCCCTTCCTGCCTGTCATGGAGGTAGAACTGGAGCTCCATGTGGCTTGTCCCCATCCCTGCCCGCTGAGCGTCCCCCCTCTAGCTCCTGGCCACTTGCCACCCCTGGCACGCACAGGGACACCGAGGCCACATTTTGTTTACCCTCCTCGCTCAGGAGAAAGCCCAGGGCTGCACGGGGGGACGTGTCTCGCCACCCACCTTGAAAAGGGATCCCACGTGGCCAACTGGCCGCGGCACAGCAGGGTGGGCAACCCCGCATCTGCCCGCTCCGAACAGACTCGCAGGCTGTGCTCCGCGACAATGACGCCTTTGTTCCCGGCTCTGGCACGTCCGAGGGTGTCAGTGACACTGAAAAGCTTTGACTGGCCCTTTCTGTTTGTTTTCTTGGCACACGCAAGTATCATTTCAATAGCCCAACTTCGGCTCTGCCCTGCACCTCGCGTGTGACCGACATTATTATTCAACAGCGGCTTTGCCCAGAGAATGAGCACAAAATTACGGCTTCCAGCCCCTCCAATGTCCTCTTACCTCTCTGCCCGCTTTCCCAGGAAAGCATCCTGCATCCCAAGACTAAGAGGGCTGTGGGGCTCATCCCTTGGACCCCCACGTCCCCCGGGATGTTGCCTTTCCAAGGGGACAGGGCACTTTGGGGGTGCCAGTATGACCACCCCATACCCTGCTCGGCTCTTCTTGCAGCCGGTCCCAAAGCTCTGCTTGCAACTCGAACAACCCTCGATTCCCTGTTTTGTGAACCATTTCAGGGTTCTTCAAATTATTTCAATACCGCATTAAACCTAGGAGGAAAGTCACAGGCATGACCGGTTTGTGTAATTTTATAGAGCCTTGAAAATCCAAAGCATCTGAATGCCCTAAGTAGCTCTAAAGGTCACAGAGTTGTATCATTACTGTTTTCACAGCCTGACCGTGGTCCTGCTACTCTTTTGCTCCAGGAACGCTGCCATGGTCTCCATGGCTTTTTAGTAACTATTGCTCTCTAACTACATTATGCTGTCCTTGCCAGTCAATTTTCTGCTACTCCATCACTTTCCCATTTGTATATCATCACATACGGCTGTCAAAAATATAATTTAGGAACCTGACCACCAGTGTGAGAAATGAACCCTCCTAAGTATATCCCAAACTCTCTAATTCCAAAAGAAAATGAGCTTTAAGCCCTTTCCCCCAAAGAAGAAAACCACTGTCCCATGGCAGCTGTAGCACGCCAGCCCTGTTATCACACACAGGCACAGCAGAGAGGGGGGTCACCAGAAATAACAGCTCAGGAGACAAAACAGCGAAGCTTCAGGGGCCAAATCAAATTGAAGGAAAACAAAGAGCTGGGGAAACGCATCGTTGCTCGCTCCATGCAAATGGCACCACATTTGCTCCCACCAGGACCTGGGCACAGTGGGTACCGCTGCATCCCAACCACCATGGGACCAGGATTGGCTGGGGGTTAAAATATTGTCTGCCTCGAAGCCTCATGACAACACCCATGGACTATCCTAATTTACTACTCTGAACAGAGCATTTTTCCATTGGGATGCACATAGAGAAGCCAGCTAACCTTGCCCATGCTCAGTTGCTGGTAACCCTGGGTGTCTCTCTCTATGATAAGGCACTGAGCTCACTCTCTCAAGGCCCTGAACTAACAGTTTAGACTTGAAGAGCAAAACGTCCCTCCTTCCCTCTGCAAACACACACACACTTCTGGTAGTGTGGTCCACACCATTAATTAGCTGTTTCATCACAGCACTAACACTAGGGCTCTCAAGATGCATTCTCGCTGAGTATGAAGGGCACCCAGAAACTGGGAGTAACCCCTCCTTTTGTAATGAGTTACAAGAAAACGTGCCGTTATTATAAAACATTTACTGCTGTACAGCACTCATCTTTTCCTCCTGAAACAGAAGGTGTCGCCAAGGAACTTAAAGTCCATTGCGAACACCACCAGACACAGTCGTGGCTGTGGCTTCCATTCTTTGGTGGCTTTGCCACTGTCACCGAGTCTGTCCCCTTCCCTTGACTCATAAGACTCTCTGAAAGAGACCTGTCGACATAGGATAGAAACAGGCTGCTATGGAGCGAGGATTCATTTGTGGTGGTTTTCACTAAGAGCTACAGTTGCTCTCATTTCGTTCAGCATCCTTGGCAGCAGTGGGACAAATTCGCTGCTGGTGTAATACTCAAATTCATTTCAATAGATTTATGCTGAGACTAAATTCGGCCCCACATATTTTACTCCTAAGCTTAGTAATCAGCAGTGGAAATAATTTGCTGTTGGCTGCTCTGATGTCGCCATATTTTCCGCATATCGAAATGACAAAGACACCAGGCCCTCAAAGTCCGATTGAAGAATAATTGGAAATCCAAAGTGGCGCTAAACGTTATTTTCTAAATAAAATGCATTCAATTACAGAACACGAGGCTCTAACGCATTAGAAAAGATTAGTTAGAGTAGGAAAAAAGAAGTATTCAAGCCTTCAGAGATTTCATTATATGCACAGGATACCCTCTGTTCTTTGGGACAGGAGATAAAGCAAATGCAAAACACAGCAAATATTTCCAGCAGCCTGTGCTGTCCCAGAAGGGTCAGGATGCTGCTGCACAACTGGATTTTCATCTCAACTGTTGCACATAGTGCCTGCCAAGAGCTCTATGTTTTCCCCCTTCCATGACAGGCAGGCACAGCTGATTTTGCTTCCACCAGCGCCTTTTGTTACAAAAGCAAATTTCCCAGCTTGTTTTCAAACGCAGACAGTTTGTTCCAATAAACCAAGTGCACATTTGTCAGTACTCTACAGCAAGGCACCTGGCAGCCCTGTGCCACAGGACGGGAATTCTCCAGCAGTTCCCTCGGTGCTGCCCAACGCTGGGATGTCCCCGTCACTGGGCTTGGCCGGAGCTTTGCTCTCAGCAGCAAAAGCCAATAGACACTTGGAGGGTGTGCAGCAAATTCTGAGCAAGGTCTAGACTGAGACATGGAGGGGAAAAATCTCCCCTGGGTCTGTATGCATTAGGCAAGGTGGGTGAGAAAAACAAATAATAGATGAAACAAGAAAAAGTAGAAAACAGAGCAATAAACCTTCCAGTAGAGAGATGCTGCAATGGGAAGAGATGGCGCTGAAAAGTGATGGGCTGGAACACGAGGGATTAGCGATCTCTGCAGGTACGAGCCCTGGATGTCAGGGTCTCCAAATCGCCCCCAAAACCTGCAGAGGAGGAACAAACCCGTGCAAACGGCCTGGAGCTGGAAGCCAGAGTCTCCGTTGCGAGGTGTCTGCCATGTCTGTGTTTTAACAAGAGCAATAACGCAGCAGATGTGCTCCAAACTTCAGCAAACACCACAATGGCCATCAAGCGAAGGAGGACAAAGACAATCGTATTTCACGCCGTAGGAGCTGGTAAACCCGTGCTCAGAGCAAGAAAGTCGCGGCCAAACAAACATGACCCCGAGTGGGATCTGCAGCTCTGGTAGGCACATTCTCAGCCTACACAAACAGGGAAAGACGAGATGCATTTATCTCAGACACTTCATTTCAACAGCTTTCCTTAACAGCTCTGGCCCCTTGAATTAATACATATTGCCAAGCAAGCTGTGGAGCAGGCTCGCAGTGGGGGACATATAGTTATTTACATGTCTAATCGCCCTTTCCCTAGAAGGATTAAAGACCAGGTGAAGTTTCTTTGCACGCTAGTATTTTATTTTTCCTTTTTAAAAGAGTTGATAATTGTCACTTGAAATCATTCAGCTGCAGATGCAACAAATTCCTGACCTGCGGCTGATCTCAAATGACCACGATGACATCTCGACTCCACCGATAAATACACCCTCGCGGTGGGGGAGAGGGGAGAACAGTCTACACGTAACCGAAGATGGATTTATTCCAGCCTTTGCTATAAGGCTGAAGGCTAGGAAGCCAAATCCCTCTCTCCCAGGGTTTCATTAGCTGGGAATGGCTTTCTAACGAGATTTACACAATCTAGCCTGGAGCCTACACATTTTGCTCTGCACCCAGAGACAATAACAACGGGGAGCTAAGGAGACGCCTTCTTTTTCTCTGGTCACCCATAATTCAAGACTGTTACCCTGCTGCCACCGATGTGATTACACAGAGTGCAAAAATAAAATCAAAACCTGCCCTTCTATAGCATTAAGACTCCAATTTCAACTGACCCAAGCCAGGAAAATTTATAGTTATGGGGACCACATTCAGTCCATTAGGAAAGGATAGGAAATTGCCAGCTGGGGTCTAAATGACTTTCTCACCTCGCCTTCCACCAGCCAGGAGCCCAGTTGGGGGGAGCAGCATCACTCCTGTACAGACACCCTGCAGACACCAGAGAAGGGGACCAGGGTGGGTATTTCGGGGGGGTTGTGGCAGGTGGAACTGTGTTCCCCAACCCCACTGCACCCCTGGAAGGCCACGGAGAGCCCTAAGCTGACCATTCCCTTACACGCTTCGACGGATTGAGGTTCTTCGCATCCTCTGCTGCAGCAAACGCACACCCCGAGCCTGAATCCAGACCCCCTCGAAATCATGCAGCCGCCCTACAGCTTCCTCCAGCACCCTGCTGGGACGAGGTGACAAGGACCAAGCTGTGCCTCAGGCCACCAGCCGGGCCACACAAACTGAAAGCAAAGACCTAAACTAGAACACTCTTTGACTAACGACTGGAGTTTGCACGCTCCTCTCTGCAGCGGCAGGGATGCTGTTTCTGGCACGGTTTCTCCAATAACGCTGTTCTAGTGTGGTCAGCTCTTTTTGGATGGAAGGATTTGAAACAAATGCTTTTTGTGGGCAGGTCTGTCGGCTCACACGAAGGCCCAGCGACACGAGAAGGAGTTGTTTTTTAACACCCATCCTCCCTTCTGAGTCCTCCCCTAAATAAAAAAGACCTTATCATCATGTTCTTATGGAGATATTATTAGCACACAAGACACTGACAGTTGCCTGCCTGTGAGTCACTTCTTAAAGGGATGGGGAAAAGCCTGCACCAAAGGCGGCTTGTTAGGAGACAGTGAACATATCAGTCATGAGCCGTAGTGCTAAATACCAGCCTTATCGCAGCAGATTAGATGGGAGATGCTCATGTCTGGAGCTCATGTCCTGTGCAGCTGGGTGGACCAGGGAATGACAGTGACACAGGGCACCTGCAAGCGAAGCAGGTGGCAGCAGGGCAAGCGGAGAGCCCTTACCCAATTCTGCCTTGAATGGCAGTTGACTTTGGTCATTTTGGTTTTGATTTCTATCACTGTAGTGCTCTGGAGTCCACAGCATTGACCAGAATCATTAAGGGTGTCACTAACAAAGCAAAAGGCATGTCCCTGCTTCCAACAGTCAGAGAATCATTTTGGTTGAAAGAGACTCTCGACATCATTGAGTCAACCATTCCCCACCCCTGGCACTGCCCCATGTCCTGAGAACCTCATGTCGGTCTGTCCAGCCCTCCAGGGATGGCGACTCCAGCACTGCCCTGGGCAGCCTGTTCCAATGCCCCACAGCCCTTTGGGGAAGAAATTGTTCCCAAATCCAACCTCAACCTCCCCTGGCGCAACTTGAGGCCGTTTCCTCTGCTCCTGGCGCTTGTTCCTGGGGAGCAGAGCCCGATCCCCCCTGGCTCCAAGCTCCTTTCAGGCAGTTCAGAGATCAGAAGGTCTCCCCTCAGCTCCTGTTCTCCAGGCTGAACCCTGTTTTGGGTCACCATGACCCCCAGGCTGATGCAGCTCAGATCCCACCAGCACCTGCGTCCATCTCAGCTGCTAAGAAACCCTCCATGCTTGAGTCTTGTTTCTGGGCCCCTGTTCTACTCAAATCTTATTTTTCCCCCTGCTGGTATGTGACTCCAAATGGGTCTTTTAATTAAATTATTTGAACGCATCTCTGATGCCTTGACAACCTAATCTGGTCTCCTCCAGGTCTTTCACCACCGCATGCAGGAGAGCAGCAGGCACCATCCCGCCCACGTGGCGCAATCGCTCCAGCTCTGTGAGCACTCAACTCAATTTCTGTTTGAAAGGAAACATGAATACTAATTAAACAGCCATAAGGGCACAGAGCAGATAAATATGTGTTGCAAGAGAAACTGGAGAGACACACTCTGAAGTGCAGCCAGGGAGGGGAGGAGGCGATGTGTCATTGTGTTTGGTGGCACAACTTCAGAACAGCGCCCATCGCTTCGAATGCTCCTATAACCAACCAAACCCGATGTTGTGAACGTGCTGGACTTTCCTTATTGCCTTAAAACCTTCCTCCTCCTCCAGCGTGACATCCACAGCTGCCTTGACTTCAGTAATACACAAGCAGAACAACATTTTGCTCCGTCAAAGGCCGGGGACAGCGGCATTTCCATGCCAGCTTCCAGCACGCTCCAACACACCCGTGCCAACTCCTCTGCAACTGAGCAGCCCTCTGGGCTGCAATCAGCAGACTGGAAGGATAACGATCATCTGAAGCACAATCTTTTCCTGCCACATCTTGGATTTAAAAAACAAAAAGCCTCAATTTTTTTTTGTCTATCAGCAAAAGGCGAGCAGTCAGGGTAGGAAGGCTGGATTATACAGAACAGCCCTGGCTCCCTTTCTGCTCAGCCCTTTGCAAACGCAGCAGAAACCTCCTGGTTCAGCCCCTGCTCAGGTTAATTTTAAGCACAAAATACTCTGCCTGGCTTTGTCTGCATAGACAAGGAGCAGGTGAAATCGGTGACGCTGTTCTGCACCTACTGCAGAAGGGCAGAGCTGCAGAGATGCTCTGCATGACACAGGCACATCGAGGCAGAAACACCAACATCCCACCTGAGTTTTGGGTTTTTTTTGCCATCAGAACCAGCATGTTGGCCCTGCCAGAGCTCAAGAAGGTTTGGAGCAAAAAGTTCCCCATCTGAGAAGAAAAAAAGCGAACAAACCAACCCAGAATGTATTAATATTCACAGGTGACTTTGCAAACTATGTGTCACTGCAAACCACAACTGGCGCCTTATCTTTGTGGCACTATGGAGCACCAAGCCGAACAGTGATGAAGTGAAGAATGGTTCTTTGTTACAGGACTAAGGATCTGGGAGGTTTCAGCTCAGCCTCTCTGATTTCCTATGTGTGTGACTTAGAGAGCTCACGTAGCATCTCTACGCTTCAATTCCTCAGCTAAAAAGTGATATTACTGCTCCGTCTCGTAGGGCTTTGGGGAGGATAAATCTGTTTAGCGGCGAGCAAAACGTTCACAGGCTGGTGGTGTTTGCTGCAAAGCAGCCGGTGGAAATTAGGCAGCCGTGATAACCGACAGGCAGGTAAGCACAGAGGAAAAAGAAACAGGGAAAACAACAAGCTCCCCGTGCAAGGAACACTTTCTAAGCTTGATTACGGTAAAAATGACTTATGTTACACCCGCACATGAAACCTTCAGGACTGCTATTTCCCCTCTCACGAACACTGAGCTCCTCTGCAAACTTGGCAGGGAAAAGTCTCCAGCACAGCGCTGGGCACGCAGGGGGGAGAGCGGAGTGTTTAGTCTGCTGGGCACATTCCTGCACCCTGCTAAAATAAATACAAGATTATTAACGGAGCTCCTTTTCCTCACCAGCACCGGCCAGAAACACCCGAGTTATCAAGTGGCTCCCAAGGGAGGGAGCTGGAGGGACCCCTGGGGCTCGAGGGGTTTCTTGGGGCGCAGGATTTGCGTTTGGGATGCTCAGCTTGCCTGTGGTCCAAAAGCAGCCCAGGTTTCCAATCCCTCTGTCTTCATACCCGCGATCTGACACGCTCAAGGAAACCTCCAACATTTTGGCCACAGCAAAGTTTTAACAGGGGAAACATTTTGCTGGGGAAAGAGAAAACAAGTGCAAAGCCCACAAAAAGTTGGTTTTCTGCTTTGCGACCAGCCTTGACTATATTTAGTCCCAGCTTGCAACACCATTACAACCAGTTCCCCTGAGGCACATCCTTCATTTTCCACTTATCTGCAATCTGCAGGAAGTTTTTCTGTACTTTTCTAATAGTTCGGTGGGAATTTGGCTTTAAAGCGGAATACTTGTTTGCATTAAAGCTGTGCCAGTGGGGCTGGCCTAAGGGAACCCCTGGCAAAGTGCAATTCAGAGCTTTGGGCTGGGACTTAGACTGGATTTTTCAGCCCCGCTCATCTCAAAATGATCACAGGAATCTGTGTTTGTAGCTGTATTTTCCTCAACTGACCTGAAACGAAGCAAATTAAAGACAAAACACAGTCCAGCCGATCTTGCAGAACTTTGAGGGGAAAAGGAGCAAATACACATTGTCTGCGCTTCCTGCAAACTTCATAATAATAAAGCGATACTCTCCACCGTGTCCCTTTTTCCATTTCACCCTTCATTGGATCATTTTATGCATCTATTCCCGCTGCTAATTCAAACTAATTAAAGTATAAAACAGAATAATTTGCGCCATTTCAGCGCTCCCCTTGCCATATTGTGAGTTATGTTTCTTCTTTGCCGGCGCCCGGCGTGAACAATCCCCCTCCTCACCGGCTCAACCGTCACCAAATCCATTCGCTGACAAGACAAACTACTACAGCAGTGAAGGCAAAGTTAAGGAGACCTGTGTCTGTCTGTCCGTCCGTCCAAACGCGCAAATCCTGCAGCAAACCCAAAGCTCTCCCTGCATTGCTCCAACTCAGCCATGAACATCAGCATCATCAAGGGGGATGCAACAGGAGCCCCAGCTCCATAAACCCACTATGGGGGGGTGGTATTAAACCTGGAGGGACATTGAACCACGCTGCAGCTATCGAGGATGTCACCTGTCCCCTTCCAAACACCCGTGTGCTGAGAAGGAGGGTGCGTGCGTGTGTACGTGCACCTAAGGGAAATTCTGGAAGTATTTCAGGACTGCGGTCGCTCGCCTGAAAATTAAACAATAGGTTGGTGGAAAAGGAGGAATTGGAAAGGGAAGCGAACACATGGGAACCTGTGGCTGCGACTGGCAGGGGAGAAAATAACCCCAAAAGAACCCCAAACAAACACAAAAGCAACAAAGCATAACAAACCAACTCTGAAAGCAAACTTTGCGAGCACTTCCAAGAAACAACCACATGAGCCATGTCTAAAATATATCGCATTTAGAAAAAAACAAAACCCACCCAATACAATGTCAAATTTTTACACTGGGGCATATTTTTGTTTCCCCACTTCTTTCAGGAAAGTTCATTTTCCAAGCATTTGTTACCCCGAAGACTTCTGTGCTTAACTCCGCACCCTCAAGTGCTTGAGCATGTTGTACGTGCGACAAACAGGCTGGAAATGGGACAGCGTGCTGGGTTTGGCTTTGTTTTTTTGGTCAATGGATGTGAATGAACACATCCTCCTTGTCAGGTAGATATAGCTAATGATCTCAGCCAAGTTTTTAGCTGGATTTCTTGATTATTCCTAATTGACTACAGGGAGGAGAGTGGAGCAGATCACAGGATTCTGGACGTGTCTGGTGGGATTCAGCTGAGCCATTTTCCCTCCCAGTGGTTCCAGCTTTGCTGAGATTACATCCAGCTAACTGGCTGTTCAACTAGCAGATAATGTAGTTAAAAATTTAATCAGTTCATTTTTTTCACTCTTGATGACTCCAGACCCTTTTATCCACATCTCTTGCATTTTTTATTGTGTTTTCTCAGTTCTTTTCAGGACACCATCAGTATTTACAGCCTCGCTACTCCAGAATTGATGGACTTCTTTGTTTTGCTCAGCCCTCCCTCCGATTCCAACCTCTTTTAAATCATCCGCCTGCCTCCCTCTCCATCAGCATCCAGAACGTTCAGCCCAAAATAAAGCAGTTTTCACAGGACTTAAACATCTCGGGGTTACAGGACTGGGAGCCGCGCAACAAATTATCCCCAGAGACTCCTGCAGATCCGCAGCTCCTGACACGGGGGCATTTGCAAAGCAAATATTTCACAGCTAACACAGACAAAAAAGACAGTTTCTTTACCTAAAGCCACGATGATGTATGTGCAAGAGGGAGCTGGGGGGAACTTCACTCGGTGGAAAAGCAACAGGAGCCAGGAGCAGGAGTGAGATGCTCGTAACCAGGTCAATACTGGTCATACTGGTCCCCAGTGCTGATGCGCGCACAGTAATGATGCTTAGAGCGCTGCTCCTTGCTGGTTAAGACATAAAGCTGCGATAAAGTGGCTGCAGACAGATAAAACAGCACCTTCCACCTCTTTTATTCAAATAACCTTCAAGATTCCCCCAGCAGTGAGTGTTGGTCCCCACCCCTGCCCAGGGACTGTCACTTACAGCAGCAGCTCTGCCATCCTCCCCACACACAGGGGGAATCTTTAGGGACTGGAATCTTTAGGGACAAGCATTAATCCTCACTGCCTCCCACCAAGCTCTGCTCATAACCCTCTGCATAGGGTCTCTGAACTACAGCTACCAGGTATAAAAATATCATGTCAGCCACGAGAAATCTCTCAGGTGCTCGCTTAAAAAACAAGATAAAGTCAGCCTGCACCCTCTAAACCCTCCTGGCCTTCCCCTAAGGCAACGTTACCCTGCAAAGGGCACGGAGAGGCTCAGCATCATCTCTGGAGACATCCCAGGCCAGGCTGGATGGGGCTCTGAGCAACCTGAGCTGGTGAAGATGTCCCTGCTCATGGCAGAGCTTGGACCACATAAGCTTTGAAGGCCCCTTCCGATCCTAACTATGGTATGATTCTATGATCACACAGGGCTCAGCATCACGCAGGCAAACCGACCGCGGAGCATTCGGTACCCACTAGATGAGCAGAGGATTCCTCAAGCGCATCTCCTGCTACAGAGGTCCATGGCCTTTGGAGCTCTGCCATGCTAATTGATGTTATCTGCATTTCACTGGGTGATTATAGGTTATTATTTCTACCACGGGAATGGCGAGGTTCACGGTCACGGAGCAGGAAACCGCTCTGTTACAGACCGTATAAAACCAGAATGAAATCATCCCCCTGTGGCAGAATTAACCACCCAAGTAACTATGGATGAGCTGCGCGCAGCGCTGTTTCTGAGGCAATGAAATGTGCAAGGAATTTTGGAGGATGCTTATGGAACATGAATTTTGCATTTGCAGCATCCTGGCCCAGGTACCTCATTAGGAAGGTGCTGCTTCACCCATCAGGGAGCAGACCCGCAGCGCACGACCTCGGCGCTTCATCAACCTGTTTTACATGATTAGCACAAACAAGAGATAGATCATTAGCTGGAAAAAAGATATTGGAAAATAATGAAGGAAAAGATACATAGGGAAGAGAGAATGGGAGGATGGGGAGTGCCTGCCCTGAGTTCTGGTTCTTCTATAACTTCTATAACTACCTGAAGGGCAGTTCTAGCCAGGTGGGGATTGGTCTCTTCTCCCAGGCAGTCAGCAATAGGACAAGGGGCCATGGGCTTCAACTCTGCCAGGGGAAAATTAGGCTGGAGATCAGAAAGCAATTCTTTGCAGAGAGAGTGGTCAGGTATTGGAATGGCTGCCCAGGGAGGTGCTGGACTCACCGGCCCTGGAGGTTTTTAAACTGAGACTGGACATGGCACTCAGTGCCATGATCTAGTAAACGGACTGGAGTTGGACCAAGGGTTGGACTGGATGATCTCTGAGGTCTTTTCCAACCCAGTCCATTCTGTGATTCTGCTCCTGCACCCTCTGCATTTGGGCAGGGAACAGATCTGTTGGGCCACGTCTCTCTTGACTAGCGCAGCGATTCTCCTTCCAACAAGCCCTGTGGTATAATGATCACGCCGTTTTAAATTCCGTCTTTATAGCCCTTGATTAGGCGGTGAAATCTTTTGGAGCCGCCGATCCCTTGTCCCGCCGTGCGTTTGATGGCGCCTCCGCTCACTCCCAGATTAAAAATAACAACTTTTTCCTCTTCTAGCAAGAGCTGCTGCTGCTTACATAATCTCCGTGCCGGAGGATGCCCAACACTTCTGCTGCTGAAGGTGGACGTGGGAGCGGAGTCAAACCTGCTGCATTTCAAACCAGCGCCGCAACAGTTTGGACTCGCACAGGGAGCAGATACAGCCACTAAAAAATGGGGTGCAGCCCTGGAGTCATAAACCTTCTCTCGTCCTACAGGGCTTATTTAATTCAAATGCACCGAGCTTTCGTACATTAAAAAACCCTACCATGATGCACAGACAATTAACGCTTCGGGATTGAATTATAAAGCTACTTTTTCTTTATATAACCAGCATTTTTCCTGTAAATGTCAGTTCTTTCTCTCTGGAAGCAAGAAATTGGAGAAGCTTTTCTGCACATTCTGCTGTTGATGTGGGCTCCATGACAGACTCGCTATTAAACGGGAAGATTTTTAATCTGGGGGCACTTGGTGACCCCAAGATACTCACCGCCGGTTTTGCCATTAACATTAACAAAGTGGCTGACGCGCACATCTCGACAGCAACGCTACCGATTCCACTGCGATATTTTATTTGGCGCATGATTTTCCCTCCCTCCCCTTATAGAAACTACTAATTGAATTTGTTTGCCTGTGAAAAACAAGAGGCAGCTCACGCTGGGCACCAGCTGAGAAGAAGCCACGCAGTGCAAGTCCTCTCGCCACGTCTGTGCCGCTGCCCCCCAACATCCATCACCCCCAGCACCAACTATTATTTAACCAGAGGGCATGTTCCAGCTCTGTCGATGCCTGGCAGTCCCAGTCCCGCTGCTATTCCCATCCTGGCACCCCACGTATCTCTGCTAACGCAACACGGCTCCATCTATCTCCACGGCATCCAAGCCTTGCTCAGCTTGTGGGCAGAAATGCTGTTTGCTTTGCTAGAGCGATGCTGAGAAATGAATCCCTGCTTTAAATAGTCCGCACCAGAATCGTTTCTCGTGCTGTAAGAGCTATTTGAAACCAGGTGCGGTGGGAAAAGAGCTTGTAAAAGCTTCTAATAAGCACTCTTGAATCATGTGGTTAAAGAACTCAAAATAAGCGGCTGGGAGCAAAGTTTCTTTATCCTTCTCTCCCCCGGACTGGGCTGCGCAACTGTTGCTTCTGTGCTTTGTGGGAGTGAAATCAAATGTCAAATATTCTGCTTTGGAAGAAGCTGGCAGCAAAACATGAAAGGCTCCTGGAGAGCTCCAAAGGACTGCGGAGAAATTGGAGCGAGATGCAGACGGGGCTGGGACTGGAGCCAGGGGAGCGGGGAAGGGCTGCGCCTGCAACCACAACTCCAGATTTATGGATAAAGAAACTACTTCCCCCAAGGCGTTTTCAGCATAAAGCTGATCCTAGCTGCTGCTAGCACAGAAGGGAAGACGGGCTTCGTACCGAAATGTGATATCCGCTCTTTGTTGGGAAGCATCCACACATTTATTGTGCGGAATCGCAGCCCAACGCAAGAGCATCGCGTCCCAGCGCTGCTCTGTACCCAACACCACAGCCACAGCAGCTCAGGACCTGCAACCCATCAGTATGGGGGAGCACATTTCTTAGCTGAATTCCATTTGAAAAAACCTCCATTTTTTGAAATACATGTTTTGACATAGCCATGTATCCTGTTTGTTTCTCAGCGGATATTTAAAATCCCAGACTCTAGCCAGCCCTCCCCCAGTACGTTAACATGCAGCAGATCAACACGAAGAACAGCTGCTCTCTGTGTCATTTTACTGTGGCACAATTTCATTTTGCTGCAGATTTCCAGACTTCAGAAGGCATTTTTACCGCATGTCCTCGGTAATTCCGAGGGCACTTCCCACCACTCACAGTCTCACACCTCTGACTCTGGTGGGCCTTTCCCCTTCTCTGGGTACTGACCCCTTTTCAATCATCTCCTTTATATAGCGCTCAGGCAAAAAAAGTATATATATATATATATATATATATATTCTCCCCTCCACTTCGCTGAACTATCACATTGCCAGGATTAGGGCGGTGGGGTCACAGCAGTTGACAAAATCCATATGTAACAGCACAGCGGGACTTTTGGACCCAAAGCACACATCTCTGCAAGGGCAAAAGGCAAATCCTACAGCGAGACCAGCAAGAAACAAGGGACCTCGTCCCCCCATTCCTGGAGTCACCCCCAAGCCAAGAGCTTTGCCAGAGCTGTGGCTGGAAATGGAGCTGAGGTTCCAGGAATATTCTATTCTTTGCTAATTCTCTTCACATCTTTTTGTCTCACAATTAAGCAAATTAGTGCTTTGATGAATATTAAGATGCTCTTGCCTCATAAAAGATGAGTTGGAGGCATTCCCACTGGATTTTCCTGCTAAGGAAAACAGCTCCTCAAGTGTTTGAGATACACGCTGGATCGTTTCCCACCTGGCGAGAGCACGAGGAGCACGTGGCTCCCGGAGATAAATGACCACAGCATTACCATTTTAATAAAATAATTCAAAGTTTGTATAGATCCTCATCATTACCATCCAATCCAAGCCCAAGCCAGAATGGGATCCTAAATCTGTGGCTGCTCACGGCAGTTTCTGTCACTGGGTTGCTGTAACAAGTATATAACGCCTTCTTTAACCACAGGGATTCATCGAGTTAAATCTTTTAGCAGGGAGAAGACTTTGCACTTTTCTGAAGTATTTATTCCCTGGCTTTAAATAGCTTTATAACCAAGCTAAGTATTTGCCAATTTATTTTGTTTTGCTACAGGTTTTGCCGGTTTTGGGAGGAGCCGCTGGCTCTGGTACCTCTGTGCAGAGCATCCCTCGGAGCAGGTGGGAGGGAGGACAGGTTTACCAGCAGATGTAGAAAGCTGTTAGTGACCAGAGGGTTAACTCGGCACGGAACAATTTAATAGCATCCAGACATCTTCAGATGCAACCCTTCTGCTGCCTCCACCACCCACAAGGCACCAGCTCTATTAATCTGAATTACACAGTCGTGAGTAATAGCCAATAAAATGCTCAACGGAGTCAGTGAACCCAGAAGTCTGGCTTAATGGTGGAGACTTTGTGTGTTTTCTTGTCTCAAGAGGAGAACAGAAGGTCCCAGATTGTTTACGTTGTGCTGGCTCCCCTAAAAACAGACTCCTGTGGGCTGTCGGCTGTAAATTCCCATCATAATCACGCTGGTTGTGTTTTTGTGGTCCCAGGTGGGCATCACGTCCAGGACAGCGGCAGATCTGGCATGGGAAGGGTTGGCACGGCACAGACATGACTTGCACAGCACCCACCTGCACCACGCTCAGTCCCAGCTCTGCACCAGCATCGCTCGCTCGCAACCGCTTCAAATACACCGGGAAATAAACAAAGCCATTGTAAAGGATGCTCAGGCAAAACTACGCAAAACCACAGTCTGCCAGCCTCACTGCAGAGAGGAAATCCATACATTTCGTGGCTCGGAATCTCGTTATCAGGTTCAGAGCCCTATACCATGTTTCCCCCGCACCAGCTCAGCTCAGTCTCCAGCACCTGCAGACAAGAAGAACTGGGCACAGCTCTCTCCTCTTTGAACTGATGACAATCTCAGATCAGAGGCAGATAAGACCGAGTTTCTGCTGGTGCTCCTTCCACCCGGACCCATCTGCGTGCCACGGGGCTCAGCACACAACCCGAGCTCCGTGTGGCCCAACAACACGCTCCTCATGGAAGGAACCATGGAACCGTTTTGGTGGGAAGAGACCCAGATGCCTCACCTGTCGCTCCGACATGACGTACAGATACTTCTGATCGATGGAGAAAGCCATGTCTCGAAGGACTGGGCTCCCGTCCTTGAAAACCGTCACCATTTCATACTGAATTCCACCATGGGGAGGACCATCTGCTCGGATCTGGAAGAAGCACAAACGGTTTACAGGTGATTTCATAGCAGCCAAATTTCGATTCTATTTTGGGGGTGTGTGGGGGGGTGATGGGAGGATGACAAGGTAGGAAAAGGAATCTAATTCAAAATCTCAGCTTGCAACCTGGCGACAAAGCAAAGAGCTGGCAACGTGCACATACAGGAGTGAAAGCAAAGGCTCCTCCTCCACTGAACTTGATGTGATTTCCCCAGTCGATGAGAAATAATGAGAAAGTTTTGGGGTTGCACGGGGAGCACACAGACTGTCAGTGCGCTACGACTGACCACGGGCATCTGAGAGCAACAAAGACTCTAAACTTTTTAGATTCTCCCCAAAATAAGCCTGAAAGACCACAAGACTCCACAGACAAAGCCAAGTTACAGAAGAGACTTTTCTTTTTTCTCCAGGCGCATAAAGAATAAGACTCGGACAATCTCCATCACCTCTTGCTGCTACAGAAACCTCCTATAATAACGTATATCTGCTTAAAAATGTGGAGATTCTGCTCCCACCCTATTCCTTTCAATTTTGCAGGATTCAGCAAACTAATTCAGAACTAGCACAGCGGCCACATGGCCTGTGTGGTTTGATGGGTTCCCAGTATCCATCCACCCACCCAAAACCACCTCCCGGCTCCTTCACAAAACCTGCCCAAGCTGTGACAAACCCCATCCCTGCCAGGAGCGGCTGCTGCCAAGGATACTCTTCCAAAAGTTAATAATTTATGGCCTTGAGGGCTGCGCGAGGGGAAGGGAGGAGGATAAACAAACAATTTACATTGTCTCTCCTACCAGGATTTGCATGTTTGAATAGCCGCTTGATTGCGACATGGTGTCGACACGGCTGAAAACACCGGCAGCTGCCAGGCGGGCGAGCCGGGGGCTCCGGCGACGCTGCGCGACGGGGCCGGGAATGCGCTCGGCACGTGAGTGAACCGGAGCACGTGCGAGGAGAGGGATGCACAAGGGACTTGCCCATCCCTGGAAACACCTCTTATCACCAAGATACCATCTGCCGCAGCCTCGTGCCGAGCTGTCCTGCCGCATCCCGTTTTGCTGCTCGATTACTCCCTGCCTGCCTGCAGTACGGAGGAAGAGGCACGAGGAGACAGCTTTGGACAAGTCTAAACCATCAGAGGATGCAGGATGGAGCAGCAGAGAGGGGCCTCTATTTTATTTCTGGTTCATGTCCCCAGGAAGCAAGAGATCAGGTTGTTAAGCATTGTAAGATTTATCTAAGAAATGAGCCACCCCAGCTGGAAATACAACGATGTCTTCACACTCATAGAGAAGAGATGCTTCCCCGCACCCTCCTCCAGATAAATCCTCTTCTGGGAAAGAGCCCTGATGCCTCCTGCCATGTAAAGACATGTTGGGTACACAAACACATTTGTTTTCTGGATTTCTCTCTTTTCTCCTTGCCTTCTGAGTTTTTAGCGATATAAAAGAACACGGGGTTTCAATCTGAGTGGTCTGGTTTAACAATCACGGCCAGATGCAGGGAGCCTCTGGCAAGATTCCGCAGGCAGCCCAAACCTGCCTCGAAAACCCTGAACTGTCAGAGAGGAATATTAAATGGAAAAAACACAGAAGGTCAAACCCTGCTTTAGTTACACTGGTGCGAATCGGGATACTTCATTTCCTTCATGAAACACTGAGAACTAGAGGCAGGTTGAGACCACTATCTTGCTGGGTGTTGCAAAGCCAAGTGGCCTGTGCATGCGGTGCTGCCAGTTTCTGCACCACGGACAGAGGGACGAGGCTGCAAAATCACCGGAGGAATAAACAGCAGGAACGCTGGGCTTGTCAGGGACACACAGCCGCCTCCATGCAAACACCTGATTAATGGCCAAACGGGAATGGAAACACCGGACATGAAGGATCAGCAGCCTTTGTGAAAAACAACTGTTTTTCAGAGTTCCCTCGGGGCACCGGCAGCTCGTTAAATTGAGCTTCTTTCTAGTAATGAGGTCAGACAGGGCTAATAAAGAGAGATACCGCTGGACAAGCCTTGCGCAGCCCAATTCCAACTGGGAATTTTGGCTGTGGGCTGGAGACAGCACCATGTGCATGATGGCTCCCCCGGCCCCACAAGGGTTTGGGGCTGTCCCTGGCGGGGGTGTCACCCTGCATGGGGTGCTGGGGGTGCCTGCGCCCACCTGCCTCCTCCATGGGCAGGAGGAGCAGCCTGGGGTCTCCCCCCGAGCCTGTCAAGGTGAGATGGTTCTGTGTTACCCCACAGGACAGGAGAGCAGAGCCCGCTGCTCTCCCACCCCACATATCCCACAGCCCCGCGCCCGAGATGCACCCACTGACGAAAGGATGCTCCACTGCATCTCTGCCTGAGGGTCTGGTTTCCATGACAACAAATGATGATGTCAGACAAGAAAAATGATGATTCCAGCAAACGCGGAAGAAGAAAGGCATCATCTCCACAGCAGGAAGCTTCTTGTTGATGTTTGGAGACACAAATAATTCCTCTGCCTAACTTACGGGTGCCCTTCCAGTGCCAAACAACTACTGACCCACGGCTAGAACCATGGAGCGGTACCAACCCTACAAGCCCAGATTCATCCGCAAGCCCAGGCTGAGAAGGGATGAGCAGGATGAGCCTGGGCTGCTGGTGCTCCTGTTTCTTTATGTCCTCCCAACTCTATCAGGTTTTCTTCCTTCACAACACCACGATGGGGCACAGGAAGGATTTAGGAGAAAGACACGGAGGGAAGCGGTGCAGGTTGGAATAGGTTGGAGGGCAGTGAAACAGGGAGCGGGGACATATAGGGAGAAGCACATGGGTGCAATGGAAACCGGAGGTGTCCAGCAGCAGGGATGTGTTCGGCCACCTGAGACTGGGAGGAGAGATCGCAGGCTTGCACGCTCAGTGTGAATCAGAGAAGTCATTTGGGACAAAACCAGCGCTTTCCTCAATCACTCTTGATGTATGTTTACCAATATGGCTTGAAAAGTGCCTAATGACATAATCTGCAAATCCAAATATCATCCTCAGCTCAAAGGACGCCGGGCCAGCAAAACGCCCCACGTGATGGAACAAAATGCTGCTCAATTCAGGGAACCGCAGCCCTTCAAAGGCACTGCACAGATTTATGTGTCTAATTCCCCCACAATACAGGCTGCAGGCATAAGCTCTGCATTATCTTAAGAGATTAGCAAAATACCATACTGTGTCATGTATAAGTTGCAGTACAGAACCCGTGGCGATAAGTGTACAAACCATTCAAGGATCTAATATGACGTGAAGCTCCAACATACCTATTGTACTAAAGTTTCTGTTGGGTATTTTGCCCAGCCTGTACCAGAGCTAAGATACATCTGGATACCCTTCCAGTTGCCCCTAGCAGGCTCCCATTAGAAGACATTGAATCTCTTCGTAGGGACTTTCCATGATTAAATTACCTGTCTGATTTTATTACGAGTGTTTCGATGAGGCTGACTCATGATGCAATGTCTGGTGCCAGAAAAAACAGTTGAATAAGCCCATGCATGAAGGGTCTGATTCCTCACCCCAGATCCTAGATGCTAGATCCTAGATCCCAGATCCCACTAACCCATTAAGAACTGCAGCTTCTCCCCAGGCACCTGATGGGAGATGGGTCACAACGCACCTCACTTTTGGCTGCGCCCCTCCAAGTGAAATGGCCCATAGAGGCACAGGATGGGCTCCTGAAATGATGCTCTTGGTCAGGAGGTGCAAAGCATTGGCTGAATTTTCTTACCTTTGCGTGTAACGGTGACAAAATAAAAAGCCCAGTCAACCCTGGAGCCTGAAGACTGCTCCTCTCATGCTAGTATTTCTGGCCCTTCGGGGTGAATACTATCAAATAACATTGCATCTGTGTGTCAAATGGATGTTTAGAGTAGGACTGTACCCGCTCTGGGAAAGCGCACTGGAGCGTTACCGCATCCGCTGCCTGCAAGAGAAACCCAAGACAAGGAGCAGCCATTGCTGCCGAGGTTCATCTTTGCAGAATTGCCACGTTCTCACCATTTCTGTCTGCACATCTCAGCTCTTGGGGCACCTCCCATTAAAGCTGCCCATAAAGCTCTGGGATGGATTTCTTGCTTCAGCGCTGGAAATTCAGCAGAATGACTGTTACCGGCAGCAGGCTGCTAAATTGTACTGGAGCACAATAAAGTTTAAATAGCCTTTCCCCGCCTCTTTCTGTCCATGGTTCTGTGGGGTTCTTCCTACCTAGACTCACCAATGCAAAAGCTCCCCCAAAGACAGGACAAGATAAATAAATATCAGCCCAGATTTTCTGTGTGTGCCTCTGCCAAGCAGCCTCTGCAGAAAGGATTTGCTTTTGCTAATCCAGTTTAATTAAACTGGGCTATTCTACATTCACACCAGACTACAAGAGATGCACGGGGTGACCTGCCACTTTGGCTGTCCCCCTCGCAAACCCCCTTTCTCACAGCACCATCTTACAGCGTTACCCACGCTGGCGTCTGCCTCTGACAGCCAGAGAGAAAAAAAACAGCACAGCGATCTTTAGGAGAGGAGAATCAAGAATAGAAATTGCAAATCTCTAGACAAGAAGTTCCCAAGAGCTCTTCAGACCCTACAAGAAATTCTTCTGGGAGTAAAGTACTCCTTGGCCTCCCCTGGAGCATTGCTAACATCAGCTAGCTCTTGGAGCTCTGGTAGCAAGGTCGGAGCTGTTTGCAGGTCATTAATAAACCCCAGGGAAGCCGAGTGGTTTGCTGAGGATCCTACAGCCAGTCCAGAGCAGATGTAGGACCTGAATTTGCTGCTGCAGATGCCGGGGCCCCGCATGAACCCCTAAATTGCATCTCTCCCCACATCCCCATCCACAGAGGGCAGCCCTGGCCCTGGAGAACCGGCTTTCCCTGCAGGCAGAACACCTGGACCGTGATTCAGCTCCCTGCTCTTGTGGGGGAAGCCTCCCTCTTGAAATTAAAGTGAAACACTAATCCCATTAAGCATCTTTCCTTTAAACCACAGATGTGTCTGTGAGGAAGTTAATGACAACCTTTACATGCGCATTGAACTCAAATCAGCATATCCAATTAACTTCATTACCTGGAGGCTCCCTCATATCCCAGGCTCCTCCTCGCCTGTCACATTTTCTTCATGCATTTTTCCCAAATTCGGATAGAACACATGTGTCATGGTGGGTATCAGCTGTATTTCACCCCAAAGATAGCAGGGGGAAGCCTCGATAGATGAGTTCACTCCAGAAAGTCACGATGCTGTCAGGCTGAGCGGCTCGGAGCAAACAGCTCCTCGAGACCAAACGATCTGGTCTCTGAGGATGGAGAAAATCCATCCTTTCCAGAATTACACTGTCTGACTAAACATTAAATACACTCACTAATCCCCACTGGGGTTGCCTGTACAAAACTCTACAGGAAAAATCAGTTAGGTGAGAGCTTGTGGCAGCGAGTCCTGTTAGCACCCAGGTGCTGCATTGCAGCCGAGGGGGGGTTTAAGTGCTGCCTACCAGTACAATGACTATTCCTTACATTTCTGCAGACTTACATCTTTAGTTTATAGAGGGGGCTAGGACAGGGCGGCTGCAGCCACCAGAGCGATGGGCAGCAGATCCGGCTGGGAAGGGACTGAACTGGTGGGACCGGTGACAAGCAAGCCCGGTGGCATCACACTGGCATCTCATCTCACGCCTCCCCTGGACACTGCTTGAAGGCTCAATTTCAAGAGATAATAATGAGCTGGCGCTTTTGTGCAAGGACCCTGCTCTCCTCACACAGGCAAAGACCTGGTGTTCAAATCCACTGTTGCTTTTGAACTTCAAAGAGACACAAAAGCCCCGTCCAAACAAACCCAGCCTTGCATCCCAGCTTCTCCCTCCTGCTGCTGGGCACAATGCAGATAAAGCATCAAGGCAGCGCAAAGCCAAGACCACCTTCTCTGCTCATGTTTTCAGAGTCCTTATCCCCTTTTTTGGAGGCATCTTCCTCCTCCATCCCCCCCCGTACCTAAAGGAAGCTCCAGGTGTGAGCAGGCAGACCTCTGTCCCTGTCTCGCTCGGTTCTCGCCTTTCCCAATGGATTAAATTGGTGGCACCCTCTACTCAGACAATCCCTCGTTTCCAGGACCTGCAAACACCGCTGACATCTGAGTTTTATACCTACAGAAGGGGACGGGGCAGAGGAAAAGCAAATGCTGTGCCACAGGTCTGGGGAGCAGGTTCCAGCCTGAGCTTATTCTAATCAGGCTTCCTGACCTGAACTATTTAGAGATCTGAAGTTTCTGCAAATTCAACACTCATGTCAAAAATGTCTCTGTGTATGTGTCTTTCACACCCACATGTGTTTCCCCATCTCTTCTGCTTGGGAAATGTTAGCTAAGCGTTCAAAGTCACAACCTGGGAATCCGCAGCTCCCCAGAGGAATGAGTCAGAGGAACAACTGGGCTAATTGGGGCAGAGCACAGAGAATCCCCCGGGGTCCAGGCAGCTCCGCAGGGACCGGGGGGCTCGTAGTCTGCACGGGCACCCAAAGATGCTACTAAGCACAAAAACGTCAACCCAGCAAACAAAAACGCCAACACAAATTAAGTCTCAATTCCCGCATCTCCAGTGCTAAGGGGGGAGAATTGTTCCTCCTTCCCAGCCCTGTGCGACACGAGGGCTGCGAGCTTGCCCACAATCAGCACGTGCAACTAAACCAGAGAGACCTGAACGTCTGCAATCTTACCATTTCATAGGGTTTGAACCCATCTACAGGGAAGACAAGATAGGTTTAAAAAACAAACAAAAATGCGACATTCCTTCCGTGCTAAAGCTCGAGGCAGCATCACCAGCCTGTCGTACCAAATGTCTCTGCTATTTCAGCGACCCCACGTGTCCCCGGCTAATGTCAACCAGGGGCGATGCCGAGGTCCAGGGAGAGCACCCAGCAGGGCCGGACACTCAGATCTGCTCCCCCTAACACAGTCCGTCCCATTTGCGGGTGGAAAGAGAAGCCCTGGAGACAGATCCCCTCCTGTTTCTCTGCTGGTTTCTGGGGTGAAAGAAGCCAATTTGCTGGGTTGAAGCTGCAGCTCAGACATCCTAACGGGTACCAGCGCAAAACCTCAAGAGAAGATTGTCACTGAAGCTGTTCTCTTTTTCTGCTAAACCTTTATTTCCTTCTTCCATCCTTCTGGAAAGCTGATCCTCCAAGATAAAACAGGGAGGATGGAACAGAGGCACCATGCAGAGACTAATCAGCAGCCCCCGTGTCTTTAATTTATTACTGCATGAGAGGCTCGTTTAGAACAAAGCTGCCAGTTCAGAAGATCATTCCTTTAAAAGACTTTTTATTTGAAAAGCTGTCAGCTCACACCTTGTCACAGGCTTACATGCAGCAGCAGAACTTTAATAACATGCCACCTGATGCAAATGAGCTGCTAATTAATTAAGTAGTATTCTTCTGGGGATGGATGCCTTAGAATCAAATTTGGGTTGGCTGGCTGGCTAGGTCATATTGCTTTGGACGGGGCTTTAAATCAGCAGCATTGCCTTTTCCTCAGAAAAGCTCAGCACACCCCAATGAATTGGTGCAAAGCCACATCGTGACCCAACCACTTGCACGGCACAGACCAAACCTGGCTTAGCTAAGAACAGTAGCGACATGAAAAACATTATTGAATGCAGTGCACAAAAAATTGCCTTTTCTCCTATTCAAGAAAGCCGGTGGAGAAGAGGGTCCAGCTCAAAAGCGGGAGGTAGAGACTATTAACTCAGAGAGCTCCAGGGATGAGGCTGCCAGGCAGGGAACCCTGCAGAGGGGCAACGCTCTTTTCTTGGAGCACTTGTTGCAAACAATCACTGGGGTTCAGGTCTATCAACTTTGCACCTTCCACCAGCATCAAAGCACAAGCCATTAAAGGCAGAAACACTCGAGAGTGTCCTGTGGATCTACTCCCCAGAAGGAGGACAGCTCGGGGCATGTCTGCAGCATGGTACAGAACCTGTTCACTTCTAATTTGTCCCCTAATAAAGAGCCACAACGTGCAATGACTTCCCCTTTCTTTTGTTCGGCAATAAGCACCCTTCTCCCTCTACATTCCCATACTATTTTTAAAGAAACGGCTCAGTGCTTCTCTGGGAAATGGGAATCATTAAGTCAGCAGCACTTTGCTGCTTGCAGGCTTTACATTTTGGCACTGAGGAAGGAAATCATCAAAGAGACGAAGCGTTGGCCTCCAAGAGAAAGGAACGAGGTAGGTGTTGCTGTATCACAAGGCGCCGCACGCCAGCCTTTCTGCAACGTGCTCCTTCAGCCTCTGCCATTCTTCCCTTGACTTGCCCCTGCTTTGTGCAGCTTTAATCCGGCTCCTTCCCCTTAGAGCTGGGAAGTAAATGAAAGCACAGGCGAGCAAAGAGGAAGACAGGTCCAAGAACATGCAGAGGTTTGGGGTTTTTTCTTGCTAAAGCATAATCTTCTGCACGGTGTCAGCAAGGATGCACAACCAGACTGGCTGGGTGCAACAGGGGTGAGGACACAGGCTGGTCCCACTCTGCCCTCCAGATGTTACAAATTCTGCGGTCAAACCCTGTTTTTCCTCCTCTTTGCCCTGAGTGCACAGCTGGGCATCGGCAGGTGCCAAAGGGACTCTGAGCGAGGACAGAAGAGATGCACATCTCATCGTTTACGACGCAATTAGTGATGGAGCATTTTGGGGAATGAGCAATGGCCGTAGAGAAGGAAAACGGGACAGGGTGCTAAGCCTCTCTAAATTCTTCTACAACCAACAGAAATCACCAGAGCAAGCGCAGAGCTGGTATTATTCAGGGCGAGGGAGGTACTGGATATCTCCTCAGAATTGCTTGTCACATACCATTTGCAGCTCTTCAAAGTCCCCAAAATAGCACCGTATCTGTGTTATCTATCCACCCCCCACCTGTGCCCTTGCAGCTGAATACTCCTGTGCCGCTTGGTGCCGAGCTCTCTCCCTGCGATCCCCTTCCGACAGCAGAACATTTCACAGCTGAAGGGATTGGTCTTGCTTAGTTTGGTCTGTTGACCTTGAGTGGCCATGTGAAATGGAATAAAAAGCCACTCAGACAAGACTGTTTAATGTGGAGTTTGCTCTAAACGAGCGGCAGCGAGCTGTGCTTCTCCCCAAGGAGGGAAAGAACTAAACGACTGTCAAAAATTGTCACATGAAAACCCTGCTTTTCCCTAGTCAGGGCTTCCAGCTGATCAGGTGGGAACCAGAAAGTTCCTCAGGAAATATTATTCTCTTTCCTTTTCAAAAACATCATGTAAGTAATAGGTTTCAAATGACTTAGACTTCCTGGCCAACGCCTCCTGGGAATGCTGAAACACAAGCCAACCTGCGAGCCGCTTAAGGCCAAAACCCAGAAGGAAATAAAAGAATCTAAACGTTGTTATCTTTTGGTTTTACAAACATGCAGAGAAATCCTGCCCGGTAAGTTTTTGCAATGCTTTAGGTCAGACAGGAGCGATCAGGTGAACAAGGAGGCCGTGAATATTTTTGGTCTCGCTTGTGCATGCAGAACCAGCCGTGCGGCACTGATCAGATCTAACCTTGCTCGGGCAGAGGATGTGAGAAAATTACAGGGCGCACAGTTTAGCTTAAATCCCGGGAAATGAGGCTCTCCCGCGTCGCCCGCCGCACCCCCCTGCGTCACAGCCTGCAGATACAGGCAGGGCTACACACAGAAAATGGGTATTTTCTAGTTAAGAAACAGGGCTGACCACACTGTTTGTATACAGGCTGAATTTACTAAATCCAGCCCTGCAAGAGAGGTCACTTAAGGACAGGCAGAGCCACAGCCAGACTGTCACTGTCCCACCGCTCCTGGGCTGGCACCACCAGAGCTCCCGGCTCTCTCCCCTTCCCCGAGCACCGCGGCAGCTCCGATTGTCGGTGTTTACCTCCCTGCCAGGGGAAACGCTCTGCGTTTGGGTCCTGTTCATCACCAGACACACGGGAGCTGCCCCAAGAGTGATTTCATTAGGCAAGGCAAGGTGCAGAACCAAGACGCAGGACAAACCGCTGGGCCGGCGCGCTGCTCAAGGACATTTGCTTATACAGGGCCCCTGTACTGCAAGTATTAAAGCCTCCTGATAGGATTTAGACAAGTATAAATCCACGGGAGCTGAATCTCTCCTTATGCTTTCCTATCTGCTCATTCACGCTCGGATCTCCCCGTCTCCAGCAGAGAGAGGCACGAGGTATCTCACGATCCCGGCATGCACAGCATCAACCGCTTTTGCCTCTGCAAGCTGCCTCCAAATGCTATTCCAGGGTAGATCAAGGATAAAAAAATATATATACATATACATATATAAAAATCTCTCTTCCATCTCTGCACTGTAACTTACTAAGCCTTCGGCGTATGCCTCTTCCAGCATCTCAGAATTAATCAGCAGATAAGCAGATGAAGTGGATCTGAATAATCTGTACATACAACAAATGTAATGCTGAACACTGTCTGATGGGGAGCGGCTGAGGGACCTGGGGGTTCAGCTGGAGAACAGGAGCTGAGGGGAGACCTTCTGATCTCTGAACTGCCTGAAAGGAGCTTGGAGCCAGGGGGGTCGGGCTCTGCTCCCCAGGAACAAGCGCCACGAGCAGAGGAAACGGCCTCAAGTTGCGCCAGGGGAGGGTGAGGTTGGATATTAGGAACAATTTCTTCCCCAAGGGGCTGTGGGGCATTGGAACAGGCTGCCCAGGGCAGTGCTGGAGTCACCATCCCTGGAGGGCTGGACAGATGCAGAGATGAGATTCTCATGGACATGGGTCAGTGACAGGGGTGGGGGAATAGTTGGACTCGATGATCTTGAGGGTCTATCCCAACCAAAATGATTCTATGAAAGAGGGGCTGGAACTGAAGAGCGGTGGGTTGGTGTGTCTACAGAGCGACCCTGAACACCCCAGCAGGACCCAACCAGCCTCTCCTTGTGCTGAAAGCTTCTATGGGTACTTTCCTCCACAGATGGCGAGGGGGAGCAGATCTGTCCTGGAGCTGTGAACCACCTCGCCAGAAGGACCGAGGCAGCTCTTCCCCCAGGCCCCAACGTTTGCTCCCACACCAGCCAGCACAGCTAATCCCTTATCGTGCCCATGGCCCAAAGTCAACATCAGGAGACGGGTTCAGGCTGGGGCCCACGGATGGGAGAGACAAAGCTCCTCCACATTACCGCTTTCGCTTCCATAATTGACCTGTAGATAAACACATGGCTTCCGCCTTAATCCCCTGCAGCCTCATGAACATCAGCCGTGCTAAATTTTTCATGTAATTAAGAGAAAAACCCTAATCCAGTGTAATTAGCTCCCTGATTGCCAACGTCAGGCAGAAAAGCACTGTTTGAACAGCAATTCAGGTCTAGCTGGTTAGGCAAATACTGTGTGTGTGGTTCAGTAATTTAACAGTGGAACAACTCCCCCTCTGCTGTCCTTACAGGCTTGCTTTCCTAAACAGTACTAAGCGGTTTCATGACTGCAAAAGGCCTGATATTCCTGAAACTGCTGCTCCACCAAGCTCCAGTTACATCCCTGAAGGGCTGGTCATGAAACAAGATGACCAGTTCCCCAAGAACCACACTGGTTGCTGATTTTGGAGCGGTTCCCCCACCCCATCTGCATCCTTAAGTGATGGCCACCAAGTTATTAAGACTATTCCACCCCTAATTGCCTAAAGTCAGGATCTAATAGTCAGAACTAAGACCCACAAAGGCAAAATTTTAAGAGTAAAATGTTAGAAATTTGGGAATTGGAAGCAGATGGAAGAGGAACAGAAAATGTGGATGTACATGGCAACAGGGAAGGAAACCAAGAAAGCATTGCTAGAAGATACCTTCGCTTAACCATTTAATCCAACCCCCAGCAAAAAGGAAAGGATCTGAACTACTTAACCAACTACCAAATAATTCTGCTGTCTTTCTAAAACTTGCCTATGATAGAAATCAGACCACTCCAGTTCTCAACTAGTTTTGTCTTCACAATATCAGTCTCCTGAAATACAGCATTGGAAAACAATATTATCCTAGAAGGTATTTGTTGGGGTCTCTCTAAGGAGGATTTTAATCCTGATCCTACGCTGCGTTACAAAGGTTTTGTGGTTTTGGTTGGTTGGTTTTGGTTTAGTCTCTGTTTTGCTGGTTTTGGCTAACATTGCTGTAGAAGCCAAATTCCTGCGCCTGGGAGACTGCAAAACAACCAGCGCGGTTTCTGTAAGGAGAAAGCTGAAAATCATTTCACAGCTTTGGCTTTGCAGCCTGAATTCTTACAGAACAGTTGTTTATATGCTGTGGCAGGCGAAAGCCAACCATATATGTTTTTACAGCTATAAGTCTTATTTCTGACAGAGGCCAGAGGCTGACGGAAGGCGGGGGGTTGAGCCCGGCTTTGCCCATGTTTGGGCTCCAGGCTCTGGTCTCCTCAGCCCAGCTTCTCTCTCCCTTCCTCATCACACGGATGGTCTGTAAACAAACCAGCAGCGAGCAGAGCAAGCTGCTCCTTTGTATCAAAGCCAGGGAGATTTCTTTATACAAAAATAAGTGAAAATTTATCAACTCAAAGCTCCTTTTAAAGAGAAGCCCCTAAGGAGAGCAAGCCGGGATGCTTGCTTGCATTGCACTGGTAAGCCAATTCCTCTTCCTCCCTCCCTTCAAACACACTTTATTTTCCATGGGAAGCACTGTAGATGAACTATCGACTGCAAACAGAGCCTCCTGGTTGGATGGCATCACATCAATATGGATTTAAGTGAGCAGCGATGATAGGGCAGAGTTTGGTGCTTTGCCATCGTTCCCTTTACACAGGAACAGCACATCAAGCCATGCGAACAACTTTGTGCTTAAATCCCTCCCGGAGGATCTCCAGCCAGCGAGCCCGTGTCTCGCAGGCACCCGGTGACCACGTTTCAAAAGGCAATGCTCAAAATGACATGTCTCCTTCCCTTTTTGCTGTGGTTTGGGAGGTGGGAACCCACAGGCACATCCCGAGTCGTGTTTGCAACCACCCAAACCAGCACCATGCTCTCCCCTTCCCTTCCCAACCGAGTCAAACCCGCGGACGCTCTCGCTAACGCATCCCAGATGGCACGTCGCGTTTGCACGCTGTGGCTGTCAGCGATCGCGGCGATCTGGGTGTATTTAATCTTGCTGTCTCATAGTAATCACTCCAGCTTTTAGTCAGCTTTGGGGATATTTTCCCTGCCAAAACCCCCGGTACCAAACGCCGGCAACGCACGAGTCTGTGTGTTGACTGGTCTGTGGTTTCTTTGTCTTGAATCCAATAAATTCTTCTCTCCGTTGGCCATGCCTTCCAAAGCAAGGCATCTGAAAGGTCTGTGGAGAGCTGCTAACTGATGAGAAGAGCTCTATGCAGCTTCTCTAGGGGCTGGCTGCTTTTTTGTGCTCATTTTCCCCATTGCACATCCAGCAACATACAACTAGGAACCCAGTCCCAGGTCAGCCTGGCAGGAAACTGGGACTGAGATACCAACTGGGTATATGAAACAGCCACCCAAGTATCTCCTGCTACCGGCTCACAGGTGACAAAGCGACACCAAAGCTACATCCCAGTGAGCTGTATATTTTCTCAGCCACCGTTTAGCCAGAGGGTGGTGGAAATATCTCCACACACACCCAGGAATCTCAAGAGTCTTTGCATTCGTGTTAACAAGCACTGGCAGAAGATTTGCAACTAGTCAGTCAGAAGTGTCAGGGGGTGGTAAAGAAGGCAAAAAGAGGTGTTGGAAGGAAAGAGTTGCTCAGCTTCACCCACAACCAGCTTTTAAGTGACCTGAAGGACAATGCTGGGCCATGAGGCTACGAGCTTCCACCTTCCTACACCCCAAGAAGCTGAAGCTTCCAACAAGGCAAGTTATTTGAATTACTCTCACTAAAATCAGACCAGGCATCCAATGCATCTATAGATTTTAAAGTAAGAGCTATTAACAGAGCCAAAAAGCCCAAGAGACAGAACTGATGTGGAAAACTACCTTCCAGGACACATTTTCTTGGAGACCAAGCACTGGTACCTGCAGAAGCCTCTTTGAGACCACAGCACAATGCCACTGCTCAGTATCAGAAGAGCTGAGCTGCTTCTTGCCTTTCTCTTCCTATTGCTCTGCAATTACCACAGTCCCCTCTCCATACCCATACATCTGCATAATGTAATCTGCTAGTGATTTCAGGCCTCGTATTTTGTCTGTGTCATGATTTATTAGTTATGTCACGGTTCGCGCTCGGCTGCAAAGAAATCTTGTGGTGACCTGAAACCATGAGACTCGATTTCTGCTGGTGCTGGAGTCCTCTGGCCTGGCGATTTCAACAGCCCGGGTATTTCTCTGCCTGCTGGCGCAGTTTGTGTTTCGATGGAAGGAGCCTGGCTGGGAGCCGGGTCCTGTTCTCTGCATCTGGACTCCTGCGATTTGAGACTTCACCAACCAGCTGAGCCAGCCTCCAAAGAGTCTGCTCCTGAGAGGCTTCATGCCTTGAAAATTCATTCTAAAGCAGCTTCAAAAACTCTGGTTTCCATTATTAATACGACTTCTTTCATCAGAGTCCACTTATCTTTTTGCTTTCTATTTCTGTCTCTACCCTTTTATTGTTTCCCTGAGCGCTTCTAGGGGAATGCTACCGAAACTGAGACCAGGCAACCACAGCATCTACCCGCTCCCTCCTTCCCAGCGTGAACTTATTTCCATCAAAGCTTCCTTCTTGAATCAAGCTTTTTTTGTGTTTTTTTTCCCTTTTAATTCCATCTGTATTTAATCCCAGACAAACACAAACAACAATCTCAGCTCCCTAAGGGCATCGCTTCCTAAATCAGTAACAGCCAACTCCAATTAGCAGGCAAGCAACATGAGCAGCTTCATACACTCCTGGACTTTTGGGAACGAGTCAGCCCAAAAGGTCCTTTCCCCCAGACTGTCCCCTTTCTCCTTCTGAAGAACCTGCACCGTCAGTAGTCGCAGGCTCTGCAAGATAAAACACATATCACCTTTGCTTTTGCCATCACAGAAGAGCCGGGAAGGATGCTCCGCAGCTTCATTAACGCTGTTCTGTGCTTCTGTGCTCCGTCACCTGAAGGCTACCTGCATGCTTTGATTCGTAAGAGGACCACAAAGCCTCTACAAGTGCTAAAGGGATATTTTCTTGGTCGCTTTAGCTTCCCTCTTAACCTGCACTTGAAACAGCTTCTTCACAGCCTCTTTAAGCCACGCAGCCGGAGAAGCAGCGGTGGCTCCTGCGGCGATGCCAGCGAAGCCGCTGCCTCCTCAGGCCAGGAGAGCATCTCTCAGACATTACCTGGAGAAAAAACCACCAGCCCGCAGTGGAGCTTGTCACGTCTGGCAGAGGAAACCGTTAACAGCTCACAGGGTTATTTGGTTTAACTGGATTGTGAATTCACTGTCCTCAAATTGCTTTTAAGTTATCCTGGTGAGAAACGGCTGATCTCACAGGCTGGTTGAGTTTTGCTGGACTTAGCCAGGCTCTCTGAGCTCAGATTCAGTGGTGTCCCCAGTTCTGCTGGGCTTCTCCCCCATCGTCCTCGGACCCTTGTCTGAAGGGACATCTGATCTGCACCAAGGGTCCCAGCAAGGCAGGGACTCAACACTTGAACTCAGCAGACAGCTCTCCCCCCATAAGAGAGGCATTTTAGGCAATGATTTCAAATGAAAATCTGTATTTTATTAATTATGCGTCTGCTTTGCTGCTGAACTCTTTAATGTATTTCCCAGCTGTATCAATCTACAGCCGTGAAGGAAGCCATTAAATCTAAATGCCTTGAGCGTGCAGCATTGCTGCTGGGACACATCCGTCACCGGGTTTAGCCCGGAGGCACGAGGCCCTGGCCAAAGCTGCCACCTCCCCTCACCCATGGGGACACAGAATCACAGATGGTTTGGGTTGGAGGGACCTTCCTGCCACGAGCAGGGACATCTTCACCAGCTCAGGTTGCTCAGAGCCCCGTCCAGCCTGGCCTGGGATGTCTCCAGGGATGGTTCATCTACCACCTCTCTGGCCAACCTGGGCCAGGCTCCCACCACCCTCAGGGACAATTTCTTCCTCATGTTTAACCTGAATCTCCCTCCTTTAGCTTAAAACCATCACCCCTTGTCCCATCACAACAGCCCCTGCTAACACCTCCCACCTCACCTAGCAGGAGCAAAACAAGGGACATTGTGGGACTGGATGCACCCTGACAAACCCATCAGGATTGTAAATGATTGCAAAGCAAAGTCCATCTGGTGACGCTGCCGGGTTTCTCCATCTTTCACACCGGCTGGCAAGCAATGCACAGAGCCGGCTCCGGCGCTGCTGGGCTCCAGCTGAGCGTGCTGCCAGCAGCTGGCAAAGAGATGAGATGAGGATGGGAGCAAGAATCATTTGCATTGCTGCAAACTCTTCCTCCAGCCTCATTTGCCAACCTCGGTGTCCAGGCGAGCTCTGCACTGACACATCTCTTGTATTTCTGCACTCATCTCCTTTTGCACGTACGCATCTCTTCAGCAGTTGGGAAAAGGATTTCCCCAATTCCTGCCTTTTCCTACCACGTAGGGATATTATAAAGAGCAGCATCTGCAGGCAGGCAGATTTATTCACCTGTCCTAACTGGCAAAACTGATTGGGCTTGACGGACACGCAGGGATGTGCAGACGCATTAATGGCCAGTTTAGCATAGAAACCGGCAAAGCAATGCACCTCGTGGATATTATTAGGAGAAGTTTATTTAAAGCAAATTTTATGGCTGTGGAAAACATATTAGACCAGCAACCTCAGGGAAAATCACTTTAGGCTCCTTCCCTAACAAGTCCATAAAAAATTGTAAAATAAAATAAAATACGACCGCCCCCAAAATGAAAACACCAACAACTTGCGACACAAGTGATTTTACAACCCAAATTCTGCTGAGATGACTTCATCTCTCAGGTGAAAACTAAAGAGGTCGCGAGCACTCGGAAGGGCTGAAAATGTGTCAAATGCATCAATCGTACCCAGGTCAGCCCCGCACGCCCCGTCCGTGCGGATCCTCTGCTGGGAAATGGGCCGTTCACCCCACCAAGCAAGCCAGTGAAGTCGCATTATTTTAGAGCGTCCTTGAGACAGAGCAGCATTAATGGGCCCTACTGTCTGAAAACTGCTCTTGCTTAGATACCCGCAAAGCTGAGCAAGAGAGGCACAAGGCTAACAAAACGTTCCCTCTCGAGCAAAACAGACTTGCACTTGGATTGCACAGAAATTAAAGCAACAAAAGGTCTCTGAAGCCAATTGCAATATAACTGAGAAAGAGGCTCGTCACTTTGTACATCCATCTGGCAAGGACATACTTTCCATTTCAGCAAGTGCGAGAATGGGTGGACGGCAAAGGGGAATGTGAAAACGGCAAAGAAACAAGAAGAATGAAAACCTGCGGGACAACACTGCTACCCTGTTATGAATACTGTACGGCTATTCATATGAAAATCCATACGGCTGCTACTGTTGCATGCACTCTTCTTACACAGCATGAAATTAGAATTCCTCTTCAGTATCACATTGCCAGCACTACAGAGCAACTTTAGAGTAGCGCTAGCAGACAATTTATCCTTTGGCTTCCTCAGCCGGGCTTGTGCTGGGATTGAAAGCCAGTGGGGTGAGGGAGATGAGTCTATTGCCCATGGTAAAAAATTCTGCTTCCAAAACAAATCCCAAAGAAATATTGCTGGCCTGGAGTCTGACTGTTGGTGCTAATTTCACAGTGCAGTTTCACATGCATAATTCCCCCCAGGCCCCCCTGCCACTTTCCTTCTTATCTCCCCCGAACAAACTCAACATGCAGGCTAATTTCAAGGAGTGTTTCACCCAGAGTCCAGCCAAATGTCAGTGGATCTGCTGGAAATGCAAATTGAGACAATCATGCAAAAGAGGAGGGCTTATAGATTGTGCATAAGGGCAACAGAAGGCAAATAAAAGCTGACAGAAAGAGGCAGCAAGGAACAAATCTCCTGTCTCAAGTTGTTGATCATTTGCACACGTGCTCAGCGAGCGAAGACGGATTTCCAAAAACATACAAGTCCCATTGATTTTCACCGTTATGTTGCCTGGTGCCTCTAAAAACCACATATCTCAAAGCTCCGACATCAGCATCTTGCACACCATCCACATCCACTTAGCGGGGCTGTAGGTGACAAGGGAAGACACCGAGCAGCAGAGATCTGGTGCTGAACTGGGGACACCAGGAGGTTTTTTGTGGTTTCCCGATTGCAAAGAGCCATCAAGTTGTCAAAATCAATTACGACTTCCACAGAAAGCCTTTTATTTTGCACTTTTGGGAAAGCTGGGATAACTGCGTCTCCCTGAGATCATATGGGGACAAACCAAGGAAAAGATACTGGAGATGGGGACTCGATTAGCTCAAACCCAGCCACCAAATTCTTCAGAAACAAGCAAATTCATAAGAAGGTTTGCTCATTATGCATGCAAAGAAACAGCAAGAGGAGAAAATCTATACTATGCGCCGTAACATGATGCAGAATTAATCCCCCTAGGTTACAAAATTCCTCATAAATCGCAAATGGGACGATATCTACTGTATTATATTTTATCACCATGCCAAAATATCCCCCGCAGGGAGCCTTTTCGATGATGCTATCACATGCAAAGCCTTATTTGGGGAGGAAGATTTCAACTAAACAGCAGCAAACCATCAATATGTTCCTTGCAAGACTGCTAGATAGAAAAGCCCTCCGAGCAGCGTTAGTGGTGTCTAACGTAGCGCGGCTCTTTCTTAAATAACGCCAACTCCTGGTTTTGCTCGGGCCCATATGGAGCATATACGCTATTTAGTTTTATTAACAGCAATCCTAATACAAGCTGGCTGCTCTGCTCCAATACGCCCCCAAGCTAAGCACTTCACAAAAGCATCCAACGAGGAAAACTTTGCCACCTCCGAGGCGACACAGGGCAACACGCATGTTCCGACTTGCAAACCCCATTGTCACCGCCCTGTGGTGAGGGTTGAGCTCATGGTGGCACTTGGGGACAGGGGCGCTGGGCTCCTCCATCGACAGCAAGGTCCAGCCTCACCACGCCAAGGTCTTCCGCTTCACCGGGCTCCGCAATTCAGTAACGCGCTCCGGCGTTCTTGGCAACCACTGAACTGGAAGGAAAAGGGTCTGATTATCTCCTCCACCACCTCAGCAGTGACCCGGACCAGTGACCCCTTTCCTGTCACTCTACATTTGCTTTGGATGTTTTACACAGGGAAGGGGCAAAGCCTTCATAATTGATCCAGGCTACAGCCACAGGCTCCATCTTCTGCACGTGGCACAGACGCTTTGTTTGTTGGGGGTTTTGGTTCCATCGCTCGCTCACTGACTTGTGATCTGGAGGAGCAATATGGGAGGCGATGTCGAGGCAGCAACACCACGGTGGGTGGAGAAGAACCTGGTGACAGCCCAGACCCAGCGCAGGTTTGGCAGCATTTGGAGCACAAGTGTGATGGAGCGGCTGAGGGACCTGGGGGGTTCAGCTGGAGAACAGGAGCTGAGGGGAGACCTTCTGATCTCTGAACTGCCTGAAACGAGCTTGGAGCCAGGGGGGTTGGGCTCTGCTCCCCAGGAACAAGCGCCAGGAGCAGAGGAAACGGCCTCAAGTTGCACCAGGGGAGGCTGAGGTTGGATTTAGGAACAATTTCTTCCCCAAAGGGCTGTGGGGCATTGGAACAGGCTGCCCAGGGCAGTGCTGGAATCACCATCCCTGGAGGGCTGGACAGACGGACATGAGGTTCTCAGGACACTGGTCAGTGCCAGGGGTGGGGAGAACAGCTGGACTCTATGATCTTGAGGATCTCTTCCAACCAAAATGACTCTGTGAATCTATTCATCCAGGGAATGGCATCTTCATTTCCAGTGCCTGCTTAAATCCAGCCAGATAACACAGCCTCCATTTTTCTTATACTATCCGAAACACTGCCATCCTCAAAAATCTGCATCCTGAGTTTTTGAGCTACATAGCAACAGCAAAACCAGGCAGCTGAGACGGGAGACATCCCATGGGGGAGCAGAGAAGCGAGCGCACCTCCTCCTCCACAGCAAGCACCCAAAATCTCTAATGCCTACACTGGACCATCTCCAGCTTCATTGTGGGCAACAACACGCAGCCTTTGTCTACGGACTCGTCTTGACCCAATGACAGCAGCTTTGTCACTTTAACACGAGTGTCCCTGAGTTAGGGACATCGATCAAGACAAGTGCCCATCAATCAGCTGGCACTAACCTGCTCCAACAAGACACTTGGGAGGATGTTCCCCATATACCACGACAAGCCTTAGTTATTTACATCTCTGCAACTTTTTCAATTACTTCTTTGGCAAGGAGGCAACGTGCCTTGTTCTGCAGAGGGGACACTGATGACACGGGGGAGACGTGGGGACAATGGGGAGGTGAAAGGTGTCATTAGCCCAAAGCACAGTGAACTCTAATGGAGAAATAAGACATTGCTTCTAGGTAAAAAAAATGGGTTTATGTTACTTGAATGCCAAAGACTGGCCTGAAATGACCCACCACCGTTATCTGACTTGAGCCCTGACTCACAGCTCAGCTTGCAGCTTTACGGTAAAGCTCTCTGCAGCATCCATAAGGCATCCAAATCCCGCGAAGTTCCCCAGTCCTCCGCGACGCGAGCAGAGGTTCGCCAGCCCTTCCACGCAGAGATGCGCTCACCTCCAGCCGAGCTTCAGCACGACCAGACTGCGAGAACAATGAGAACCAGCCAGCTGGGTTCCCGCGGTGAAGACAGCCAGCAAAGGTTCTAGAGAAGGCAGCATTCGGTGGGAATGGCAGGAATGTCCCTGCAGCAGCAGCCGTGGTGCCAGAGGAACGCGGGGTGTTGTAATATAAAGCCTTTGCCCATGAAACCACTGGCTCCAATCCGGACAGGAAGATGCTGCTGCTCTGACGCTCTTTTGGCAGCCTGTGTGATTGCCGGATGGGTTCACATATTTAAGCCCTTCCTGATGTTTCAGCCATGGGTCAAGGACAAAGGTGGATCTTGTCAGCGATGGGAAGGGGACATCTGGGCCTTCCCCCTGCAAAAAGGTGAGAATTTGGGGGCTACGACCTTCTAACCCAGCTCCAGAAACCTCCTCTATGTGCCCTTGGGCAGGTCACTATATCCTCCTTTTCCAGTTGTAAAACGGACATACATTTTATCTTAATTTCCATCGCAGTATATGCTCTTTGGTGCTGTGTACAGACAACAGCCAGCACAGCAGTGGTGGAGGGACTTTGCTCAGTATTGCTGCAGTATAAATAAATAATGCACAGGTCCCTGCTGATATCTGAGCAAAAAGCTTGAGTAGAAGAAGGCAAAAGGAGGCGTGAAAGAGGAGCTTGCACAGGTGCTCTTCATGCTCTAGTAAAACTGCAGTTGTTTGTACCAGATGCATTTTAAAACTGAAGTAGCAGCGGGTCAGGCCCTGATCTCTCTTCCAAGAAGTTGTACAGCAGTTGGGAGATGCAGGGAGTAACCTGCACCTTTAAATCCGGGAAGGCAAATAAAAGCAAACTGAAGAGGAAATACAAAGGAGCAGCCAAGAGCTGAGCCTGGGCAGGATGGGGATGCTGCCGCACAGGGTGGTGGCACAGGGACCAGGACCCACCTGCTGCCAACGAAGAGAGGATCCAGCACCTCCTTTAATCAATTCATCAAAGTATTTATAAATTAACACCGGCACACTTTGTATCGCCTGTGCTCCCACTTCCAGGAGCGGCTCTAACAGACCCGGGTTTTCGTATATAATTAAATATCAACACATGTATCCTGCGCTCAACACAGTTTCTTTATTTGCTTGTGTTAATTGGGATGTGAGGTAAAGCATCTCACAGCAGAATCCTATGTGCTTCCAGACTTATTTCCCTTAAAGACTGAGCCAGTCAAATCCCATCTGTCCACGCTCCACCTTCCTCTCCAATTCCTCTCCCCAAAAGATGCTGCCTGGTGCTTTATTTCACCACCTCCCGCGCAAACTAACTCCCCTTTGACGGAGCACTATCAAATCCAGATTCCCGGACCACACGCCCCCTTCTCTCGGGAGCATCTTTGCTGCAGAAACCCACCCCCATGTCTCTCCCTCGTCCCCTCTGAGCCACCTCCCCTGCCCAGCGGCGCGGAGCTCCGGGACCCACACACGCCTCCATACGTGCGCACACACGCGTGCTTGGTATGATAGGTGCAATTTGCAGCAATTTCCCTGCCAGTCTCTCTGCAATCTCGTGTAATCTTCCCCTCCAAAAGGGGTTCAGAGATCCCACAGTGCCTTTGCTTGGCCATAAAGAATGCAAATCACATCCCCCGATGGTTTTTGAATAATGCAGACAGCAAAATCCAGGAAGGTGGGGTGTCTACTCGCTGCTTGTTAGCTCACGTTTGTGGTTACTCCGGCTCCGCGTCAGATCACAGACGCACAAAGAGCTACAGCAGTGGCTGGGCAAGGGAAATCATTTGTTTAGACCATCCAAACCTCCAGCTTCCTGCAGGTCCCATATTTTAAGCTGCTGGGGACCTGTCAAAGGTGCCCTGTGGGGTTTTGTGTTCAAACGGTCTCATCAGAGCAGTGGATAATGGCTCCTTGTACTGTCTGTGCTAACACAGCAAAATAACCCTCAGAAGAGCAGGTTGGGGGCTTGTCCCCTGCAGGAGCTGGTCCCCGAGGCTCAGAGGGGGATGCACCAAGGACGGAACATGGAATAAGGGCTCCTCGGGCTGTATCTCACCCAGAGGATGCTGCGCTGCTCCACCCCAGTGAACATCAGGCTGCTTCCATATACATTTATCTCCATATGCCCGAGTTAGTACAGTTCTGGAGGGTGCAGGTACAGGAAGGTAAAACACGGCTGCATTTCTCCTGGTGCTTCTGAACGCCAGCTAGAATGCAGCACAGCAAGTCCATGCATTAAAAATACCTCCCTCCTCGTAATGCAAACTGCAGCTATTTAACAGTCCAGTTGGCAATTTCGCAAGAGCATTATAGCGCCAACGCTTCTCAACCCTTGATTTAAGGCGGAGTTGAAATTCAGGGTGAACACTAATACACCTGAATGCTCCTAATGCTCTGGCTCTCACCTCAGACCTGCCAGGTGGGATGTGGAGCTGAACCAACCACTGACCTTCTGGTTTCAAACCTCGTTTCTAATGAGTCTCCAAGTCTCCAGCTCTGAGCAACACTGCTGGGAAAAGCAAGCAGTGGAAAAGGCTAATGCAGGGGGGAAAGAAAATAAAGAGGGAGTGATCACCGATATATTTTATGTTATTATTACAAATGAGACCTGAATTGAGAGAAAGTTCCCAGGGGCAAACAAAACTTCTCTATAATCATTTTTCCTTTCGGAAATCACACTCAGGCTGACAGCGCACTTCAGATTAAACAGCGGTTTGCTCATTCTGGGATTTTCCTGTAATCCAAACCACAATTCCCTGATAAGCTGTTACCACATTTGTGAATTGATGCATCCCAGATGTTCGGGCTGCCAGCAGAACCTACAAACCAGCTCCTCCTGGGCCTGGTGGCCAATTCCCAGCACTGTCAATCTCCCTTTCACGGACAAAGCCACTAGAAACAGCAGAGCCAGGTATGAACATGACAGCCCTGGGGTAACCATCACGTACAGGAACAAGCATGCAATATTTAATCTGCTGGGCACATGGGAAACGCGTGTGCTTGCACAGCCGTGAGCGCAGCATCCCTGCAAACAGCTGGAGGTGATGGGGAGAAGGCTGATCATAGAATCACAGAATGGTTTGGGTTGGAGGGACCTTCCCAGCTCCCCCAGTGCCCCCCCTGCCATGAGCAGGGACATCTTCACCAGCTCAGGTTGCTCAGAGCCCCGTCCAGCCTGGCCTGGGATGTCTCCAGGGATGGTTCATCTACCACCTCTCTGGCCAACCTGGGCCAGGCTCTCACCAGCCTCAGGGGCAACAATTCCTTCCTCATATCCAGCCTGAATCTCCCTCTTTTACTTTAAAACCATCACCCCTTCCTTGTTCTATCGCAACAGGCCCGGCTCAAAAGTCTGTCCTCATCTTTAAGTACAAAAAGACCACAACTATGTCTCCTCTGAGCCTTCTCTTCTCCAGGCTGAACACCCCAACTCTCATCTGTCCTCATAGGAGAGGTGTTAGATCCCTCTGATCATTTTTGTGGCATTTTGTGCTGACGTGAGCACAGGAGCCACAAAACTGAGGAATCTGAGCTATTTCTCCTAATTAATCTAGCATGTTGCTCTTTCCTAAAAGTCACTTATTTTATTTGGAAAACTACTCCTTTAAAGCGTATTTGTTTGCTCTCATTTCAACTTCTTCCCCATAGCAGCACTTGGATAAAAAACCTTCATCTGTTTTGAAAGCACCCACTCAAGAGGCATTTCCAGCTGCTCCCAGAGCTCAGCGTTGGCTCCAGACCCTTGGCCTTGACCCCAGACCCTTGGCCTTGACCCCAGACCCTCGGCCTTGACCCCGCATCGCTGTGGCCACAGCAGAGGGGACCCGAGGAGCACAAATGTGACACTGCTCCGCGCTCGGACACATCACGCACGATGTCCATGTGAAAAACAGAGCTGGAGGAGCGTGCTGGCAAGGACACTCCGCACAAGAGGAGCCTTCTGGGCAACGACATGCAGATCTGCCTGTAGGAAATCAAGTGAAGGGAGCCAAGGGCTAGACTAATATTTAATCAAAATACATCAAAATCAGCAGAAGGGTTTATTTTCCAGGACTGATGGGAAATAGAGTTTGTTGCTGATAAAGAATAACAGTAAGCAGGTCCCTCTTGTGTCCCCAAGGCACTGAGCATAGTTCGGCTGCTTGGACATGGCAGCGTGTGACTGTCCCATCAGGTAAATCGTCATCGGCACCTCAGGGCTGCCAGAGGCCAAGTCAAACCATCTCTTTAACGGCAAGGGCATCTCCCCTCCCTGCAGTGAATACTCTTTCAGTACCAGTTTTCCTTCCCTTAAAGGAACAAAACGCAGCCTTTACTTTCTACGTGAGCCTCGAGAAAACACAAAATCAACTTCAAACAAAGGCTGACACGTCTTGAAACAATCATGGCCCATCTAGGGGGAGAGGGAGGGTTGGCAAGAGATTATTTTTAGAGATTAGGTCTAGAGTGACTGACAAACTGATACGCAACAGCGTCGGTTTTTAATCTGAAACAGGTTTGGGATAGAATTTAAAAAGAAGAAAAAAAGACCAAATGCAGCCACCCACCGACAAGAGCTCCTCGGAGGCAGGAAAGCTGCAGCCAGCAATACTAATGTGTTTTTCTCAGTTACCAGCCACCCTCTCCTTCCAAGGAGACACACGTTTCCAGCGCCAGCATGGAAAGGGGACAACCAGGGCAGGGGACAACCCCATGCACACCCCCGGGAGAAGCCCTATGGTGGTGAAGGGATCTGCTTATGGGACATTGGTACCCATCGAGTCCTGCAGCTCAACCCCCTCCCGCAAGGGGTGGTCGGGAACACAGAGGTGAAGGGAGGCAGGGTCTGGAGAGCCGAAATGGCAGCAATTCTGCCCAAAAATCCACTGCGCAGCTGTGATGGGCTGTGCTTATCCTCAGCACTAAGCCCAGAAACAGCCCTGGCCGATGGGGCTGTTCTCAAAGGGGTCACGTCAGCAGCTCCACCACAAACCAGAGTCCCTTTGAACGGCACTGCAGCGATACCAGTGAGACCAGTCCACACAAAGTCCCCGCTGCTGGAAAAACAGAAATAAATACATATTGCCAGGGGCAGGGATGAGGCAACTTTTGAACTGGTGCGCTCTGTCAAAGTCCAAATGTTTTCAAGTCTTATTAACATTTGCAAAGATGTTTTTCCCTTCCCATCCTGGCTGCCAGGGAGGTGCAGGGGGAGCCCAGCTGCACCCCCCAGCAATTGGTCCACTGGGAGAACCGCAACCCAACGATCCCACGAGCTCCGACACTAACCAGAGACCGAATTATACCAATAAAAACACTAACAGATGAACAGCCATCCACCAGCTGCGTGAGAAGCTTGGGGTGAAGGCAAGGGGAATTAAATTAATCCCTTCATTATCAACCTGACCCCTGGAAAAAATCTGAAGGAATGGCTGTGAAGGTTCACAGCGGAGCGCTAAAGCCAGAAGATCAGCTAACGCAGCATCTGCCAGCCCAGACGGGCTCTCGCTCTAATCTCAGCTCCAGCTGGGACCACGGTCGCTCCCAGAGCCAGGATGCTCCACCAGCCAGTCCATGCCACGCTGGTGCTGATCGGAGGGCAAAACCAGAGAAAAACGGGGGAAAAACACATGGAAAAGCAGAGCTTTCTACAGGAGGACTTGGGAAAATGTTTTCATTACCTCCCAGGCACACAAGAGCCCAAAGAACCCAGCTGCCAGGGCATGTACTTTAGTCCTGGGGTAGCTTTTGCATGCCCATTTCCTACCCCTTTAGGAGAAAATTCTGTGGTTTTACTTTCTCTGCCCATGATATCTGCATTATTGACAAATAACTGGATTGGTATATATCAATACATTATACTATACTACTAAGTTTATGCTGTAAGCCTGGGTACAGATAGAAATATTAGGTGAGCTTTGGATAAGCGGAGCCGAGAGGAAGGAGAAAGGAGGTGAGGATCAGCCACTTGTGGGTTTTAGGGAGAAAAGATCAGCCATCAGATGTAACTCCAGCAGAAAGCTGAAAACACTCCTGTGTTATCCCATCTCTGGTCTGGTCAAACAGATTTTTAATAAAGATCTTGAGAGGTTTAACAATAAAAAAACCCCACACTTTTTTGTGTGCTGCAGCACACACACGCACAGGATCATCAGTTCGTTCTTGCAGCAGGAGATGATTGAGAAGCAAAGGAAGCCCTGGGCAGCGATAGGTGCGATGGGCATCGTCCCTGGTCGGGGCAGGGAATGGGCAGGACTCCGAGGCCAGATGCCACATGGCAGAATAAAACTAAGCGCCCAGTGTGGAGGGATTTCTGCTCCTGCAACCCAATCCCCTCCGCTGAACCGCCTGCCAAGAATCCTCCCGGCCCCGCTGCTGCTGCCAGCAGATACTTGGGTAAAGTTTGGGAGAAAGAGAAAGAAAAGACCCCCCCCCAACAACAAAAAGAAACCCACCTCGCCTTCCTGATATTAATAATTCAAATTAATTTTATAGCCTTGTCTCTGCACCCCCAGAGCAGCGTGGGGACCCGGCTGTGGTGGAAGAGGCACCACACCTGGGGGGTATTAAGGCAGCGGCTGCCGCCCGCTGCTCCCCTTCCCAGCACAGAAAGGCAGCTGAAAATAGATTTATCTGTTGGATAATAGAGGCAAAAGAATCCCAAAAGGACAAGTTTTAAGCCAAACTGCTAGGCTCCTCCACTTCTAATCCCTCTCAGAACTGTCAGTATTATACACGGGGGGGAAGGGGGAGGATATGGGGGATCTTCACCCAAAAAGCAAAAGAGCAGAAGCCGCTGAATCGTGGTGCCCCCGCCAAGCGCTGCAGAGGTGTCTCGGAGGCACAAAGAGGAGATTAAGGCTGAAAAGGCTCCAGCGCTGAGCCAGGCAAGGACTCTGCTGGAAAGGATGGGGAAGAGCACATGGGAAATATTTTGGATGCCTGACAAGGAGATGCAGAGACCATCTGGGCAAGGGGAGGAAGGGCAGGGTGCCAAGGAGAGGCATGGGAAGGAGCAGCCCGGCCAGGGGAAGGCAGGTCTCCCTCCACCATCCTCTTCCTCTAAGCCAGACCCAGGATCAGGCGTGGGTCCTATTGCTTAAGGGGTGAGATCTCAACTCCTTGCGGCAGTCCATAAAACTGCCACCTGATCTGCCTACCAGCTTGCTCTAAAGGCAGCTCTTAAGGGATGTAGCCACTATTAAAGGAGGTAAGATGAGAAAAGCAGCGTTACTCTAATATGGTTTTATTCTTCCCTTACTCTTTCATCCTGGAAGCATAAGCACAGTACAGAGAGGACGTGTGTTGATGTGACCTCCTCACCGCAAGCTCAGCCCCCTTGCCCCTCACATGGGGACAGCACAGCTTTACCTCTTCTGAAATAATTTGAGATGCTCTGATAGGAAAAGCCGCACAAGCCTGGTGTACGTTGAACAGGTACTGTTTGACGACAGCGTCCAGCTGGTCTTTCACTCACCTCCTCGAGGCCATCAGATACGGTGGTGACAGCAGGTTTTTGGGACACGGATCCCTGCCCGCTTTGGGAACAGGACCAGGACCCAGTGACTCATTTTTCACAGGGCATTGAGCAGCCACTAGACGTTAACGACTTTTGGCAACTACTGACCTCGGTCAGATTCAAGCCAATGACCCAAAAGGGAGAGGTTTTGCTTTCCCCATGGGCAGTCCCTGGGAGCCATCCTGCACCGCTGAAAAAAGGAGCTTAGAAAGGAAAGGCAAAGAGGTGTCCAGCTCTGGCACAGGGTAACCCTATCAACATGCACTGCAGATAGAGGCGGCTTTTTCCCCGGGAGGAATCAAAGCCTCATTGATACGTGAATTATGAATGAAACCTTAAGCTTTTAAACTTTTAACCTGTGCATTTCTAAGAAAGTCTTAATTTAGCCACAGCCACGGGCAGGAAAGAACAATGGTTCGGTGGAAGGTACTGGATTTGCCAGGCTTTTAAAACACACCCTTGTTTAAGATGAATATTTCATTTACCAAGCCATTCCCAAGCTAAAAAGGGAATCCTGATCCACGCTGACCAAAGCCATGGCCCAAAATCTGTGTTACGATGAGACTGACTCACACTGACATTGTCCCCCATCCAAATCCAGCCCAAATCGCTTCATCAGCAGCGCCTGAGGCTTCTGCTTCTCGCTCCTCCCTTCAGCCAAGTTTCCAATTTCAAGGCACGAAGTGAGAGGTTTTAGTGACGAACAAACCCCTGAACACCTTCCCCATCGGATGCCAGGGAGGACACAGTGTCCCTGCACCCTTCCACCACCCCACGCTCTGCAATGGGCCGTCCAGCGTGTTTTAGGCTGAGCCTTGCGCTGTCCTGCTCAACGCAGAGCTGAGACAAGCTCAGGGCCAGGCTTATCCAGCTCCTGTTTGTGACTTGATCCTCGGCCAAAGGCATTGAAAGCCGGGGCTGGGAGAAAGCCCTGGGGAGGGCGTGGAGCAGTAACAGTGATTCAGTGCGACAGAGGTCAGGCCACCTCACACCATGGAAAACCAGGGTGGGTCAGTTGGGTGGAAGTAACACTCATTAGAAGAATAAACTACATAATGAAGAGGGTGGGGGGGATGCTTTGCTTGGGTCTAGCGAGGCACTGTTAGACCTTATACCATCGATTCAAATCCTTTTCAGCTTCCACTCCACTGGAATTCACCCCCCCAAAAAAATCGCCTTGCTGACCAGTACTGAATGAGATTTTGTTTGTTTTCTAGATAACTGCGGGCACATTGCTCCCAACAGCGGCAGAGCTGGCACAGACCTGCATGTGAGCAAAGCCAGGGACAAAAGGAGCCAGAGATTCACGTCTTCTGCTGCCCTACAACTGAGCCATCTCCAGGACAAGGGCGCAGTGAACTATCTGTGTTGAAAGGCTGTGAAAACCCAAACCCGGCCCAGAAAGGACTAGGACAATACAGGAGTCACAGGCAACCCATGACAGGAGAGAACACCTCTAAACAAAACAGCATCACGTCCCCCCATCAGAACATATCGGTTGACAATGTTATCTGGACATGGATAAATAGGTGCATTTGTATTTGAAGCCTCTCAGAGCTTCATCACCAGATCTGTCCATGCTCACAGCCTCCCCAAAATTTCACATGTTCAGATGTCCAAAATCATCAGATTTTTTCTGGTTGCCCATCACCTGCTGGCTATCCAACTGTTTCAGCACCTCAAATGAAAAGCAGCTTTGAAAACATGGACCAAATGATGATATTCTGCAACTGAATTAGCCATTAGACCTCATGAGCCTGGTGGGTCTGTGGAACAGGACTTGAACAAATGAGCAAATTCTGCTGATGTGCTTCAAGAAGTGATGATCCCAGTGAGCCCAGAGGCACTAGCAGAAGGGATATATGTGTATATGTGTTTCAGCAGCTCAGGACAGAGCCTGTTACATCAACTTAAATCACCGGGAGAGGTTTGAAATGAAGCAGACAATTGGGTGACACTGTCTTAAATCACTACACAAGGGTCCTCCAGAGCATGAAGGTCCAAGTCCTGAGGGAAGGACCTGTACAGATTGGGGTGGAGCAGCACTGAGAACAAAAATGCAGTTAAGGAAGAACTGAGAGAAGATGATGTGGTGGACGAGCCTTGGGTCCATCCCCAGGCTCACCCACCACATCTGCTTCGTGGTGGCAGAAGATGCTCAGGGAGAAGAACTGGGCAGAATCAGGAAAGGCAGAGGGGTCTGCAAGGACCAAACATGGCCACAGCACAAGCCAGCAAAGCTCCCCCTTTTCAGAGGAGATAAGATGAAAAAAACCAACCGCAAATTATAAATAAAAGAGATGAAAGTTAAGAGGGAAACGAAACAGAGCCCCAGGTGGCCCTCTGCCTGGGGCACTTGTGCTAATTTTAGTTTCTCTGTTCTTCCCTGAGCTGTTTGGTTCCACGACTGCATAGTTTTAGAGCATTTCCTTTACTGCAACTGCCTAAAATGCTACACGCTGGGATGGTCCAACCTGGGCATGAAAGGGGAAGGCAAGGAAGAGCTTCCATGGGATCCATCCCCATCATCCCACCACACCACAACAAAGCCCAGGGCTCTGGCTCCCCAAGCTGGTCTGAGGTGGCCAAAGGGCCGGTTGCTGGTCATGCCATTGCATACACAGGTCGAGATGTCCACAGACCGCGGGGGTGACGGGTCTGTGACAACGGGGATGTGCACAAACACACGGTCCCTTCGTGCACCGGGATGTGCAGCTGTGTGTCCTGGGCTGCCATCGCACAAACCCCCGCACCCTCTCCAGGGGCCCATCATCACCCTCCTCCAAAACCCGCCGTGGCTCAGTGCTGGGGCGGGATGGCCGGCAGAGCCGTTTCGCAGCCACCACATTTATTCCACGGAGAGAAAAAGGCAGCAGCCTCACAGAAGCATCCTATACAGCAGAATGTATTTAAATACCTAATGAAGGAATAAATCTGTGAGAGGGAGACATTTACTGCATACTTATCCACACAGAGCCTTTGTGCAGGCGGGGGCAGCGGGGGGCCGGGGGGGCAAAGCACTGCACCTGCGCTCCTGGCCGACAGCCGCTCTGCCGGGGTAATGAATATGGCAGGATCCTATTAAATGAGACTCTACCTGTCAGGGAGGATATCGAGCGTTCCCAGCCTCCACATCCATTCCGGAGGAACGCATCTCTGCTCCGACATGATGCAGCACCTTATCGACAGGGACCTTCCCAGGGGTCCGGGAGAGAAAACAATGCGCTGCGGGGGGGGGGACAGAGACAGATTGGGCCACTTTGCAGCACCAGTTTCCCTCTGCACAAGACAGCAGGGCTTTTCTCTCTCTTTTTTTTTCCCTTAAATCCCCCCAGCAGTGGGTCAGAGGGTAGCAGCTCATCCCATAGCACAGGCTGGAGGCCAAGGGCTGCGCTGGAGCCCCAGGCCAAAGGGTGTAGGGTGGAGATCCCAGGAGGACAATCGAGTTGTATTTGTGAAACCGGGTCCTCTGCCACTTCAGTGCAGGTGAAAAAGCACATTTTGCTTTTGCTGAAGGGGTGAGAAGAACCTGCCGAGCAGGGAAGGAGCGGCACGGGGCTGCGCAGAAGCAAGATCTGGTGGGATGGTTGTATCAAGCCCATCGCATTTGTCTGGGTTTGACGCAGAAATGCCATAAGCCCATTGCGGCTGAGCCACATCCCACATCCCCACCACTTGTTGCTTGAGAAGACACAGAACAGGAGCTGCCACCAACCCGCGCATTAAAAACTGAATACGAGCATCACACACAGCTATCAGAGCTATCGCCCCACACCAACAGCAGCCCAGGATGGTTTTGCCACTTCCCTGCAGAGCTGGACCCCTTGCCAGGGTGGTAGGAGAAGCACAGGATGAAATACAAGAGCTCAGCTGTTTGCTTGCACTGCAGGAAACTAGATGCACCAGCAAGTATTCAAGACAGATGCTACGTGATGGAGCAGCAGCACCCGCTCCCGGCCCCGCCGCCCCACACCCAGCACCCCACAGCATCCTTACGCCTCCAGCCATCGCTCAGCTTCGGTTTTACCTCCCCCACCTCCCAAATACAGCTAAACTCAGCTTGCCCTTTGCTTGCCCTCCCTCCCCCCCGATATAAAAGGTCAGTTTTGAAATTCAGGGGTCAGGAGGAAGAAATGTAGCAGGGTCAGGGGTGAGAGAAGCAGAGAGGGGAGGAATTTCACCTCTCCATCCATCTGCTTCCATGAATCAGCAGCCGCAGAGCTCCTGCCAAGCATGGGGGTGCTGGGCTTGACAGGGGCTCGTGGGATGAAGGATGCACAGCAGCCCCCGCGCTCCTCCTCGCTTTGGGTTATCCCAAGCTTATTAAGATGCCCGCAAAAACACACCTAAAAATGCCAAAGCTCCAGCAGAAACAGAGCGAGAGGAAATTAAAGATGTGCTTTGACACATCTGGAGTTTACATTTTCCATGTGCAGAGCTGAACGAGGCACCCGGAGAAAGCAAAAGGTCCTTCAGGGCCCTCTCCAGGTGCCTGCGAAAGAGGGGGAGTTGGGCTCACGCTGCCTCTTTGCAAGCAGGGTCTGGACTGAATAAATATATCATCCCACATTATTTATGTCCTAAACACTGCCTTTTTTTTTTTTCCCTTTAATCTACATTATCACATAGACTCACTTTCTGCCAGACATCTCCATTAGCTCTGCTTTTCAAAACCGCTTCTCCTGCTGCCTAAAGCTCTGCAGCCAAAGCCACTTTGGGAAACCCTGAGAGGATTCCTCCCCAGCTCAAGGATTCTACGCTGGCCTCTTTCTGTTGAAAAAGTACAAACAACAGCCATGCAGAGGAGGAAACCAAATGCGCTGAGCATCCCAACTGACTTACAAGATGGCTTAAAGGGAGTGGAGAGCAAGCGATGAGCTGAACATCCCTCTCTGGAGCAGGGGGATGCAGGAGCTGCCTCACCTGGGGATAAATCTCCATCATCTGTGTGTCCCTGAGCCAGCGTGGGTGCAATGGGGCAGCCCCATTGCAAGGGGAGGCAGAGATCTCTGGCTGAGGAAGCACAGCTGCAATTGAGGAATGTGCTGCGAGAGCGGAAAAAAATGCCGTTTTCATGTAAATGTCCCTAATAATAAAAGAGCGAATGAAGAAAGCAACACATACAAACAAGAAATAGTACATTTGTGCTAGAGAAGCAGAAATGATTCTAAAAAGAGAGCTTTATCAACATTTTCCAGAAGGCATTGGCTGTTCTTTAATGCTCCTCTAGGAATAACACATTGATCCTGCTGAACCTGGGCTGCCTGGTGCCTCTGATCGCGGGTTTCTTAACAACCCCCGTCTCGCTGCAGCACACTTAAAAAACATGAAGCTTGTTTGTTTTCGCCAGCAAATACCGAGCCGCTGTTCTCGCCCCCCATAACTGGCATTTTGTCCTGTTTGCCCTGTATCTACACACAGTTTCTGCAGCCGTTCCTGCTGCATTGCCATGGCAATCCGGACTCCGAAGCTGCCGGTAGCAGCCCAACCCCAGTCAAAACCCACTTCCCAATGCACACATAGGATCTGATTGCTCCCTCAACTACCAATATTGAATACTTTGCTTTTATTAGTTACGTGGATACATTCCCCTCTGAGCATGCTGTAATCATTTAAGCCTCACAGCTTTTCCAAAGGTCAGTGTTCCCCTCTTGAAAGGAGGGGTAAATCCAGTCCAGACTGAAAATAAGTCCAGAGTCAAGTCTTTGGAGTCTAGAGCTGCTAAGCCGAGCTTCTAAACAGCTTCCCGGAGTGAGAAAAGGAGCTCAGGACCCTCAGTCCCTTCCCCACCCGGCAGCATCCCATGTGCTGAGTTAACAAGCCTTAGGGAAACAGGAGACCGTGCCTGTTGTACCTTGATTAAACGTCCTACTAGTTCAGTGGGAAAAGAGCTGGAAACACAGGGTTTTGTTCTGAACTGTACGACATTTAAACATGTTGATTACTAGCAGTGAAGCTCAGCGTTTATCTCGCTTTCTTTGCGCTTTGGATTACAAAGTCATTTTCAGACAAACTCCCTGGAAAGAGGAAAAGTGACGTTATCCCCTTTCCTGGTGGGAAAGCCTCATCTCGCGAACTTCTCATTCTCTCTTCCAGTATACCTGTCCCTCAATCTGTACCTTGCAGATTATTCCAATTCTTTATTTCTCAATGATAAGACCAAGCTCCCAATGTGAAAGGCTGCACACAAAAAACACATTGAAAGAAAAGCAGAGAGGCTCAGCCTGCTTGTCCTTTGGCTCCAAAGCTCTGCAGAATGATTTAGCCCAAATATACTCAAGAGGTAGCACTGGTCTGAGTGTCAAAAGGAAGGAGAAGGTGGGAAGAGAAGAGAAGAGAAGAGTCTGGTTTTACTCCAACTCCATCATTTACTAATTTGAACGTATAAGGCCACGACAGCCCCTGCACTTGTGTGAGCTGACTTGCATTTGCAGCACAAAGTCTCTCGGAGCTTTCAGAGCATCAGGCAAAAAAAATATATTAAAAAAACCATCAAAGCAACTCCGAACTGAAAGCAGGCAAAAGGATGCTCTGTTTTCCCACTAATAAGCCACTGGCTGCAGGATGACTAGCAAAAGCAAACATCGCATTAGTCAGCCAAATGTTAACTCAGAGCTGCGAGGTTGCAGGCTGCCAGCGCTCCCGGTTGCTCGCAAGGTAAGCGCTCCCAGCTGGAGGCACAGCCATGTTTATTTGAAAGACCTTGTTTTACCCCCGTGTCTCTTCCTCACCCTTTTTTCTTTACTTTGAGCAGCTCAAGGGACCGACTCTTGTTCTTTCCCACCAACGGGGGAATCTCGGGATTGGCGTCCTCTCCAAGCAGCAAATGCAAATCGCTTTCTAAGTTGTTGGTGGTGACCAACTTAACAGGGCCCACGGCTTTTAATGAGCTGATGAGGGGAGGGAGATGAACAATTACCACCTACAGTCACAGCGGGCTTTGTGCTGCCTGACTCGTGCGCTTCGCGGGATGCTCAGGCTGGTTTGCTCAGGGCCCGCAGGCAGGTTTATGAGATTAAAGCCCAGCACACAATAAATAATTTACCACCTTACCACAGGAAAAAAAAAATAAAATAAAAATCCCACACTGTATAATAGCTTGGCTCTGTGATGTGTACATTCATTTTAAATGCACATCACTTTCATCTACATGTATCTATTTGATGCAAAGACTTGTAACCAAGCGAGAAGGAACAACCAGGAAAGGTGACAGGGTCCCCAGCTGAGGAGCATGGGGGATGACGGGACAAACGCTGCCGGAGCCACTTACTAATTATTCCAGTCCTGCTCGTGCTCTCCTGTTTGCACACATGTTAGAGGCATCTTAAACCCTCACTCAACCAATTATTCCTCCACCGCCCTGCCCTGGTCCCAGCGGGCGGCCCAGTATGGACTGGAGGTGCTGATGGCAGCTGCCCTGGGCTCAGCGGTGCAAGGGATACAGGGGTGTAAATCGCTACGTGCAAATTCCAGTTAGAGAGCAGAAAATTGCAAGCTTGAGTAACACATTTGATGTCAGCTCAATAAAACTAGTGGTGAACATGAGCAGAAGAATCCAGCATCCTTCCCCTTGCCAAACCGCCCCATTCTCTCTCTCAGTCACTGCATGTGACTCTGTCCCTGCTTGATCAGCATCATCCCAGATTTCTTTGAGACGCGCCTAATGAAGGACCATAAACTTCCAGTTTACAGTCCACAGCAAAGAAAAACCTCCCACAATCAAAACCTAAACGCATGGACAGACTGAAGGCATCAGACCCCTGGACAGTGTGCATGCCGGGGGGCGGCTGGGAATCGCTCCCATTGCCACAAATAGGCAGTGGCGACATTTAGACTTCGTGTTTTGTTGGTTTTGTCCAGGTCACAGCCAGGAAAGCCTCAGCAAAGACCACAGGGAATGTCTCCAGTGCATACACCCCCTGGGATCTGCGCTCCCCGGCTCCCTATGCTGGGCAGGGGCTTCTCTGCCTCCTTTATTGCTCAGGCTGGGCCGCCTGCAAAGAGCTCCCCAAAGACCATCTGCCTGCCCATGCATCTCTGCAGAAATGAAAAGAGGGTAATAAAAGGCAGGGGGAGGTGGAGAGACCATGCATCATAACAGGCATAATGGACTAATGCTAATATAGAGACCGGCTGCATCCAATCCACGCCCGGCTGGCACAGCCATAAATATCGGAGAGACGTTCAAGTGATGGATTTGCCTCTGCAGCCCACGCGGTATTTTACAGCCCCGCGAACGCCGCCGTTGCCCTGGCCGGCGGCAAATAGCAACCGTAACAACAATGGGTAGTAAACCTGATTGTGGGATGGAGGAAATGTTAAAGGCAGCATCTGTCAGACGCACAAGGGAAAGCCCAATGGTACGTCCCATCACAAGCCACGGTGGTTCTGCTGTTGCGTGGCATTTCGCTGCCCGATTTTCCCTAAATCCCAACCTTTCTGTAGCAGCAGCAGCAGCAGCTCGGGGGCTGTGCCAGCGCGTAGGATTCTTCCCGAGGATTCCCCCATCTCTCCCATCACGTTTGTGGGTTTGTTTTTGGTTTCTTTCCTCAGGAAAGCATTTATAGAAGCAACAGAACATGGTCTTCTCACAGTATTTCTTGCCACCCGGGGATTCAAGATCTAACAAATGGACCAAAACCCATGTTATTTTGACCTCTGAGGATTTTAAAAGCCTGCAGAAAAATATATATATATAGTAAAGCAAGCATGAACCTCTTGACTTATAAATAGAAAGGCAGGAGTCTAACACTGCCCTGCCCCCAAAAAACCAACAACATCCAGAACGCAGCAGCTTCTTCAGATTTACACTCAAAGGAAAACAGGGGACGGTCAGAAAAACTAACATGGATTCACAGGATAGTTTGGTATTTCCTGATACTTTTCACCAAGATGACTTCAAGAAGAAACACATTACTGAGCTAAATGAGAACGTAGCTCTGCTACATCTATCATGGAACGGAGGAGGAATAACTTCTGCCTCGCTTCATCCTCATAAAAGAGATAATACCTCTTTCTTCTAAAAGGTGCGAGGATTAATTATCCTCTAAATATGTTAAAGCCAAAAAAAACATATGGGCACAGGGGGAAAACCAACCCAACTGCCAAGAGTTACCTTGGTAACTAGTCCCAAAGTACATGGAGTGATGCACCTCAGCACTCCCCGCGTGCTCATGTGTGCGGCTCCGAGCTCCATTCCTGCCTGTACAAAAACCCAGGAGCACTGAGAAAAGCGACACATGAGACGTGTTTCTGCTTTAATGCAGTGCGGGAGGCACCAAGACCGATTCGATGCCAAACCCCCCGGGCAGGATGCTCCCCATGCATCAGGCTGTCCGGCCGCTTGCAGCCGTTCCTGGCTCCGCTGCGTTCGGAAACCCATAAAATGTAATTGTTGCACTCCAAAATTTCAAGCTGATTTTTTTTTCTTTCCAAGGTGCCTGAACCTGAGTAAGAACCAGAGTTATGGCCACCTCGTGAGCCAAGAAACAGATTAAAAGCAGACTCCGAGCCCACCTGGCTCCATTTCACAGAGCATTTCCTCAACACCTGCCCCTCAGCTCGCCAGCAGCTATAAAAATACAGCCCAATTTCTCTTCTTTCTTCTCTACTTTCTCTGCCAGGCAAGAGATAACAGAACTAGAGAAGTGATGTTGGAAGAGGAGGCCAATTTTATGCCTTTAAGAGGTGGCAGAGACATTCCTGAACTGCACAAATTCCAATTAATAAGTATGACTCCAGCTTCTGCCTACGAGCAGGAACACAAATAAGGGTCCATCAGGCATTTTGGGGACATTTCTAGGGTCACGGTTTGAGAGCATCATTTTTACACAGGTGGCAGTGAAGAAGAATCACTGTCTGAGGCTCCAAAACTCCTTGTTTAAGAAGGAAAACCTCAGCTTCTCCAACCACACCAATCACCAGCAATGCAGCACCAAATAAAAAGCCCCTTAATTTCACATCCTAGAGCAAGAGAGTCGCCCCTCAGACCCTTCAATTAAACACCTTCTTCAGTCAACCAAGAGTCTCACAACTCTGCTGGGACATCACCCAAGGGTGACGGATTGATTGCTGAGTCAGCAAAGACCCAACCTTACAACCTATGGCTAAAGCTATAGGTACCTCCTTTGGAAGGCGTCCACGCGGGGATGGTTTTCATCTGTTCAATAACAGCCTGATCTTCTCTTGGCTCCTCTACACACTGATGCAACCGCCTTTTTTCCTGAAGTGCTACGGAATGCGTGCGGGGGCGATAATTAAGGATAAATTAAAAGGATGAGCTAATCATCCATAGAACGAAGTCAGATAAGGACAGGTTCGGACGTATATTTCATTGCGAAACATCTATTTGATTCCCACTAATGGAACAAATTAAGTCAGCCAAGCTGAATAAAACTATGGCGCGCCAAGATGTAACAACACACTTAAAGTTCGCCTTTCCCCCCCGAGTGCGTCATCCCATCGGTTATCGCTGTCCTTTGCAAAAATGGAGGTTTGCCTTCGTTGAAAGCAAGGACAGACATGACGCACCCCACATTTGGGCATTCAACAGGAGAACAGGAATGCGTTTCCAATCACAGTCACAGCGCTGTGTATTTTTCTGTAGCGCTTCTCCTCCAGACACATCCCCAGCAGCTCTTGGCGGGTGACCCTGTGCGCCAGGATCGATTCAGCCATCAAGACAGCGGGTTAAAGGAGCTCAGAACATCGTTACGGGAGCTCGGAACGACGTCTGACGCCCATTTATCCAGGAGGACGGGGTGCGAATGGAGATGCGCACGCCATCCTTCACCTTCACCGTGTGAAATAACCAAACCTGGGTTCTCGCCTGCGGCACCGAGGTTTACACTGAAGACAGATAGTGCAAGAGCATGTTCTGTTTGCTTTGTAGAAGCAACCGCTTTGGACCCAGCCTGGATGGATCTAACACAGCCGGAGGCACGTCCCACAGCTCTGAGCATCCTCAGGCATGGAAATCAAAGCCTTAGCACCACTGGAACAACCCAGTGCTGGGGGAAAACGAGCCACAACATCACCATCACTGGTTTGCCATCCCATATGCACATCCAGGAGTGTATCCAGCTCACACGAAGGTAGGGACAGTCAGCCTGCAGGCTCCCACTGCAGAAAACGTGTTTTTCCTACAGCAGGAATAAACAACATCATGCTAAAATAACACACAGACGGTGCAGTGCCAGACACAGAAGAGACATTTATTTATTCTTGATCACAAACAATGTCCTCCATTGACAAGCTGAATGAAGGGCACTTCGCTGATTTATTAGGTCTAATAAGAAACACACCTCTTGGGATGAAATACAAGATTGATTTTTAGTGGTGAGCCAGGCTGCTATCCCAGCCACTGCGCTCAGCCTGACGAGATTAAACCGGGCGTGCACAGGGACGCAGAGACTCGAAACAGCACTGGATGGGAGAAATAAATGGCAAGGTTTGCACGAGGAACGGGAGCTGAGATGGAAACAAGGCTTGCAATAGCAGCCCTTCAAACCACGAGGTTTGTTCTTCCTGCAATCCTCCTCTCTCCCACTCAATCGACAGGTTTTAAGAGCAAGAAACTACTATGAAGTTTAAGGGCAACTCCAGTGCAGCTCTTGGGAAACCTCTGAGTCAGACCCTTCCCGTGCATCTGCCTTTCAGAGGAGCCCCTCTAAATATAGAAAGTATAATTTTCACATCAGTCTCAGCATCTACCAGGCAAATCACATTAGCTGAGTTCCGTGGATGCCGTTTTCCATCAGGAAAAAGACAACTAGCACAGCAGTGCTTAGCTTGAGGCCCTATTAATAGCAGTCCTAATTATATGGCTGCAAATTTAATTCATAGCAATGATTAGTGTCAAAATCAAAGGCATCACACATCAATATTGATGGAATTGTATGAAGCCCATAAACAGAACAAGCAAGCCGACACTTCTCCCCCCAGCACTTAGTTGCTGTTAAGTGTTGCGTTCACATCTCTTCTAATTTTGCATGATGAAAACTGGTTTACTGCACGAACTCGCAGTTCCAAATGATTACATCTCTAACACCATCCCCTTTGCTCCCCCAACTACAAAGCAGAGACATTTTGGAAGGAGAGCCGGAGCACCACACCGCAGGGACAGACTGCATCCCACGTGCCGGTGCTTTATCTGAAAGGTTGCGGCATCATCAGCACACTTGTTTTTCACCCACTTAGATCAAACTGCTGAGGAACAGCGGTTCTCAAAACCAGCGGGACACCGGGGAGCATCGCGGGATGCAGCATCTGCGCCCAACACACTGCAGGTCCCTGCCCCGCGTCTCTCCTGCCTTCACAAGTCAGTGCTGGCTGCTCAAAGGAGTAAAAAGGGACTTCAAACATACCCAGAGATGAGGGTAGAGCTAGAAAACATGGGGCTGTACCAGAAAAGTGCAGGTAGGGGCTTGGGGACCTTCACATTCGTCTCCTTTGGAGGAGAGAGGCTGAAGCAGCAGCAGCCGCTCTCTAAGGGAACGATACGTGAGGCAGTTCAGTGAAAAGTTAATGGGAAGAAGGACATCAGTGAGATAACGCAGCATTTTCAGTAATGAATCCTCACTGGGGAAGCACAGACAAATTTGAAAGCTTTCGGAGCTGGCTCCCTGACTTCTTTCCTCCAGCTACGCAAAAGTGCCTTATTTGAAACCCCAGACTGAGCCACCAGCTTGTTTCCAAAATCAATCAGCGTCTGTGGGAGAAGGAGTAGGTGCCATGAAGCTTCCAGAGATTAATTGCGTAGGTAGATATGCAAGGTGGTGAGTTGGAGGAGACAAGGCGTCTATCCGTAAATCTCTGGCACTTACAGAGGTGTGTATGTTTTCACCGTCCTCATTTCACATATGGAGAAAAGGGGATATGGAAACAGTCCTGAGCATCCCGAGCACTCGCTGACTGTGAGACGTGTCTGGTCTTGGAACACGCACAACAAACTGGAGACAACCTGTTAACTTCCCACCGGGTCTGCAACGCCCGCTCTGCAGCGAGTCCCGCCGCTCAACGCAACGCTGCTTCCTACGCTCCTACGCTTCCCTTAGGCCATGTAAAAGATGATCCCACATGCCAAATGAGAAAAGACTTGCTAAAATTGTGGACAGGCCCACAAGATGGAGAACAACATCATCCCCAGCCCCGTGCTGAGGAAGATGTGACAGCGATAGCTCCAGGTAATGATAACAGGAGGCATGGGTGCCATGAGCTGCAGATAGCACCACTATGTATTAAATCAGGGTGCTTGGCACATGCCACAAAAGGCTGAATGTAGTGAACACCTGGAACAGACTTGCTGGAGCGATGAAGCCATTTTGTCAGTGCCTAGTTGCCACTGGCTCAAACACAGGTGAAACGCGAAGGATTCTTGCAGCCCTTCTTCCCCATCACCCCAATCCCACCTTTTGGATGGAGCGGACTGGTGTGAACAGATCCACTTGGCACCAAAAAGGTGGGTGTGCAACGTAGGCGAGCACAAGGAATTCAACTGTGCTAGAGAGACTGCTTCTTCTGTAATCCTAGATAATTCATGGGATGCGACAATAAATATCTAGTGTGCAGGCACAAGCTGTTGGCTTTAACTGCCTCTAAACGAGGCACCTCCCCGGCCCCCCCAAACCACTGCAAACAGCCAGGCACCGCCTGCATGGCTGGCGTGTCACTTGGTGGCATTTGCAATATGCTGAGGGTGACTTTGCCATCCATTTAACCAGAAAAAACCCCAGCGCGGGAGGGTGGGCAGGGAGCAGGGGGGCTCTGCCGACAAACCCACTGCCCCCCATGTTCCCAGTCACCCCACTGACACTCCAGAGGCACCAGGGAGGCACCTAATTTACTACTACTCAGCACTTGCAAAGTGCCAAATGAATATTAATGAACTGATGTAATTAAAATGATGCAGACATTCAAGTGTAGTATCTGCCTGTCCTTGTATTTTCCTGGATAGGAGAGGAAGAAATTCCCTGCTGCTTAAGGACCCAAAAAATTAGCAGCCTGCTGTTGATTACATTTGTTAACCCTTTCCCTGGTACAAAGAAGCATTTAGCAGGTTCACCTGACACTATCATTTTTATTCCAGGTTAATTTGAAGGGTCTCAGCTTTCCAAGGCAGATCTCCAAGGGCGGTTTTGCTGGAGCTGGATCAGGGTCCTGCAGACTCCGATGAGCTTCAGCTGCAGCTCCAACTCTAAAGACCAACAGCAGGGGGGCTCCCCCTCCACTTACACACCCCAAGGCCATTTCCACACTCGATTTAAATATGAAATTCCTGAGAGAGGACTAGTGAGGACCACGGAATGGCTACTTACTGAAGGGTGGGTCAGAAGATACAGAGTTGGGGGGGGGCACACAAAAATAAATCCCAGTTCGACTTCAAGATCCTGAAACCCACTGGAATCCCCCAACCCCCTGTGCTGGGAGAGGAAACCAGCAGGAGCATCTCTTTGCCCTGGGCAACTCGCCCCAGCATTTGTGATGGGAGGGTGAGGAATGTTATCTTCCAGGACTGATCAATCATCCAGCTGTCAGGGGGAAGAGCAGGAGGTAAGAGGCAGAGAGAAGCAGTAGGACTTTGCCCTGGGGCTCTGTTTCCAAAAGCAGCCAAGTTAACCCATTCCTATCCCTCCGTGACCCAACGTCCTGCCATCATGGGTAATTCTGCCATCGCTGAAAGCTTTCTAACTCACTGCCTTCTACACAAGTTGCAGGATTGCTGAGAAACATCTCAAAACTACTGCAAGACTTCCATCAGTGCACCAAAAAGGAGAAAAAAACTGAGACCTTGGATATAGATCACAGAGGTTCACTCAAACCCAGAAATCGCAAATCAGCTCCTTGCTTGCCTCTGATCACACTGGTCCATTATGGCCCTGATAAATTCTTCATCAGCCTCACAAACACACACATCATAGCTTGCTGAATGATAACATGCAAAAAACCTCAAACAACAGGGAAGGATGTAATATCCAAGGCTCCCTGTGACCCAGACCCTGTGATTTTTGCTCCTGACTGGCTCCCAGTTCCCCACTGGGAAATATCCATGAGACACACCAGCAGCGACTCGCATCAGGGACCCCTGAGAGAGATGAGAAATGGATCGCGGCTCTCCAAAACCACAGAAATAATCCTACCTTCTTCAGCTTGCCAGTCTTGGTCCCCACGAACACCACGCTGTAGCCGTTGTAGACATAGGAAGCGACAGACGTCATGCGGTCCCGGCTGGAGGTGAAGAGCGTCACCCCGTCCACCGGCGTCGAGCCTCCCAGGGGCTGGTTGATGTCGAGGCCACAGAAATTGTCATCGATGGGGACTGGCTGGAAAGACGAGGTTTGGGGCAGCTGTGAGTGAGATGCAAAGCACGGGGCAGCCCCACACACCAGGGTCACGAAGAGGGGATGCGGCGGTGGGGACATCAGGGTGCGAGCCACCACCATCCCCTGCCCAGGGAACCTGCCAGATTCAGCCACCTTCTGCAATGGCTTGTTCCTTTTGCTGCCTGAGGCCAAGACACACTGCACCTGCTCCAAAATGCCATTTAGGCAGGAGGAACGTCAGTCAAATAGACAGTTGCACTTGTTTTCTAATTCTACTGGGCACTCTCCTACAAACCACCTCTCTGTGCCTCGGTTTCCCTTTCTACAATACAGGGAATGCAGACACTGGGTGCTGATACACCCAGTGGCCACTTGCATTAACTACCAAATGCTCAGGCACATCTATTTGCAGCTGCAATGGGATGACTCTCCCCCGTGCAAGCCAGCACTCAAACTTCTCTTCACCTTCCTTCTTGCATTTCATTTAACCCACGTTTATCTCTTCCCAGCAGCCAAACTTAATATGCTTGGCAAAAGAAGGCCCCAGGGATCCCCGAGTCAGCCCAGGAACAACATGTGTGCGAATCCAGATTAAAGAAATCAGCTGAATAAAAATACAAAAGACGCAACTGTCGGTTGTATTTAAAATGTTAGTTGGTCGATGCCACCCTCCTACTTGGGGAAGGGCGAGAGCCACAGGCTGGGAACAGCAAATACTTCCAGCAAGCTGCACACCTTATTCACCTGCTTTCATGCCACCCCTTCCTCTGATTATCTTCACCAGCTGTCTGATAACAACATGGATTAAAGGGGAAAAAGTCTACTATGTACACAGACAGAAAAACTCATCCTACTGCACAAGGTTGTGTGCCGTAGGGTCAAGCATCAATACCAGTTCTCTAGGACAACCAGCCCGAGCATCCTTACCGCTTTCGTGCACTGCACGTCTTTCCCCAGCAGCCAGTTGAGCTCCAGGTTGCCCTCCCCCTGGTAGCAGGACTGCAGCCGGTCCTTGATCTGGGCGTTGATGGCGCGGATGGGGAAGACGCAGAGCGCGGAGTCATCGGGTGGCTGGTGGTACTGCTTCTGCCCCTTGGAGAAGATGGCAAAGAGGACATCCTCCTGGGCTGTGATGTTGAGGGACCTGGCCAGCACGTCTCCTGGCTTGGAGAGGTAGGCGGCTTGCAGGAGGCGGTACTCCACGTCTCCCTTGACGCAGCCAAAGGGCAGAGAGACGTAGGAGTGGAATTTGGGGTCATCTTTGCAGAGACGGACAATGCGAGAGGTGTAAAAGAGATCGCTGGCGGAGTTGATGGAGACGCCCTCTGGGGTCTCCGGCTGGACAGTCAAAAAATAGACAAAGTTACCGCTGGCAAAACCATAGATGTAGAAGATGTCAAAATGTGAAACGAGTGCTAAGGTGTCTGAGGGGATTTTGATGAGGGATGAGACAAAATCGCTGTGGAGCTCGTAGTCCAACATCGCTGATGACTCTGGGTCCCGGGGAAGTTTGCGGCTCGAGAGGGTTGGGAAATAATCCTGCTTGCCATCCACCGCTGTGCCGATGAAGAGCTTCCCATCTTCGCCTTCCGAGCGCACGATCACACCGTACATGGTGCCCGTCTTGTTGACGCTGGACAGGTAGTGCTCCTTTTTGTGCGAGGGCTCTACCAGGATGAAGAGGTCGTCCAGGCGCAGCAGTTTGCACACCCCCTGGTACAAGCTGCCACACGCCAGCAGCCGGTTCTCCGAGTAGTCGATGATGAGCAGCTTGTTGACGTTGTTGGTGAGGGTGAGGATCTCGCTGCATGGCTGGACGATGAGGGGCGGGTAGCAGGATTTATTATCCTCCTCAGGACCAGTTTTATGAGCCACCAAAATGGTCAGGTTACCCGAAAGCTTGTAAACCCTGTTGATAGCTCCAACATAGACTGCTCCAGTGCCTTGGTGGACAGTCAGGTGGTTGAATGTCCAGTCCCGGTTCTCAGAGTGGAAAGTGCTGAACAAGGCGCTGCTGGAGACATTTCGGGAGAGCGATGCCAGGAAGAGACAGAGCAAAGTCACCGACCAGCCATCGGAGTCTGGTACCCGAGGCCAGTTCTTCCTCTGATCCATCCTGGGAAAGGCAAACCTCGTGTTCCCCACGCGTGTCCTATGCCCCAACAGTGTCCCTCACATGGTTCTGGGGAAAGAAAAGAAACACACAGAGCAAAGGATTAGATCCAGTGTGTCCTGCAGATAAAATTCTAAGGAGGCTTTCTAATTACACAGTCCTTGAGATAAAGTGAGGACATCTCTAAGCCCTACAAGAATTAAGCAGGTCTCCTAACTTATCGGTAAACAGCTCAGGCTTGTTGTTCTGCCACTTGGTTCAGCCTCTGCGTGTTAATTTGTATATGTGGTTTAGCTGTTTGTAATGTACTCTGCTCAGCCATGGGGAGGGAATAATCAGCCTCAGCCCAAGACAAAGCCCACAGCTCGCACACCCAACCATCAATCTGCAATCTTGGCTAAAAGGATGCCTCCTGCAGGGTGTGTTGTTGGAAGCAACAGAGGAAATAAGAAGTGTTTTCTACCTTTAAGTCCTCTACGATTTAATTCGGAAACCCGAAGAGGAAGTCTCTTGCAGGCAAGTTCATTGAGCATATAAACACCAAAGCTGCGAGCATCTCCCCTCCGCCCTGCCCAGAGGTACCTCTGCAGGTGCTTTTCAGGCAGAAACTTCTGCCTTCACAAGGTATTTTACTGCTGAAAAGCAGCCGCCACCATGGTGGGGCACACGTGGTTAGATCAACACCCAAACACTTGTCCCTGTGTAGGGGACAAACTCCCCATCCAGGAACCCTGGGCAAATTTCCTGCTCTAACAATACCTCTGCTGATTAAAACCTACAGAAAGTGACCGCTTAGACAGCTCTATGGAGAACAGTCAGAATTAGAGTCTCCTTCCATTGACACGTTTTCACCTATACAGACAAGGCAAGGCAAAGCAAGACTCTAACCAAAATCCGTGGGGAAATTAGGTGTGAAAAACAGGCAGCTTTGTTGTTTGTGGCTTTTTTTGTGGGTGCTCCCAAAGCACCCAGACCTCATTCAGACCCAAGGGACGGGCTGGAGCCCCACTGACCGCCGTCCCCATCCTCCCTGCTCACGGCTGTCAGGCTGAATTAGGAATCACCAGGCTGGAATTTCCTTAGGAAACAGGCACTTGCCTCCGAGAGGCACATTTACACCAGAGCTTTCCATCCGCCCTTCCGGACAGCACACGGGAGCTGATGAAGAGGAGCATCACAACCCTCCGCCTGCTCCACCTCATCACCTCTGCTAATACGGCAGACTCCTCTCGCAAAGATATGAATATTCAAGACCTCCGCACCTCCCTTGTCACCACAGACACACCTGGAGGTCCCTGGATTGTGTCTCATCTTTGTTACCATCTCCAGACGCGACCTTGACTCGTGACCATGACTTGTGCTCCTGGCTTGACCTCAGCCTTACCCACTGCCACAGATCTGACCACCTGCACTCAGAAAACCATCGTGAAGTCCCCCTTCATCCCAAATCACGCATTCCACACCTGCTCCAGGCCAGATGAACGAATGAACCGCTTCAGCCTGCCTTGGGTTGAGATGTTCTCCACCACAGGGTCGTACCAGCCCTCAGAAGAGCCACCATTCCACCGCCCTCTCCACAACCACGTCCCACCACGGCCGTGCAAGCCCCAAGCACACACACCAGGGAGAAATTTGTACTCTTCGCACAATTGATTCTCCACCCCTGCCCTGTGTGCCAATGCAGGAGGCTGTTCCTTAGCTCAGCTGTCCTCACCTGCAGGCAGCATCTAATTTGATTGATGCTGATCTCCATTTCGGTATTTAAAATAATTCAGGCTGCCGAAAACCTACACTGAGCTCACAAGCGAGTGTCACCGAACGGCTGCTCTTTGGGCTTGTTAACACCGGGAGCCGGAGCCGGGTGTTTCTGAAAGGTGACAAAGGAGCCCTGTCCCCGGGCCGCACGCCGCGCTGGCACTGACAAGACAGGAGAAAGAGAGCAGTAATGGGTTTCTCATTCTGCTCGGGGATACATTTCCCTGCTGCTCGCTTCTTATTTCCAGTCTCTTCATTGCCACCTTTGGCTGAAGCGGTTTCTCTCTCTCCCGGTTGGGATGCAGACACCACTGCATTCTTATTATTACTTGGCTGCAGACCCCAACGTGCCCAATGACCTCCCCGGCTCTCGTTAGATTTCCAAGTGAGCTCAAAAGTAAAGCCCACCCCAGTTTCTCTCTCCCTGAGAAGCAGAGATGCTTCTGGAGCAGAGGGCTCTGGGGCAAGAAGTCCAGAAAGTGAGGGATTCTGCAGAGAACAGGGAGGCTCCGCTATGGAGCTCAGCACACAACAGTTCCCCCGCTTGGGGGTTTTCCAATTGGTAAATATTGCAAAGTAAGAAAAGAGCAATGCAAGCTAGAAATTAATACATTTAAATAATTAAATTTTATATCCATATGTACATATGGGACAACAGAATGGGGGGACATGTGGGTGCAGGACAGGGACTGAGCTGAGCGACATCAAACACCAACAGGACCCACCGCACGTCCTGCTGAGGAGTTTGGGGATGGCTGAGAACAGCTGGGGAGTTAAACACCAGGGAAACAGGAGAATGGGCAATTTAAACTCTGATCCTTAATACTATTTGACCATTAATTTCTCCTCTATTTTTTTTTTTGAAGCGAGTTTAAAATACAGCCTTAAAAGCAATCTGAAGCTATTAGTAACGCAAGGTGAAAGAGAGAGTAAATTCAGGGACACAATATAAACCCAAGCAGCTGAAAGGCCTCAATTAGGCTGAAAGGAGTTATCTGGTATTTAAATAATTATTAGATTGAAGGAATAATCACAGGTCTGAGCCAATTTTTTTCCCCCACTGTCATCCTAATGGAGACTATAATATTATTATTCAAATGCCCACGATTCTCATTGAGGGGGGAAGAAAAAAGGGCTCATTTAATCTCCATGCGACAGGGCTTCAGGAGGCCCGATTACTCATTTCTCTTATTTCAGCTGTCACTCACTCACAGGCACCACAGTTTGTCATTAGTGGCATTTTACACACACGAAGGAGAGGGGGGGGAAAATAAAGCAGCGAAAAGGGAAAATTAAAGCAAAAACAAAAAAAGAATCTCCTGTGAAAAATGATGGATCAAAGAACCAATTTTGATGTCACCAGGGCGGCAGCTGTTTGCTTCACGGTGCTGCTATCTTATTTCGGGGTAGGGTTGGTCTCGTGGGCAGTGATTTATACACAGCGCCCAGCAGCATTGCTGAGCTCCCACCCTGGACCCTCCAGCCTCTGCATCTCCAAAACACGACAAGCGCATCCACACAGGTCCCAGCATCGTCCCCAAGAACACACAGAAGGGGAGCAATAAAACACGCTACGGTATTTCTCCCAAGGCCACGCGAGTTTGGCGAGTTGCCTCTTGAGAAATAACCGAGCCTGCGGGAAGGGGGACGATGAGCTTCGATTGCTTTGGAGCTGGAGGTGGATTCTGCCCTTCTTGCTTTGTATAGTCAAATAAGACCGATGGCTATGAGGCTGGGAGCCCGGCTGGCTCGCATTGCTGACCCCCCTGCAGGTCACCGCGCTGTCAGAAAGCCTCCAGAATTATCGAAGCGGTCACCAAAAGGGCAGGCTACGCTATATAAGCTAAAATACAAGAAGAAACCATTTGGAACAAGCTCACCCTTTGCACCAGCCTGACTCTTTCTCTTTGCATTGGCTCCCTATCTTATCTGCAACCGGAACGAGGGGAAAAAAGCCCAGAATTTGGTCATTTCTTTGTAGCAAGTGAGAACATGCGCCAGGTCTGCATCCCTCCTGGAGCCCATCGGGAATCCTCCTGTAAAACCTTTCCAACCATTAAAGCTGCTGTAGTGATTTATTCCCTTTGAAGAAGTGATATTCAGGACACCTTTGTCAGCCATGGAGAAAGACCTTACAATTATTAATAGGGTTTTGTATTAATTAGACAAAAGCTCTCAGCCAAACTGTTGTTCTATAATGCAATGAGGAAGGTTCCTAGTGCCAGATATATATATATTTTTCATTATTTTAGAATATTTTGACTCTAAAAACAATAAGAGCAAGTTGTAAAGCACCAGCGGGGTCTGAGGTTATTGAACCACAGGGATAACAAACACCAAGCCTTGCCTGAAGTACAACCCGCAACACTGAATCCTTTGGGTTTCAGGCTGAAAAAGCACCTTTGTGCATCACCCCTGGGCTTCGCTGCCCCTTTGGCTCTGCTCCCCGCTTCCCCAGAGCTGTTTATTCACGGGGATGGTATTTCACAGCTTTCTGAGAAAGAGTTAAGAGGGCAAAATACAGTATTGTGATTATTGCTTCCTCCAGCCCTGGGACAAGGAAGAGGAGGGGAAGAACGAGACCCAGCCATGAAAAGGCATTTCCCTGATAACAAACACGATTGCATGAATTATGCACAAAATTTGTTCATATTGTCCAGACTTCAGCTGTTGTTTATACAACGCATACCGGATAAGCCACCTCTCCCCCCGCTCCGTCTCCCTCTTGAGCACACACATCCCAACAGGTCTGGGGTAAAGAGAAACACAAAATCTGCTGTGAGGCTCATTTTTGCAACCGCGTTTTGGTGCAGCCTTACCCACAGTCTGATGTTACTCCTGGCTTTGTCCCAGACTTGCGGAACAGACCTGGGCAAGGCATTGTTACTCCTTGCCTCAGTTGTTCCACCTGTGAAATGGGGATAATGCCTTCATACAAGAGGCACTCGGACATTCAAGCGATGGAAGACTCAAAAGGGATTCACCAGACACAAACTGCTGTAGTAAAGTATGAGTAAGGGGTTGGTTTAGTGCTTCTTGGTGCGACTCTTCATAAACTCTTAGAGCAGAGATTGGCAGGACGGCACCTGTGGCTCCGGCTTTCTTTACACCCAGCTGTGCTTTGCAGCTGGAGACATTTAACCCGCCAACCCCAAAAGACACCCAGAAAAATTCATAATCAACCTAGGACACCTAGGTGGCAGAAATTAGACACCTTTTCCTTTCCCTGTGCTGATACTTGACACCTGCTATCTGAGAAACCCCAGCTGGCAGCTATTGAGCTTCAAGTACACTGCTGTGAAATAGCTTATAAATTACTTTGCATCAAGGGAGGTGCTGGGAAAAGACGACTTTATTCATCGTGCGGTCCCTGGGGACAGACCCAAGGCTGGTGACAACGCCATGTGCTGGAGCACGGAGCAGAACAGACCTGTATTTTGCTGGTTGCCTTGAAGCGTGACACGAAGAGAAAATCTTAACATTTCTCAAGTTTCACAGCTGGTTTATTCAAGTTTTGGGAAGTCTCAGTTTCATCCAAAGCTGCGTAAACAGGTCAATGGCTTTGGATAACATTAAATCATACAAATCTGCGGCCAGAAAGTTGGGATTCTCTAATGCAGTCTCCTGCTCTAAGGATCAGCTATAATCATAATTCAAGAGATGTCTAAACTGTCCTTAAGGACCTCCAAAAACAGAATCCACAATCCCTCCAGGCAATCTAGGTCAGTATGTCCTTTCAAAAGTGCTTTTTCTAGTTTCTTACCCAAGTCCTGACGGATTGAGGCTTATCCACCCTTCTTCACCGGTGCACCTGAACATCCTTTGATTATTCATGGACTTTACTCCCAATAAAACAGAATTTAATGGATGGTGACCTTAGGTGCCAGCAGATTAAACGATTAAACGATTTGCCCAAGGCTAGGCAAAAGGTCCCAGTGGCAAAGCCAGGAGTTTTACCTCCTGAGCCCGGCGCTCTCTCCCCAGGTGACATCCAGCTGCAGTTTATTACAAGAGAATATTACAGTGCAGCATGAGGGAAGATCACAGAGCGGCCACCGAACTGGAGGAGAAAAATAAGCAGCAGCTTCTCCTGGCCCCACTCCAAGTGCACCACAGGCAAGCTGAAGAACCCCAGCTTCGAATTAAATGGGTCCCCAGCCACTCCATTAAACAGAAATCCTGAAACAGAAATCCTTTGGCTGTGCCAGCCCTGTACAGCGAGTGCTGCTCGTTATCCCCAACACTCCCCACGGCAGCCAGATGTATTTACACAGTAGCCACAGCGCTGTTACCTAAGTAAACCAGGAAATTGTACATTTGTTAAAATTAGGTTCCGAGATGCTGAATCCCCAGCTGGGCGGCTATAGATTGCGCTCAGCCAGCAGCGCCGAAATTAAAACCACACAACTGTCTGTGTGCATGTCCAGGCATGTTTCCCCATTCGAGAGGTGTTTACTGGTTATGATGCCCCGTGCCATTCCAGAACGGGATTATATTCTCAGATTATGAGCAATAAACATCAATTCAAGCCACCCCGCTGTGCATCACCATGCCTTTCCCATCAGTGGGGGTTGTAGGGCACCAAACTGGGACAGGAGCTGTTGGGATGAGAAGTGGAAGAGCACACAAAGGTTCACCCCTGACCAGCGCCACGGTCTCACTGTTTTGTTCCAGATCTCAGCTGCCGGTCACAGTTGCTGGCATTCCCATCGCAGAAGTGGAAGAAATCATCATCCAAGTACTCCCGTGGGATCGCAAGGATTTGGAAAGGCAGAAGATGACTGCAAAAGCCTTTAAATTAACGACGATACCGAAGCAGACAAGCTGATGCAGGAGCGAGCCACAGAGCACTGAAGAACCCTTCAGGGACCATTAACCAGCCCTCGTCAGGCCTGTCTTAGTGGAAGGATGTGCTGTGAACCGCAATCAGCACCAGCGTTATCAGCGACACGGAAGAAACGCCTTTACCTCTGGAAGGCCCTTCACCCTTCCAGTGCATCACTGGGGTGCTGGATGCAGTTTTTGAGTATGTTCTGAGGTGCCTGAATGCCGGGAAATGTAAAGCATCTTCATTCCATGCCCAGCCAGTGTCACTGAGTGTGACAAGCCGTGAGCACCGCAGAGCTTCTCAGCTCCATTCCACCATCAACTGAACATCATCTCCTCTCCTGCAGTATCCGGGCATCAATGTCTACCCGAGAAAGCAGCTTCTTCCCACTCCTCTGCCCTGCTTTTCAATTTCAGAGCTCTGGCAGATCACTGATTAATTCAAGCCTGTTTAATAACCCTTCTGTTTAGATGAAACAAGCTGTCTTGTATTCTTTATTTTGAACACTAACTCTTGTTTCCTTGCTAAGGATCTTTCTGTCATTTCAAAACTTCTCTCTCTCCAACCAAGCTGATAATGGATGGAGAGAGCATCTGCTTACGTCCACATCTGACATCAGCCAGAAGTTACTGCAGGAGGCTGAAGAAGGTCTAGACACCTTGCTGGGGAAGAGCTCCTAAAAGCCTGAGCCTGTCTTGCAAAATCGGTAGCGTGTCTCCACTTGCTGCGCCAAATCCCTGTGTAACTCAGACCTGGATGCGAACACCAGAGACCATGGGGGCAGCTCTAGGCAGGGTAGAATCACAGAATCATTTTGGTTGGAAGAGACACTCAGGATCATAGAGTCCAACTGTTCTCCCCACCTCTGGGACTGCCCCATGTCCTAAGAACCTCTGTCCAGCCCTCCAGGGATGGTGACTCCAGCACTGCCCTGGGCAGCCTGTTCCAATGCCCCACAGCCCTTTGGGGAAGAAATTGTTCCCCACATCCAACCTCAACCTCCCCTGGTGCAACTTGAGGCCATTTCCTCTGGTCCTGTCACTTGTTCCTTGAGAGAAGAGACCAACACCCTCCATGGGTGAGAGGGAAGGAGACAAGGGAGCCGGGGCGCCCAAAACTCCTCATGCGGCTAATCCACAGGGATGGTTCTCCACGCTTCCAAAACTTCCCACCCTGTTGTGGGTGGGGAACATGTCTTGGGAAACCCAGAAGCCGTTCCAAGCCGAGCCCCAGGCACAGGAATCGATTGGCAATGGTCAGGTGGAGCCTGACAGCTGCTCCCACCGCCCCAGACCGGCCTTGCCGCAGCCTTTCACCCCCAGCTTCGCCCCCTGTCACCTGCTCTCCCACAGTGTCCCCACGCCAGAGGGTTTTGAGACATCGGCTGTTCGCAGCGTGACCGCTGCCCAGCGGAACATCCCCCCCAACCCGCTGCCCTGTCCCGGCTGCGACCCCCAAGTGCTGCACACAAAGAATAACAGACACGCAGGGCCCCGACTCCCGATGGGAATGAGTTGGAGCCTCTCAGCTGTCTCCTGCCTCTTTGAATTTCAAAGCTGCACTTGTCTGTAGAGCAACTGAGTCATTTCCTTCCTATATCCAAGCCTATCGGACTGGATCCAGCAGTGCCCGGAAAACAATAAATCCTTCAAGGACTTGTAAGGCCATATTTCACAGGAATGCAGCGCGAGCTGCTTGGAGAGCTCCTCACACACCCTTGAATTCAACGCTCCTCTGTGGAAGCCGTCTCGCCCTGGCCATGGTCCCATCCGAGCACAGCGGCCCTGCAGATGTCCCAGCATGGACCAGCACCCATGGTCCACATGGAGTGTCACCACCCCTGAACAGATGCATCGCGGAACAGTTTGGGTTGAAGGGACCCACAAAGCTCCCCCATCCCACCCCTGCCATGAGCAGGGACATCTTCAGCAGCTCAGGTTGCTCAGAGCCCCGTCCAGCCTGGCCTGGGATGTCTCCAGGGATGGTTCATCTACCACCTCTCTGGCCAACCTGGGCCAGGCTCTCACCACCCTCAGGGCCAACAATTCCTTCCTCGTGTCCAGCCTGAATCCACCGCCCAACACACTGATGGATTAGGAACTGATAATGAAATTTCCTTGATGCCAGAAAACGTATGGAGGATCTAGGAGGGAGAAAAGCTACAGCTGAATTTCTTGCAGGACTTCACTGATACTTTAACAGACCAAAGGAAGGCTGTGGCAGCAATCGAGTTGGCTCTACAAAATACAGCGGCGCAAAGCAACATGTCAGAACAAGCACAGGTTGCAGGAATACTTATACAATTGAACATCTGAAAGTATCTCCCTCACAACCACAATGGGTCTTCCAAACCCATTATACATCTATAGCAAATTCATCAGGGTTGTTGGAGACAAAAGGAAGGCAAAATTCAGTGATCTGAGCTATATTCCCCCGGAGAACTGCAGAACTTCCATTGAAACAACGGGGTTGAGACACTCGGTCAAAAAGAAACTCCCTTAAAGCTGAGTTTCCATGAAGCTCCAAGGAAAACTGGTGCATTTTCCAGGATCACTTCAGTGCTGCTTCCATCATCTTTTTAGAGGCCAGAAGCAAAGCCCAACTGATTTACATTAAGATTCATAACACTATTAACCAAATGATGTATCAGAAAAACTCAGTGACAAGGAAATTAATATTATACCCCCTTCAGTAACAAGATGGCTAAAGCAGATAAACCCGCAAAGTGTTGTGTTTATAATGGAAATCTGCAGAGAACCTAAAGGGAATTGTCAGGGATGCACAAATAGAGACAATATTTTGCTTTTTCTCAAGTTAAAATTTCAACTGTTTGGAGGAAAAACAGTGCTGAATTCACACTTGGAAGTGCAAAACTCCATCTGCAAAGTCAGTTTGATCCCACCCAACCCATCACTCCGAGGTTAAGCCTCCCAGTCACCCAGTACCCTGGGCAGGGTTTATCTTTTTAAACAAGTTATACAACACCCTTGGAATCCCTTAAAAGAGCCCCTGGCTTTTGTTTCTTTCTGAGATTTTGTTCGAGCGCTTCTCAGCTTAGCCCGAGCCAAGTTGTGACCACCACCAAGTCAGAAAGCTTATTTGGTGGAACCGATGGAACCAGACTCACCCCTGTCGTACAACTTACGCCTTGAAAAGCCAAGTTACGCAAACACTTGTCCCAGCACCTTATTATAACCCAGGGGACAAGCCAACAGGGCTCCTGCTTCTTTCTCCCCGTGAACTCCGGCGTGCTTGCCCGCGCTCCTTGGTTGCTATGAGGTTTTTAAAGACAGTCTAAACCTGCGACCAAATGAGCCTTTAACACAATTCCTGCTCCGTAAGGCTCCGCATCTGCCACTCCAGCCAAATGCTCCACGGTCCGCTGATGAGAGAAAGGCTCGTCACTGCAATTAACTCCTCGTGAACCGCGGAGAAAACTTTATAGCAACTAGGAGAGAAATAGCCTGCAGCCAAACTTTTGCTGCTGCATCGTATCTCAGCCAAATGGATTACTCACTGGGGATGTTTTTCATCTGGCCCTTCCAGCTTCTGTAACACGACGGATGGCGCCTCTGTAATGTTGAATTGATTTGGAAATACAGAGGGGCGGACAAAAAAGGTCAGATTTTTTTTAGAAGGTTTAGGGCAAACACAGAAGCATTTCTCATTTCAAATGAGAGAAGCTGTTCCTCCGGGTTTTGAGGAGAGCTTATCCCCCAGGTAAGTATGTACGCAGCATCTTTGGAAAGCACTTGATATACAACGAACTGACTCAGGAAAAACCAAAACAAAGAACCAAAACCAACCAAACCACACAGATACCCAGCTCTCAGGTGGCAGTTTGGCCAACTCAAGCAGTTCCTGGCTGCCCTACGTGTCCGCAATCCAATGGCTGAACCGCAGAAGGGATTTAGGCATCCCTGTTCTTCCTTGTGCCTCAGCACCAACACTTCGTAACATGAAACCAGGAGAATGCTCAGAGCTGCCCCCAGAACACTCAGCGATAACTTTGCAGCAGGAGTGAAGCTCCAGGATGGGGGTTTGATGCTGGGACATGTGCACAGCCAGAGCTGCAGCATCCCAACCACGCTCAGGCCCTCTCGACACCCAGGAGCTCCCATATTTTCGCTTGGGCATGCATTTAAAACCTGTGAGGTGGAACATTTTCAGCATAAGAATAATATAGCTGGTTGAGAAACCGACAGGCGCGCTCCCTTTTCCTCCCCACCCCACCTCTTTGCACTTCCACTAAAAATGAAAAGGAAATTCACAGGCTTTTTTGTTGTTGTTTAAATAACATCACAGGCTGTGACATAAACCAGCAAAGGCAGGAAATTGATCATGAGGGCAGCGCTCCATCCTCTGCTCCTGTCACTGAGACTTTTTGGGGACTTGGCAAATGAATGAGTAAAGGAGACAGCCGGTGCGTTTTATGGAGTTGAACTGTAACATCCCTATTAAGCAGCCAACTTACCATTTCTCTGCTCTCACATCAATACATCTACCCAGCCACGGGGAAACAAAGCTCTTCATGTCAACCAAATAGATGCAGATCCCTCAGATTTGGCTACCTGGGCAAGCAAGCGGCCCGCTGTGGTCTGTTGTGCTTGCTGCTGCTTTTGGACTATTCTCAAAGAGGGAAATCGCCCACCTCAGTAACATGATTTGGGAGGTTTTAACCCTGCTACCAACGCACACACTTTCATTATAGCGTCTGCTTTTCTGACATCAAACTCCGAGAGCCTGGAGAACCTCAGCTTTCCACTTCTGGGGGTAAAAACAGCCACTTTGGGCTATAAAAAATATATATATATAACATTGGAAGCCCAGCAACTGGGAAGCCAATAAGAACAACTCAAAGCCTTTAGTTTAACTATCATAATTAATCCCAAAACCCTAGAGCTTAAACTCACTTTTTGGAAGCTCATTCGTAGGTTAACAAAGCAAAGAAGTGTCGTTAAGCACAAACACCAAGGAAAACGCTGCAAACCTCCAGATTTCTGCCCTTCTCTCACCAGTTTCCTCCACCACCGCGCACCAGGGATCACTCCAAGCTCTTTCACCGATGACACGAAACCTCTACGGAGGGAAAATAAAAAACCCACACGTAAATGTCTCCAGGAGGCATTTGTTCTCAGGCTTGACCGAGCCTGGAAATAACATGAGGAACTCATTCCACGCTGAGTCAGGGTCTGACGGCGGCTCCCGGACCGGCCGCGGTGGATGCGCTTCCTTCCCGGCGCACGTCACGAGCATCAGAGCCAGCGGCAGCCCCGCGCTGCCCCGCAGCTTTCCTGTTTTCCCCGGTGCTGTGTGGCTTCCCGAGACACAGGACGGGGAAACTGGGCTCTGGAGCCTGACACTGAGCTGCTGCGGGAATTAAAACCACTGTTTTCCAGCGCTGTTAAGAGCCAGGCAGGAGCTGAAAGCAAAGTTCGCCATTCCCTTGAACCTTCCCTGATATCCGCCTCTCCAAAGACCATCACTCCCCAATCCCACCATGGCTTCCCTAGGAAAATGGAGATGCTTGCGCATTCCGAGGGCTTTGCCCCTCACATCCCAGCCCTCCCGTTGCCAAGCCCTGTGCCCAAGTTGAGGACACTGGCCCAGCCCTCATGGAACCCTCTTGCTCCCCCAGAGATGCAGAAGCCCGGTCCATGCTCAGCTCCTGCTGCCCTCACCCCTCCGAACAATTTGCTCACACTGATTTTTGCTGGTGTGACTGTTCCCACAGAGCAACACCCCAGCGCAGCATCTCCCCTTGCTCCCACCAGCATCGGTGACCGCGGCCAGGCTGTGAGCGCAGCTACAGTGTCACACGTCACCCGCAGAGCCCCCCACGCTCCCCCAAACCCCGCAAAGGCTGATCCAACGCCCGCTCACCGCGCTCAGCCTTGGTGGTCAGGAAGGAGCCAGCCCTTCCCGTCCAGCTCCCGGCCGCGATGCAGCGGCTTCGTGCTCCGGCACCGAGCCCCCACCGCGCCACAAGCCCCGGGTCAGCCGGCAGCTCCGTTAATGAGCCCTGAGAAAGCAGCGGCGGCGGCGGGAGGCGGCGAGGTGAGAGGTCAGTGTAATATTTACTCAGACGTCACCTTTCACTTTTATGAAGTGGGGAAGCGGTGCTGGAGCAGGAAAAGGGCTGCGAGGGACGTTCCTGCCCGGGAAGCGGCTGACACGCCAAGTACAACGTGAGTCGGCTCCAGGGAGGTTTCGGAGACCCAGGAGCCTTCCATCAGACCCTCAGCAACACCACACACAGCCAGGGATGGGCTCTGAGCTGTCCCCACCATCGCTGCCATCTGCTCCCAGCGCACACAGGGAATGGCTGGGGTAAGCAGGACCTCTGAAGAGCAGAAAGCCTGTCCTGTGCTTCAAGAGATCCCCAGCCAGACACCACGGGACAGCCCCTCCGCACCGAGATTTTAAGGAACCCACAGCAGACACGGCACACAGTGCAGGGAACTAACACAGAAATGCATCAGCTGGTAACCAAACTTCCCCAGCCAACTTGTTTCTTGGAAGAACCATCTCGTGTGCCAAGTGTTGAGATGGTACTGAGCGCGTCTCCCTGCACAGAGCATCACCCATGGCCACGGTCAGGGCTGGTCCCAGGCTCCTGCCCTGGCTCTCACAGGCTCGTTATCATTTTGCCTTTGGAGATGATCTGGACTTCTCTTTATAACATGACTCTGATGCCTTTTATCTCCTGCTCTGAATGTAATTTTAGCCCAGGCAAAGCAGGATTAAATTTTCATAATACGATACATTTATCTTGCTTTTCATTCCCCCCCATCATGACCTCCCAGTTCAATTTCGCCCAAACAGAAGCAGCGATTACGATGAGAAACATGAGATGGGCTTCATCTGATAACGGAGGGGAGGGCACCTCTTTCCCAGCACCCTGTCCCTGGCAGCCCCCAACACCAGGCTGAGAGCATCACTCGGGCCCTTCAAAACACACAGATGGATCATAATTCAGACTCAAGCCCCAGCAGAGAACACGCAGCAGATTACGTACATCACTGACATATGTTGCGCTCACATGTTGGTAAACTTGTGCTTTCTCCATGAAGTTCTGTTGGAGCAGCCGTGCCCCCACCCCAGCACTTGGGCTCAGACCACAGTGGGTCAAGGAGTCACAAGCCACACTGGGGGGGCCACATTTTCCTGGACAAGGGACAGGGAGAGGCAGCCGGGAATTTCCAAAAAGCACTAAAATCCTGTAGTTCCCCCACTCCAATTGCTGTGTTCAGCAAAGCGCCGGGGGAGACCCGCAGCTCCCAGAACCGCGGTCCCTCTCGGAGGGCCGGGGGCTCCGGCCCCAGCTCAGCGCAGCTTCACCAGTCACTGGGTTTACGTTCATTTTTCCGGAGGATCCCCTCTAGTGGGATGAGGAGGAATTTCAAGCCCACATCCCATTCACCTCTCTCTGCATCAGGGTGGGCTGCAGCGAGGAGCCAGCTCACAAATTCCTTGCCCCGTTGTGCCAGAACCATTTGGGGAGAAGTAAAAACCGTGTTGGAAAGGCAGATGCTGGGGAGGCAGCATAGGTGGGAAGGCCCAGAGGAGGGAGGAAAAAGACATCGAGGATAAATTCTCCTCCACAGTAGCAAAGGGATAATGATTTCCATCAGCAAAACATCCACTTCTGATGATAAAATGCCACCTGGACCACGCAATTCACCAGCAAGCCCTAGTGCCCGCTGGAGGCATCGTGGCCACCCCGCAACCACGCTGGTGCAGCAGCACGTGGGGACCCAGCCCGAGGCACCTGCAGCAGCCCCATCTCCATCACTGGCACTGAACCACACAGTAAATACCTATATTTTCACCACAGAGAACAAATCTGCACACAAGCCCCAGGCAGTTTTCTCTGCCACCCAAGGCCAGCAGGCTGCCCTCAATTCTGCTTTTGTTCCCGCTTTGCTTTTCATCCCGGGGGCTCCCTCTGCACCGTTTTTGCAGACAAAGAGCTGTGGCCTCCTCAAACCAAAATGCCTTCAAGTCTCGCACAGCGGAGCTGTGCCCGGGGAGGGAAGGTGGGCACCCAATTAGCAGAGCTAAGGATGCTCTTGGTGATAACGACGCATCAGATCCAGCCATCGATGTCTGTGGCTCAGCCCCGGGAAGAACTTTGGTAGCACCTTTTCCTCCCTGGTTCCCCTTGCCCTCCCCTTTGCTGTGGTGGTGGTGGCCTCCCAGCCAAGCTGGTTAAGAGATTAACACTCTAAAAACCACATTTACCCTAATTAGCCATGAAATCTTTGTAACTAAGTGAAAAAATGTTTCCCTTGAGGGATTTTTGTCCATTCATCACTGTTTGAATTGCCAGGGAGAGAGAGGTGGGGGGGGGGAAAAGGAGGTGGGGAATAGAGGAAAAAACCCCTCAGATCTAATGAATTAATAGCAAAATGCCCCGGGGGAGCAGCGGGCTCCTACAAAACACGGGCAACTCAAAGGGGGCTTTTCACAGGCTCACCAAGGGGACGCTTCTGAATTATTGCGAGTTAACAGACTGTAACACAGCGCTCCGCTCCCCATCCGAGCCGGGCAGCCTGGCCAGCGCGCTGCGCTCCTCCCGTCCCTTCCACAGGGACGGACAGACGGACGGACAGCTACGGGTTCGGGGCTCTGCCGGCAGCACAACCAGCACCCCCCAGTTACTGTTTTACTGCGAAAACAACATTTCAGAGTTAGGTGAGCAGGGGGGGCAGAGAATCTTGCCACAACTTAGGCCCATAAATATTCCATATTGCCAGAATAAGAACAATTATATTCCTGCCAGCACTTTTCTTGTGTATTTTAAATGTGTCACCGCCTTCTACTTTCTCCCCCGTTTGTGTTTCTTGTAACAGGCCCATGAAATAAAGATTAGCTGAATAATCAAGAGTGTTTAGAAATGTGAAGGGGCCTGTCTCAGGAGCTCAGGTTCATCCTGGTTTTGTCTTTTTAAGGATGCCAAACACAGATGGGGGAAAGCAATTTCCACAGGCTGGAGCGAGCGTGGCGCCCGAGCGCACGGGGACGGGCGAGCACACGCTTCCCCATCAAAACTGACAGCCTGGACCAGGCGGGGGGGCCTCCCCCCCATTACATATTTATCGTTCAAACTGCAGAGGGGCCAATTAAAACAACCCGATCGCCGCCACGTTCAAACAGACGCGGATGTGCTCGGAGAAGCGGGATGAGAAGCAGGTGTAGACTCCTTGGAGAGTCACTAAAACAACCTCCGCTGAACAAAGGTACATGTGAGATGTACCCGGCTCCCCCAGGAAAGCATCGCACCGACATCAAATAGCAAGCGCGGCTTTCCACCTTAAGCCTTCTTGCCACATGCATGTTGGGTTTTGCTTTCTTGCCTAGTTCGATTCTTCATATAAGCTGCCTACAGCATGAGACAGTCTGCGCCTACATCTGCCCCAGCTTTTGGCCAATTTTTCCAAGACACGCTCTAGACTCCCACATTTAGCTGCAACAGGAGCTCCCAAAGTAAGTTCTGGAAAGCCTCGTAGTGCTTGTTAAATTGGAGATCTCGGGAAGATGCTGCAAATCACATGTTTCCCCGAGACACCACAAGGTCTGCACCACAAACTGTTCCAAATGTCATTTCCATTTAGCTGCTTTGCAAGCCAATTTGTCACATACTAATGCAATTTGCTGAAGAGAGTTAAAGAGCACAGGGCAGGAGCAACCACCTCTTCTCCAGGCTCCCGCCACCAGCCGCAATCTGCGTTTTCCCTTTTGTATCCAGCTCCGTCTCCTTTCTGCCGAGAGGCAGGGAAAGCTCAGGGTTAACACCAAGAGCAAGACCGAGCGTGGTAAGAGCACCGGGAAAAGCCATTTCCATCATATTGGTGGATTGTGAGCAGATCTCGTGCAGCATCTATTACCTGTTTCCACCGCAAAAACTTGTTATAAGCCGGGGGGAACTCCATGATTAATTTCATCAAGCAACACCATAAAGACAATGAAGAGTAAATTGGGTTACTTTATCTTCTCGCAACAAGCGCAGTGGGTATGGTTAGAAGAGTTGAGAAAGATAACTGGTTTGCTAGATAAGCTGTTTCACAACAAGAGTTGTACATTCATGGAACTCATTCCATCAAGTTTCTTAAATCAAGGCTGATTTATCCGGTTCCTTGCCCCACCTCAAAATATCACATTTCAGCTTTGAGGGTCCTCAAAGTGACAACAAATGGCAAAAGGACAGTAATAAAGACCAGGAAAAAAAAAAAGGCGTTTTAAAGGATCTAACACCTCTGTGTTAAAGGAAAAAAGCTAAACATCTGTTCTGAAGATGGCACAGATTTCTTCCGAGGCATCTGTCTTTCAGCTGTAAAGTAGGTCATTTGATTTAACTTTTAGACACCCTATCGATATAGTCATCCAGAGGAGGAGAGACGAGACCATCTCCCCAAGTCAGCCGAGATCTGTTAAACACATTCAAGCCACTAGCGAAGCATCAAGTGCTCAGCAAATAACAGGGAAACCCTGTCAGCAGTAGGTTTGCACATCATGGCACTCCGCTAACTTCACATTCTCTCACCTCCAAGCCATTATTTTGAACCGTAGGTCACAGAGGCGCAGTTTCTTTTTTCTCTACCACTTACTATTCACCTCACTTAATATTAACCTATTGACTTTCTGATACCCCTTAGAACGCAGATTAATTGAACATCTTTCACTTCACCTCCAGCAACGTGAAAGCATCAGCCACAGCTCAAATGGAGACAAAGCCTGTAATATCTGACCGTGCCAGGTTACACGGAGGTCACGACAAGAGAGGACAGTGTGGAATCATCGAGCCCTCCCGCAGAGCAGCCTCCGCTGCGATCCACACACCATCCAACCCGCGGCGGGGCTGGAGGAGCCCTGGACCAACGCACGCAAGTTGGGATTTCCCTGAAGGCAGCACAAGCGCACTCACCATCCCGCTTCTCATCGCCTTTCCAAAAGGGTCTTGAGAGGATTTAGCGAAGTTTTAATGAGGATTTTTTCCCAAGATTCGAGGGTGTTTTTTAAAAAAGTCCCTCCTCGCCAACAGTAACTTTTTTTTTTATGGAAATGAGTTTATTCTGGTGCATCAACTGCTCCGGACCGTGACCGAGCGGTAACGAATGACCACGGAATTAACGAGAAAATACATATATGCATAACGTGCATACGCACCTAAAACAGCACGGGGAGGGAGGAGGGAGAGGTAGACGAGGGAATAGGCGAGTTCGGAGGGATTTCTCGCTGCCCCTCTGCAGCAGCGTCCCTGGATGCTGCTCCCGGCACAGCCGCTGCCCGCGGCGCCGGTTCCCGGGCCCGGCCGAGCGCCGCCCGCCTTCTGCAGCCCCGGTGCGACCCGCGGGGAAAGGACCGCGCTGGGCACGGGGGGACCAGCCCAAACCTCCTCCTCCCCGCACCGCCCCGGGCAGCGGGGATGCCCAACCCCAGGGATGCCCCGCTCCCCCGGGGAGAAGCCCCCTCACCATCCTCAGCTCACTCACCAGACCTCGCAGCTCCGGTGCCGCCGCCTCCTCGGGATAGCGGCTCCCCGGTTCACGGCGGGGTAATCCACACGGTCCCCGACACCATGGAAATCCGGGGCCGGCCGCCCGCGTCTCCGCCGCCTTCCCGCAGCCTCCCCCGGCTCGGCTCGGCTCGGCTCAGCTCCGCCGGCCGCTCATCCCTCCGCCAAGCCCCGGTTCCCCTCCGCCCTCCCCGGCAGCCGCCGCCGCCGAGCCCGGGCGCGCTCCCCGCCCGCCGCCCGCCCCCGCGCCGCCCCCGCTGCCGCGATTAACCCTTTCCCAGCCCCGGCGCCGGCGAGCGGGGCTCAGCTCACCCTCCCGCACAAACAGCGGGTGCAGGGAAGCGCGTTCCGCTGCCACCCCCGCCGTGCGGAGCGGGATGCTCGGGGAAGCCGCACCGCGCTGAATCAAGGCCCAAAAGCGGGGCTGTCTCACCTCGAAAAGCTGCACAGCACCAGCACAACTGGACTAGATTTAAGCTAATGACTCCCTCACCTGTCCCCTCTTAAAGGATTCCTCACCTGTGCCTTCAGCTGTCCCTTATTTCTTGGGTCAAACCACTCCATCAGCTCTAGGAAGCAGGCTACTGGTCTCTTTTCCCAGCTTTGACCCCCTGTACATCCCTTGCCCCCAGTTCTGGTGGAGAGAGAGACACTTAGGCTCTTCAGTTTCTCCATTTATAAAATGGAGTTGGCAACTCAGTTTTCTGCCATGTCACCTGCAGCAGACTAGAAGCCGTGTGTGTAACAGTGCCCCCAAAGCCACCAGCCCTCAAGAGATGGCAGAGACCAACCACAGCAGTCACAGCCACCTGGGACAGGGAGCCCTGTGACTACCTGCTGCTGGGAACCAAGGGACCCCTCCTTGGGATCGAGTGGCTCACCACAGAGTCACCACCTAGCACATGTGTTTGAAAAGTACCTGGAAGCTGTCAAGTGGCCAAAGTGAGGAGCATCTTCAGCACTGGTTACCTGCAGTGGCCTACAAGGGCTTGGGAGCACCTGCAAACAGGGAGGCAAAGCCACCCCAGCACTGTGGCAGGACAGCGCGGCCATGCTGCTCCAAAAACCCAGAACCGCCATGATCTAGCTAAGCCTGTCCTAGCAAGGTGACACAGGAGCAATTTTGAGGAGTGCAACTGGTGGAGGAAATCGATAATGTGATGGATTGCTGTCTCACATTTCTTGTCATCAAGATTTTTTTAGCAATTTACTTATTACACATTGGAATATTTGTGAGAGAAAATCATAGCCAGCATCCTGGGCCTCTTCCACAATAAACTGAACTGACTAAACCAACCCAATTAGCTCCTGGAGAGCAGCACACAGGGCAGTCCTCCTCTAGCCCCTTTCACCTCTGCTACAGAAGTGGCCTTGCTGCATCTTTCCCGAGTTCATCTCATGGTGGGACATGCCTTGTAATTATGAACAGGACCCTGGAAGAGCAGTTTTTTAGGGGAAAAAGACACAAGCACTGTCAGTTTTGCTGTTTGCCCCATGTACCAGGTTCAGGAGCCTCTTGCATGGGGGTCTGTTGGGGAATGCTGTTCCATCCCTCTGTGCAGCTCCTCATCCCACGCTTTGCCCCTTCCAAGAGGGTTATACACCAGGGAGAAAACCCCAGGTTAGCCTGCCTGCATTTCTCCCCATCCTCACCACGTTTACCATCCTTCAGGAAAGGATTTCCTTTCCGATAGTGCCTGCATAGCCACCAGTGGAGCACAGACACAGCGCCCTCCACGTCACAGCCAAGAGCCCAGCCATGCTCCCGCGAAAAGGGTCCTCTCGACTTCACTGGAAGCTCTAGAGCAGGGCATTTTGACATCCTGAGAAGATACACAGGCTGCAGCTGTTTAGTTCAGGAGAGGAAACAAGACACTCAGTGGATGGCAGCATTGGTTCCTTAGCAAGCTTCTCTCCTTCGCTATTCTGTCCCTAATACATTCACTGTGTCAGGCATTCACAGCCCAGGGTGCTAAATCCCGTTACAAACACCAGCCCCGGTTAAACACACCTCCCACAAATGCAATTTCTCCTTTTGCGGGAAGCCATACAAGGCAGGTCAGAGTGTCTCAACAACCATTTCTCTCCCCTTTGCAGGACTGTCTGCATCCTGTCTTCCCTTTATTATTTATTGATGGTCAACTATGTTCCTGTATGGAGAGTCTGTCTCAAGCTAATTACAGGCTTGCTCAGCTGGGGAGCAGCATTGAGACTGGCTGAGTAGCTCATGCACGGGGCATGTGAGCAAAGGGCTGTTCCAGCATGTGGGGAGCAACACAAAACAGGTGGAGATTCACCTGAGTTTGTTCAGGTGATGGATGTGCTGCTGGGCTAACGAGCTGTCTGTGTGCTTTAAATATTAGCAAGCTCTTGGCTGAAACAAATGCTGGAGAAATCCTCCTGTGGATATTTGCATTCGCCTTTTCCTGAAAGGGGTGAGAGGTGGTAAGTCTTGGAATTGAAGTCTGGAGCCGTAACAGAAGAAAGAACCTGCCTCAAATTCAAATACATATGGTGACAAATGTATAGAGATGCACATACTCGTAAGTGTACAACCCTTTGTCCACAAAACTCCACACGACCTCTGCACAACATGCATATTTACACACACACATGCAGTATCACCACAGAGACAAACAAAGTAGCCAGGAACACCAACATCAGCCCACAGCTGACACTCCCCATCGCATTTGGGCACCTGATGCTGGGGGACAGCAAAGGCCCCTGGACCGCACAGGGATACAGCAACATGGGACCCACCTGGGTACCAGCCGCTGCATCCTCAGCATCAGTTTCACCAACATGCACCCATGGCTTTGCCGAAGGAACCATGGGCACGGAGAGCTTTGAGCTGTGCTGGGAAAGAAACGAGGAGCTCGACAACCTCTTTAAACTCTTGGGATGCGACTTCTCGTCCCTGTTCGCTCTGACATGGGGAGCCGCGCCGAGCACTCCTGTTCCGCGGGCGGGATCGGGGCCGCAGATGACAAAGCAGCTGGTGAAGCAAGACATCAGTGAAAGATCGGTGTCTGCTGCTAGCCTCTGCGTTCGCCATTTCTCTCTGCCCTCATCTTTGATAAACTCCCTGGCTTCAGAGCGCAGGGGTCATGAATCTGTCTGAGCCGTATGAAGCAACGAGCCTTTCCATCCTCCCAGCACCCGGCTCTTCATAGCCACTAAAAGTCCTGGATAACGCAGCTTTATACATCGCCTCTGGCACTCCTCTTGGTGGCTGCGGATGCAGCAGCACCCGATGTCAGTTTTTGCTCTGCCTTTGCCATTCCCAGGGTAATAAAACAGATCCTGCTCTTCCCTAATTTCTAAAGAAGGAAAAAATATATATATAATTTATTTCTTTTCCTTTTTTTCTCCCTGTGTCCCTTTAGGACAAGCCACTGGGTTCAGGAAAGCACAGCCCAGGCCTCTGATGCCCAGCTAGGACTGACTTAAAGCAGCTGCTGAAGCTGTGCGAGGGGAAGAGCACCATCTATAGGCACCAGCTATAGGCATGGGAGCATCAGTCGATAGCGCGGATGCCAGCGGCTGACAGCTTCTAGTTACTCGCATCATATCTACCCATGCAATATTCAGCAGAGCTAATAATTATTCATCACTAATCACTACAATAGAAGAATCATAGGCAGTTATTTAGAAATGATTGTTTCCGCTCAGTTATTACCTATGACAGTGAAAGGAAATATCAAATAGTCAAACCCACAAGTATATGGGAAGCTGAGTGAAGGATCAATGGGAATTTAACCAGCACTTTATGCTATTCTTCCTCTTTAGAAGAACCTTGTCAAGTGATTTTTTTCCTCTCTACTGTTCATAACACCTTCTTGGAAAATGAAAAGGATTTTTCTTTCCCTACTGCACCTTATCCTTTCCCCCCCTCAGGTTTTCTCATAAATGTGAGCTCCTGTTCTTGCCTCTGTATCCCCTGGTTTGAACTGAGCTGAAATTAGCTCACAAAGTTTTTTCTTTCTAAAACAAACTCCGTTTTCATTAAGTGCAGGGGCAGGAGAACAGAAAGGCTCTGAATGCTGCGTTACAGAGTGTCTTGTTACTGTCAAAAACACAATTGCCGACAATGTCTGTGCTGAGGCGGTGTCAGAAATTCAAGGTGCAGACAATATGCCATTTTTAATCGTCTTCCTACAGCTAAGAATTGCCTCAGCTGAAATAAAGGGGATCATAATGGGAAAAGCACTAAAATAACTACAAAGACACCAGTAACCTTCAGTGATTTTAAAGACAAAACACAACCTGAAAACACTGGTCATATTGGCCCATAACCAGCAGGCAACTGGATCAGCTTTTTCTAGCCCTTCCTTTGGCTCCGTAGTGTGACTACCCAAGGTCCACACACCACGCAGCTCCTGTTTCCTTTTCTAAATTAGATATTCTGCTGCATCCTTGTACTTCACACTCCTGGGGCTGCACCGGTTTTCCATCTCAGTCACAAGCTAAGCAAACTGTCCAAGGAAAGGCCATCTGAAGAGGCTGTCAACTCTTCACAACACTCCGCTCTCGTTTTGAAACACGACTGTTTTCAAAATCACCATCAAAGTGATTTGTGAGCCCATCATCATCAAGCAGAGCTGGACAGAAGCCCCAGGACAGACAGAGGGACTGGTGGGTGCCCAGGAGGAGGGAGCAGTATCCTTCCCCAGAGATGGGCCATAGAACGGGGCATCCATCCATCATCCATCACCCTGAGCGGTCCCTCCAGCTGCCCAAGTGATGCTCAAGACCAGGAGCTGCTTTGCTGGAGCCTCCACCCCCAGCCTGAGCGGGGTGAGCAATTACAGCCCGGTGAGTCAATTATCGACCCTCTAACGAAGGAGTCTCCGCACAGCCTTTGACAGGGAACAGAACACCGGCGCTGCTCCAGTCTGTCACGTCGAGAATTTACAGTGTAATGATTTCCTAAGGGCCAAATCCTGTTCTGACACGAGCGCGCCGGCTTCGCCATCGATCAGAGGCCGGTTCTCTTGCAACGAAGGGACATTTCCCTGTTCCTGGGGTTACTTCTGAGCTGCAAACCGGCACCAGTTGCACTTGGTCCATCTCCAACTTGCTCATCCTCAGTGGCTGAAGCAGACGCAACACGAGAGACTATGGGTTTTCCTGTCCTTGGTTTGTCTACATTATTAATTATTTACTAATGACGCAGTTACAAACAAACACACTGTGCTTGAGGCAGCCTTAGAAGATTCCCCGTCTGTGTTTGTTGTATTAACAGGCAAAAAAAAAGCCTTTATTGCTCTGAAGTCCAAACACACAGAGGCCAAGGTAAATCACCAGTGTTATTCCCAAATTTTGGTGGTCAACATGGTCCCATTCCCCATCACCTCCATCCCAGGCTGGTACTGGGGAGCCCTGGGGCAGCTTTTGATGTTCCCAGCACCCACGGGTAGGAGATTTGCATAGAAATCCTCAAAAATGGCAGCAGGGCCCACTGTAAAACAAACGTCCCATTTTTAAGAGATGGGTACCCAAAGGGGAGGGCTTTTAACAGCAAGATATAACCCCGGTTTTCCAAAAGCTCTGCTCTAAGATCTTCACCTGTATTTCAGCAGGACGGTTGAAGTTTGTCTGCAGGGTTCACTGGAGGGTTGTCTTGGGGGAGAAGCATCTACACAACCTGGTTACTCCGGCTGTGAAGCCTGAAAGGTGGTCACCATGATTAACAAGCCGTTTTAGCAATAAATCCCCCCCCCGCACGCTCATTGCAGCGTGTTCATTGGAAATCTTTAGTTTCTTCATCATAAAGAAATGAGTATTTCAGGCTCTCTGTCCTAATGAACATAAAATACGGAGCACATTGACAAACACGCTGTGGCCCTGCCTTTCCCTTTTTAATTTTTCTGTAGGCAGTATATATTACTGACACCGCAAAACTAAATTAAATGCAAACCTAAATTATTTTAAACCTTAATTTCATCTCTTTTTTTCCCTCTTGTCTGAGGACATTGAGATTATTTTTTCCCTGCATAATGGGTGGGAGGGGGGTGGAGCTGGAAATCCTTTGCTTTGTGGGGTTTTGAGTGTTCATCTGTTGCTGTGAGTTCTGCAAAGCACCTTGTAAGTGACTGAGGAATGCGGAGCCTGAAGTCTGCTTATCATTTCATCCTCTTTTCGGTATTTCTTTGGAGTTCTTTCAGGAAAGAGAAGGGAGGGAGATGTTCACAGTCAAACACAAACTCCGAAGCTTGTAGAAACTCCTTTCTCTTGAGTGAGTTCAGCCGAAGCCAGAGAAAGGCGGAACAGGTACACGTTGATTTTAAATACTCTTATTATCAGTCTTGATACAATCACGAAGAATACAGTCAAACCAAACCAAACAAGAGCACCAACCTTTTCATTTCCCTCCTCATTTGGCAGGATGCCTTTTCTCCCATCTAATCTGCTTCTCCAGCATCTCCTTCTCGTTCTCGGGGTGCACACGTGTTGGGTTTTGTACCTCCAGGGAGATGTTCTGCTGGAGACCAGTGGCCGAGCTGAACTGGGGTCCCATCTCCTGCATCCCCCATTGCGTCTCCTCCACAGAGAACTCTGCCCTGAGCCAGACAAAATGCATCATACGGAGTGATTTATTTCATGCGTGAAGGTGATTAGTGCAGAAAGGTCTTCGGCTTAATTGATGTATTGGATCATGTATGATAAGTGTATCCAGGGAGTTTTCACATCACAGATGTATAGAGAGGGACCTCCCCTGGTTCCTTTCTTTGCCTCAATACCCAGCACGGGGCCTGGGAATATTGGGGGATTAATGTCGCAACAGAGGGAAAAAGTCTGCCATTCAATCTATTTAAACATTTTATTTCACCAGCACACCAATTAAATATTCCCTGTCTGAAGAGACCACGGATTAAAGCAATAGCAACACCGCAAAAAAATAATCATCTCTTTGGAGATGTGTCTATAGATGGATCCTTTCTCTCCAATGATCAAGGAAAATACACGAAATTGAAAAAAAAAAAAGACCTCTTAGAAGTAAATTTTAGGGCTATGTGAATAATTTCTCCCTTTTCTGTGCTCCCTTTCATGAACTTCTTTTCCTTTCCCTGGCGCCTCCTCCCTCGCAGCCCATTTGCATTGCCTTAATTAACGGCAGCTCTGCCGACAGTCGCTGCTGCCCTCGGCGGGGTCGCCGTGAAGCGCTGAAGATGCTGAGAAGGGGATGAAACCACGTTCTGTTGCAGCGTGGACAGTCCCGGCTCGTGCTGGGACCACAACCCAAAGAACTCCACTCCAATCTGTACCAAGAGCAGGACAAAACATGCAGCTTTCCCCCAGCGAGAGGCCCCAGAGCTCTCCCAGTTGGTCTCTGCTGAGCGGGTGTTGTCTTAGCAAGCCGGTCTGGCTTTAAGAAGCTTCCTTCTCCCTAATGAATGACCCATTTTTCCTCCTAAAAGGCCACTCGAGGTGCTGGCGATGTGTATCTTTGCTGACTGGGATCTGTGATGAAGTACCGGGGAATAAAGAAAGAATTAATAAATCACCCATCCACACGCCCGTGTTGCTCTTACGCTGCGACTGACACCAGGAACGGGTCCATGTGGTTTGCAAGCTGTGCACCTGCTGGTCAGCTATTTACCCAAGCAACTCAGGATTCCAAGCTGATAGGAACGGACTAGATCAAAAATAAAGGAGACCAAAGCATGTTATTATTTTTCCCAACTCCACGGCTGTGCCAAGACCTACTTGCAGCTCCTCTCTCTTTTATTTGGATAAGTGGAAGGTTTAAAAGAGAAAGTTTTCCTTGGCAAATGTGCGTTGGCAGCGGAATTGGACCAGTTAAATATACCCAGAGAGACAAAAAGAAAAGACTGTTTCTAATTATGAATGCTCGTGTTTTTCTGTCCCATGATTTCTGATGCTGCCTGGGCCAGAGGTTTAACTCGGGGAGAGGGAAAAAGGGGCAGGGGGAAGCCAAATACGTGGATCCGCCAATATCCAATTGACATCTCTGAATTTCTCAGAGCAGCATCCTCAGGCTCCACCTCCTGTGGCGTCTTCAGGGTTTCAACCATTTCAGGTTATGGATGGTGACTCCAAACCCAAGCTTTGGAGCCCATTTCTCTACCGGACGGGGTAATTCCCACCTGATCAGAGCCCTCACTTTGTGTTTGGCCATCAGGTGCTGGTCCAGGAGCCCTCGCACCCCTCGCCGGGCACCCAATTTAAATAAGACGACGCTTAAGCAGATCTGAGTATCCTAAGATCATTTTGTCATTTATTTCTTCTGCAGCGTTGGACACCAAGTGTGAGAGATGCCGGGTACCCCTTTAGCAGCTTTGCTACTTGCAATGAACAATAAGAATTTACTTTCCTGTTAAAGAGGCTTTAGAAAAATTACCCCAACATGCCGCAGTGAATGTCTCATGGAAGAATCCCAGCTGGGTCTATATTCTGTGTTGATACTTCACTGCGCTGTATTTCACTATGAGGTATTTCTTAGTGAAAAGCAGAAGAGACTACAACACCGTCCCTTGCAAACAATAAAGAAGCATAAGTCATTAACAAATCCAAACCAAAATAATAAGACAGAGGCAGAAAAATTGAATGTGCTTAACGCTGAAGAACAAAAGAAACGAGAACCATTTGTTACCTAATAAAGGAACTGGAAGGGAAAGTCTTTGACGGTAAGGGAGGACGATTTGCTCTCATGGGCCAGTGAACATCCAAATATATACAAGCTGTTCGCAGCAGACTGATTGCAGCTAGGCCATAATGCTATTGTACATGCTCCGAAAAAAACAGAAAGGAAAAAACACTACCACAGAGAAGTACTTCAGAAATAGATCACGGTCTATTCATTAAAACAGATTATTTTAGACAAATCTATTTTCCCCCTCTCTTTATTGCCATGTTTTCTTTTATGTTAATTTTGCGTCTGTTTAAAGTTGAATTCCTTGATCTGCAACATCTTTAGCTTTAATTTTTTTTCTTCTCTTCTCCTCCCAGTGAAATGAATTCAAATCATTTGCATTTATTGCAGAGAACATACAGCGTCATCTGTAGCCTTTAGTCTGACTGAATTGCTTTTCTGCTTCACAAGGCACACGGTGCGAGCCGCAGCGAGCCCCTCGCCACTCCGCCGCGGCCACAAATAACCCAGCTGGCACTTCCATGTTTCTGCAATATTTATCATATTGATCGTATATAGAATAAATAAGCAAAATTATATCATTGGAAGCAATGATCTGACGAACCTATGGACCAAATCAATCACTTGGCAGAGACTTAAAAAAAGCAGCTTCCTCTCAACCATTTCCAAAGTCAATTTTCCTTACAAATAGGTTTCTCATCAGCCTAAGCACCCTAGAGAGAGAGTGTGTCCTTCCACTAGACCTCCCTCCAAACCAGGTGTGCTATATATGGATGCTATGCCAAATATAAGTTCTTTAGGAGTATATAATTCCATTTTGTTTAATTATCTTTAAAATCTTCTTTAAAAATACTGTATTCATTCCATGGGTTTAGCTCAGAGAGACCCCACGTACTCAGAGGGAATCACGACACATGAAAACAGAGCCGGCTTCAGACTAGGCCTCTTTGTTTAAATACATTTGTAAGAACTATGGATATAAATACAGATAATTTGCACAGCTTGTATGACATTATCATCTCTGTGCTTTGTGCTACAGGAACGATGTTCTTCCTGCAATCCTATACAGCAAACGGGAAACTGCTGGAGCCCGGGGAAGGAGATGGGACACCCAGATTCAGACAATATGAAAACTGACCTCAGCAAACACAGCATTAAAACACTGAGCTTGTTTCAAGCGGTTTCCTACAGCCCTAAAGCCCCAAGTGCTCCATTTCCCCACCAGCTCTCAGCTCTACAATCTCTTCCTTGGAGAAACTGGAGCAGAGAAGATGAAAATGGCCGGGAGAGCTTTCAACAGATGGGAGGTGGATCCCCCAAAACCAAAACACACTAAAGCGCGTGCTTATGTTTAAGCACGGGCGTTCTGTTATCTCCAGGAGATGCTGCACCACTGTGGTGAATAGAGATGGACCAAGCGCATGGTAATTGGGGTGACAAGGGACAGGCTGGGGCACCCCGAGGAGGGTGACGACGGCTGCAGAGCATCACCACGAGCTGGGGACCCGCCGACGGGGTGGCATCGCGCAGGAGGCCGATCCTTCCCCAGTTCTCGCAGCTTTATCAGCAGCAGCAGATGCTGCTGCAGTGAGATGGAAACAACACAAGGAACTTTCCACATGGCGTCTAGTCAAAGAGGGAAAAAAAAGAGGATCTGCGAGAGGCTGGATGCAGGGACTGTCACTGCGGGGAGCAGACGCGGCCGTCTGCAGGTCAGGCTTTCCCTGTGCGGTGCCACATACGCAATTTGGGTGCGGGACCCGGTCCTGGTTGCACCTCGGTGTCTGTTTCTTTGACAGAGAAGCAAAAGATTGAGGCGGGGAAGTGACAGCAGGAGGGGATGCAGACAGGAGACAAATCTGAAAGCCTTGGCAATAATCTCATCGCATATTCTGTACTTGTAATCTAATGCCGTGGGATTCGCGTTTCCTATAACTTCCACGCTGACATGTTTTGGAGCGTTCACAATACCTCAAGTGGCAATATCTCAATCTTAATCCTTCTTTCCTATCTGTTCTTTAAACCCGGAGTATCAGCCAGTGAACTGTGCCCGACTCTCTGCAGTGCCACCCAGACCCAAACGCCGTCCCCTGGCGCCAAACTCCCACTGATGACCCCGTTTCTCTCCTCCTACAGCCCGTGGTGAAGAAGAATTCCATAAGACATCAGCACGACTGGGGAAAGACTGGAAGCTATTGATTCCAGCATCAGATGTACGCAACAGCGGTAATTAAACACCATGCAGGCTCTGGACTGGTTGTCTGCCCTTGGGTTTATTCCAGGAATAAGCTGCAGACGGACAGACTGCTCCCCCAGTTGTGACTGCAGTCTCGTGGAGTGTGAATAAATTAATCAAGCTTACCTCTCTCGGCAAGAAAGCCAATCAAGCTGGCTTTTCAAAGCAGAACTGCCATAAAGCCTGCACAAAAACAGGAAAAAAATACAGCTGGGACATACACATCGGCTTTTTAACAGCTGTTTGTAAATATGTCTAATAATTCATCCTGTCAACACGCTCACTTTTCCATTACAAGGAAATATTCATAAACGGTATTCCCAGTGCTGATGGACCCATTTCCTTAATGAAATACGCATAGTTTACTTTACAAAGTTTAATTGCTCGGAGAACGGGTATCAGGTTTCTCTATTCGACCTGCGGTACTGAAATCCTTCCAGCTCACGTGTACAACAAGAAGCTAATGGAGCTTTTGCAGCAGTGGCTTAGTAGCTAAGCCACCTTTAAGCAATAATCCCAGCAAATACAGATGGAGATGCAGGAATCTCCTGCCTTCTAGGAGTATAGGCATTAAGTAATATGAAATGCAGTCCTACTAATTGACTGAGCAGGGGATTTCAACAGGGAATGCCTATAGCATGGAAATGCAGTCATTGATTACGTTTCTTAGATATGAATGTCTGCAGCAGGGCTGCGCAGTGAGAAACATCGAGAACGGGCTGAGAATGGAGCAAGAGCATCGTACGGGGTTATGTGGGCTAAATCATTGTATCAGCAACGCACACAGCGCAGCTCTGATGCTTGTCAGCTTCCACCTCTTATCTATTAAATCTGTGATAAACAGAAGGTGGCAATTACTGGAGAACCCTGCGTTTTCCCACCAGCAAGATGCTCAAACCTCATTGGGGACCTCAGACTATGTAAAACCATCCTCAGATGGGGCAAAGCGCCGAACAGAAAGCGTGTTTTAGCAAATGGATCGTGATGCACAGGACCCGCAGGCTGCAAAGCGCGTTTCTGTTCCCATTTCTGGCCAAGCTGGTCCTCAGCGTGTGCATCTTCCCCAGGATGGAAATGGTAAGCTATGCGCACACCTTGCTAATGATCTCATCTGACCCCAAATAAATGGAAGGACATTTAAATCAAAGCCTGAAACACATCGCTGAGCCACTAGCGGTGGCGTGATTTTTAGAGACATTCAAAAGCGTTACTAAAAGCCAAACAAACTCATCTAAGCATGATCTCTCCCTGGATGCTAATATGGAAAATGGAAAGTAGCCTAGAAAACATTGTGTGCTTTTGCCATCAGGCAGGAAGGTGAGGTGGATGCCAATACTTAAACGCGATCAATCACCTCTAAGAGCAGTCTGAGCGTGTAAGCAAATCTCCCCGCATGCCACAGCAGCTTTACGTTACTGACGTTTCTCCAGTTACGTAAAATCAAGCTGAAGACTTACCACTGAATCAGTCTGTGAGGTATACGAGGGGAGCGTATGTACAACAGATTCCTCATTAAAATGAAATATTATGCAGTAAACTGAACAGCACATCCATCTCCTTTCTCCCTCTGCATAGGACGGGTCTGCCCCTGCTTTGGGATGCGTGAATTTGTGTTATCGTTGCCCTCCCGCAGCAAGATCCAGTAAACTGTGCCTTGCGGTACAGCGACAACCATGAAGCGCCTAAGTAGCCACAGATTAGTTACAGTATTTAATCAATTTGTGTAACGTTCACAGAGCTGTCAAAAGCCTCGATGAAGCTCTCGGGTGCACGAGCAGCTTTAACACACTTCACAGCTGAACACGAGGGCTGTGACGGGATGAAGAACAAACTCGCTGGACACGATGGGGAGAAACTTCTCCAGACACATCGCCCCCCTGCTCAGCACCATCCGCGTGGTCCAGCCCTTGGGAAAGAGGAGGAAGGTGATGGATGAGCATCCCCAAGCAGCATCCCCACAGCACGGGGAATCGCTGCTCGAGGGGCCGGCAACGGGAGACGAAGCAAAAGAGGCCAGAGGACCGTGTGTTAACCAGCACAGCAGTTGTACCAAGGAACAGAGGTCTGTTTGTTTTTACTCCTGTCTGACTCCAGCAAAGCAGAAGCTGATCATATGTGATAGAGCAAGGGTTTGAACAAGATCTCAGACAATAAAAAGGGCAAGGCAGAAGACCCCGAAGGAGGAAGACTGATGCGGTGTTATTCCCAGACACCCGAACAGAAGCATCCTCTGCTGCTTCAGATGTTAAGGTCAGAGGAGGACAGATAACTGAATCCCTTTTTAAACCTCATAAGGTGAGTGACCCTCATGTAGCCCCTCTCTGAAGGGGACAGGCTATTTTTCTGATGGAAGTACACAGCAGAAGCTTTGTCCTTTTGGAAAATCAAGCTGCTCTGCTCAGGTTTCCCAAAAAAAAGGGGGGTGGGATCTCCACAGGATCTTTCCAGCCCACCGCAGCAAAGCAAGGTGCCACTTGCAGAACTCCCGGCAGGAAAAAGCTAAATAAAACAAAAAAAACCCACACCAAACCCCACAAGCTCTCTCCAGTTTGGGCTCCCAGATCATTGTACAGCCAGGAAGATAAACACATGGTGATGCCTGACCGGGTAAGAGCATCTGACAAGAGGGAATTTTAACCCCAAAAAAGTGCATCTCTCAACATAAATATCTGCATGATCCTCAGGGCTTCCCCTCAAACGGGTTCCTCCCAAGCAGCGCAGTAGCTGGTCACCCAGCCCCACAGCATCCCTGTCCCCACAGCATCCGCATCCCCACAGCATCCGCATCCCCACAGCATCCGCATCCCCACAGCATCCCTGTCCCTGTCCCTGTCCCCAGAGCATCCCTGTCCCTAAAGCATCCGTGTCCCCTGCAGCATTCCTATCCCCACAGCATCCCTGCCCCCACAGTCAGGTTCCAGAAACCCAAGGACTCTCCATCTGCTGCTGGAGCACAGTCACGATTCAGCTAAACGGGAAAATGGGCTTCTGGGCTCCGATCTGATCTTCAGGTTCTGAGGCAAAAGACAGAGAGCCACAATAACAGAGACTGATCATTTCTGCCCTCGTTAGGTGGGCACCTAAAGCTTCGTTGGGTTTACACAAGGAGTTAGTAAAAGCCTCCAAGTGCCTGAATACTTTTGTCGCTCTGTCCCCAAATATCAGACTCTGCTGTAGGCAACCGCTGCCATTTCCCAAGGAACCTTTTCATCCATTTTTTATATGGCTCGCTTTCTTCAAAGGCAGACTGGGGCTGGACGGGAGAAGGGAAACTAATATTTCACTTCCATTCTGCTGGGTTTTAATACTGAAGGTTGGCACCTGGCTGAATGCTCCCCCAGTCTGCCAGGAATCAGTGGGTAACTGAGATCAGAGTCATTAGTGCAGAAGAGGACAGAATCTGGTTATCTATATTACAGGCTATTCCATTTTTTTTTTCCCTTTTTATTTTAGAATCAAGCTTGCTGTTTGATCCTTCCCATCCAATCAAGTAGCTGTCCCATTTGAACAAGGCAGGGGGTTAATTAAGAGCTATTTTGTTTTACCAAATAATACTCTTTGGGGACGAATGAACTGAGAACTGAAATGGTTAGAACGGTGATCCCTAATATTTATATAGTTTAACTTAAATTTCCATCTTGGAAAGCTGGTGTCTCCATCAAGACTGTTTAACTGGGGAAAAGTACAGTCTGCATTGTCTGTACAGTCTGCATTGTTAAATATTAATTCTACCTGATGGCCCAAGCGAAGCCCAGCCGGGAGCTGTGCAGCGCCCGGCCTCCGCTCTCACATTCCTCATCCTCAGCACTTCTCATTTCTGTTCATTTATTCCAAAATGTTTGGGTTTTATTTAAACCCGTAGACAGGTACAAATAAACACAAAGGGAGGGAAGATTAGAGTCTGTTATCTCCTAAATATAGTCTGTACGAGATAATTCAGACAAACGAACAGAGCACGGTGTATCTGCAGAGCTCATCCTGCTGTAATTAATTCAGCAACAGGGTTACACCCCGTGTAGGTTTTCACTTTGGGCTTCTCTTTGTGGCACCAATTTGTTATCTCCTTCCTCCCTCACAAAGAGCCTCATTGACTTCAACTCCGAGCAAAATCAATCTCACTTGACCCGAGTGTTGTTTTCACCTTTGCGCAGGATTTATTTCTCCTGCCTTTCTGATCAGCATCACCCAGAGGCATCAAGAGCGTTGATGGGAACCCACGTTCTTGTTTTTATTGCTGCCTCCATCCCCAAAGTCTGAGTTATGATGGGCTGAGAGTGACTTCTCCATTCTCATCCTCAGCTTGTTCTCTTGTAAAATGAATTCTAATTAATAAATGTCGGTCTGTCAGCTTGCGTTCCTCAGATGGAAGTCAGTAAAGATCTACAAGGGGTCATTAATTTAGGATTAGTTTCAGAGACATCATTTCTTTAACTTTATAACTGTCTATCCCTTCACCAATCCATCTCTACGCAATTTTACATCACGATCATTTACCAAAATATCCCAGAGGCTGTTATATTTTAAGCCTTTTCCATTTTTCTTTGTGGTTGCTCTGATTTAGGATGCGGACTCTTGGAAAAGACAGATTTGCCATGCAGCGAATGGACTCGCTGTCAGGCAAGAGGTTATCGGCTTTAACCCTGCAAGGGCCACAACAAGACACAGTCCTGTGCAACCAGACAGCATATGGTGATTGTTGTTTTTATCAAAATCCTGATCTATAATTCATCTTAAAACGCTTTCCCTCCTTGTCACTCCCCTTACACATCCCTCCAAGAGCACTACAGTATGTATATTTAATTGGGGAACCAGAGGAGCGCTCACGTTCAAGGTGAATAACTTTAGAGAACAGAAGACGTGAAAATTGAAGTGCACGAAGTTCTCACACTCATTTCCCAGGCTGGCCGAAACCAAGGCAATCGGATGAGAAATCATCGCGCTGCTGCGAATAAACAAAATCACAGCGAAAGTTGCTAACATTTGTTAGGTAAAATAGTGGCAGTAAAAGCCTGTTGTAGCTATTTATAGAAGTCTATAAAGACACTGAGGGGTCTGGAGCATCTTGCTGCTGAGGAAAGGCTGCAAGAGCTGGGGCTGTTCAGCTGGAGAAGAGAAGCTGAGAGGGATCTGATCAATGTGATCAATATCTCAGGGTGGGTGTCAGAGGATGGACCAGACTCTGTTCAGTGGTGCCCAACACCAGGGTGAGGGGCAACGGGCACAGACTGAAACACAGGAGGCTCCATCTGAACATGAGGAGAAACTTGTTTGCTGGGAGGTGCCAGAGCCTGGCCCAGGCTGCCCAGAGCGGGTGTGGAGTCTCCTGCTCTGAGACATTCAAACCCCCTGGGCCCACCTGTGTGATCTGCTCTGTGACCCTGCGTGAGCAGGGCTGGGCTGGGGATCTGTAGAGCTCCTGCAACCCCCACCAGTCTGCTATCTTTCTTATAAGCCCCTTTTAAGCATTGAAAGCTCACAATAAGGTCTCCCCGGAGCCTCCTCTTCTCCAGGCTGTTTATTTCTGGAGGCAGCTGCAGGCTGTGGAACATCTCACACAGAACATCTCATTGTGTCATGGGGAGAACGACCCTGGGGGGACCGCGTGGCACGAGCCCCCGAGCCGTGCTGTTTAATGAGAGGAAAATGGACGCTCTCATGTCTCTCCAGCAGAGAGTTCTCCTCAGGGGGCTCCGTCTCCACTTCTCCGGGAAGAAAATCAGAAGCGTGGGAGGGGTGGTGAGGATACACACACTCCTGTTGATGTTCTGAGGTTACAGAAATCTTTACAATAGGATAGAATGCCCAAAGCACTTGTGCTCACTCTGTGTAGTAGGGACAGCACCACCTTCTCTACCCTACCCCTCTCTTTTATCTCCTATTCTTCTTCTTCTATCTACCATTCCCCTCTATCCTTTCTCCTTACAACCACCTTCCTTCCTCCTGCTGTCTGAGTGCTTGCAATTTTATTTTCCCTGCCAATTTTGGAGATTGTTTCCCAGCCAGCTCCCAGGGCGAGAGGGAAATGGGAAACGCACCCAACAGGGATGTGACAATGTTAATAGGAAGACAAGTCACTCACGCCGTCTGCCGCCGGCGCTCTGCCACGCTGCCCTTTCCTGCTTGACCCAATCTCATCTTCGGAATTTAAAACAACTTAAGACCACGTAGCATAAATTTGTGCCTAATCTCATTACGCTAATAATTCATAGGTCTTGATCTGCAGGAGTTTTGCAGATAAATGGGGAAGAGTTTTACGAAAGTGCCCATCATTGAAGAAGTCGCATTCGGAACGTGTCTGCTGGGTCACCCTTCCAGCAACGACAGCTCTTGACTCGTGCCATGGGGCTTCATCCTTTTAAATGTCACATTTAAAACAAACAAACAAACAACAAACTTGGACTAAAGCAGCAACCAGACAGCACCTGGGTGTGTGTGTGCTGGCGAGAGCTGCACGCAGCTGTGCGGGTGAGACCCGGAGCTTCCTCGGGATGCTCCGAGGACTTTTGCTCACACTTGTTAGTACATTTTATTCCCCACTTGTCTATTCTCTGTTCAGTTGTGTTTGGTTTTTTTTTCAGGAAACATATTATTACCGCATCAAAATCTACCTACCTAGGGAAAATGGTGATCTCCGTTGTATGATTCTCATGATTTCTGTGCTGAAAACTGCTCTGGTGTGCAGTGAAACCCTGGGTTGGGACGAGGCACCTGGGAGTCCTGGTTTGGTACCTGGCTAATTGCTGCTGGTCAGAGGTTTGTCTGTTACTGCAATTATGCGAAAACACCTCGAGCCATTCAGGAACTGTGAGCCTATAAATTTGAAAGGTTGAAACAAAACCAAAGGACACTCAGCATGTACCAGAAATACCTAGAGAGACTTTTTCGGAAAGCTAATGTGACCACTGGGGCTTTTCCTCTATTGCAGCCCCCAGCTCAGGCACATTTATACTAGCGGGGGAAGCGTTTATTTGGTTGCACACCAAACACCTTCACAAAACACCAAGTGCTGTGTTTAGATGAAATATTTGAACCTTTCCTTGCTGCTGCAAAACACTCCGGGTTTCACTTCTGCTGCTGCACCGTGTGCCAAACGCGTTAGTTTATTTTGTTGCCTTTACATAAGCGGGAGCTAAATCCTGTTCTAACATTAGGACGCACATGTCGTACAATTGGTGCCACGTATCTGCTGCGCAGATAAGGCGCAATCTCGGCGGTTATCCTGGGCTCAGCTGAGACCGGTCACCAATTGTGGAGCCGTGGGATTCATGGTAATTTATGTTGCCTGGAGATCTGGGAGTTTTGCCTGACTCAGAACCAGATAAATATTGAACAAACAGCTCAGGAATTGTCCCAGTAGGTGGGAATTATATTACAACCAAGCTCATAAAAATGTAGATATTAGTAATGGGAAAGCTGCTAGATTTGTTCCATTTTAGCCTCCAAACCTCAGCTCTGGATGGTGTTCAACGCCTCTGGCTAGCACGGTGTGTACGTCTGTACACGTATGGCCACTTCCCACACAACCGTACAAATCCCAACTTGTGGAGACACACAAACCCAAAAGCAGTCAATCTACAACAAAAACTAAATGTTATTAAGCCTGCGTTAAAACCGGGTACGGCTCAGAAACGAAGGAGAAATTGTTCTGCATTAGTTTCTCTGCACGTCATCCTGTTCCTACCAGGATTTTAATAATAAGCACATTTTATTTGAATAGTTTGCCAATCACACTCATCAATCCTAAAATGCAGGCTCCTGCCAGAAGAATTTATAACCTTTTTAATGCGACCTGACAGGGGAACGTGTTCAGATTGGGAGAGGAGCAGCAGGCCAGGCAGAGGCCTTGGCTGCCACCGTCACCAGCAGCAGCTGGGTGACAAAACCCTTTTTTGATGGGAGAAATAATGGGGTGCTCACGAGGAATAGCAACTGTTACACCCCTGGTCACCTTCCAGGGGGCACCGGTGGGAAAACAGGGTAAACTGTTTGTAAAAACCCCAAACAAACCCAGATTTTGGGTGGTTGGTTTTGGTTTTGAGAGTTTGCCCGTGTTCTTGGTGAGGACTTCAGGGGCAGAACGTTTCCAGGCTCTTTATTACACACAATATACACCTGGGAAAGAGATTAGAAAAAAATATATGTATTTGTTGTTAAACTTTAGTTCCTTTTTAAACGATGCCGGTATAGCACACAAATATAGGAGAATGGCTGCAGATTTAAGAATTAAAGAAGTGCTTGTGTATGGACCTGGAAGCAGTCCCTGGCTCCAGTGAGAGCATAAGCACTATATCACCCATCACATATAGCCAGAATTACTTGTCCCCATTGGCTGTTTTCCCCTCTTAATCCTTTTCTGCAGCTTTACTGTGCTCTTTACTTTCTTTTTATTATTTCCGGAGGCTTCAGTCAAGTTTTCAGTCAGGCTTTAAAGGGCCTTACACTTTTTGTGCCTGTAGTTCCTAGAAACCACCAAATGCCAGAATAAAGTTATGTGGACTCTGGAGAAGCCATTTGCAGGGGTAATTAGACACTCACAGCTGCAACCAATCCCAATCATGTTCCCAAATAGTCGCAAGGCAAAAATACTAATCCCCAGATAATTTATATGTGCTGAAGTTCTACACCAAATTGGGATATTCACACCTAAATAGATGTAGCCTTTGGAGAAGGATCTCCCCTCGAACCTCACAAAGTCAGTAAGATCATTTTAATGAGGTTTCAGTCGCAAATGCTATTAAATAACGCTGCATTTAAATCACTGTAGAGGTGCAGTTGCTCGTCCCTAACCCAGCACTGCAGCAAATGGTTGTTTTTAAATCCACGTGGTCCGGTGGCTCGAGCCGGAGTTGCCACAAGCAGCAGGTGGCTGAGCTAATGCCAACATGCAGCAACACAGAGCAAGGCACTTGTGTCAATAACCACACTTAGTTGTTCCTCAGGTGTTGCTTATTTTTCAATTGTTAATGAAGATGCTCCATACAATGCCAGTAGGTGCCCAAGAGCCTATATTGCAGCGTGGCTGCTGGCCAGGCCTCTCAAGGACAGTGCTGTCTCCTCCTGTGTTCCTGCTCAGGAGTGAGAACAGACGATTGTTCTCCCTCTGAAAACTTATTAACTCAGTGAAATCCATTTTTCATGTGTAATAAAGTTGCTGGTGGTGCGCAATTTGCATTTAAGTTGGCTGTATGCACGCTGATTGGGACTTCTAAGCATTGTTCATGCACCTAAGATAATACAACAGTTGTTGTTTCAACCTCTTCTAAAGAAAAGAATCCATAAGAGAATAATTTTTCAATACCATAATACCACCAAGAGATGTTTTGTTTTGTATTAGGTCCCTTTAACAGGGTTTAGAGCAATTCAGAAATTGTTAATAACGAGCAATCCCTATTTTGGGGCTTGTGGAGAAGCACAAAACCAGGTTACGGTGGTGGGAGAATGACGGAGCTGCTGGGGCTGAGCTGAACCAAACCTGTACCACAACCTGCACCCCAGGGCATCTCCACCAAGGTCCATTTGCAGGATCAGGAAGCGTAACAGCACGTGGAGCCCCAAACAGACAGGAGAAAAGGGACCATCAGGTCCCAGAGCATCATTTTGCTCAGCATCACTGTGCTTATACCACAAGACAGACCCTGCAGTGCAGGTCTGACGCCAAAGACTCTTCGAGTTCGTGTTCCTGGGAGAAACCACAATGCGTGCTGCTGCTGGAGAACATCACCTGGTGCTTCAGCCCAAACCACAGCCAGCTGCCCTCAGCCAAGAGCAAATAAACCGGGGAGAGGCACTCCCATCCAACCAGGCCAACAACCGAGGGGTTTCCCTTCGAAAAACCAGACCCTGACCCACGCACGGTGCCATTCACTGGAGTTCTCCGCCCTCCGCAACCATCTCCATTTCATTTGCAAGCTGATTTCATGATGGAGCAGAAACGCCAATCAACGGTACAGCCATCAGCACGACAGCATCCCCAATCTGCATTAGCCAGCTGGGCAGCTTTCCAGAGCATCATCTACAACACATGAATTATTACCCAAACATTACTGCTGTCAGCACATTCCTCTCTATACAACTTCCTATTATTATTTTTTTGGCGGACAACCCTGAAATTTTAAACAGCTCAATCTTGCTAAAGTAATGCAACTGCCTACTGCCTCCAGGATGAACTTTACATAAAAATCAACAATAATCCTTCTACTGAGAATAGCAACAAAACCCTCCAAACAATCCTTTTATTTTCTCTTTGTTTGTTTTGGTTTCGGTGTCTTTAGCAGCTCTGCCTTTCATTCTAATTTGCAATAACAGCCTTTTATTTGTCTTGCAGGGGAAAAAGAGACTTAAGGGATCCTTAAGCTTCAGTGACAGAGTATGAAGCAGCTTATAAATCAGGGCACAGACGGCAGGGTCAGCGCTGCCGCTTCCATCTCAGCTCATTAAGAAAAATGTGCATCGAGCACCATTTGCTTTGAAACCGTTTGTGCTGCTGTGATTCATTCAGAGAACGCAGAGAGTCCAAGAAGCGCTAGAAATAGTCCTAAACACCCTGAAAATGGGGTTGGTAAATTAGTTCCTTAGTCATTACTACTTTTCATGACAACTGCAAAAAAACCCAACGGTTGGAGTGAAAAGCAAACAGCGCGATGCTGCGGGTACCGCGAGCCCTTCCCCATGCTGTGCTTGGACAGATGTCAACATCTGCAGCGTCGCAGCCTTGGACGTGGAGGTTAAGTTGGGCATTTCAGCCGATAGAACATATATATACTACAACCAGATCTCCCAGGCGTTCCCAGCCCCCTGTGAAGGACCATCCCTGACTTCCTATGTCTTGCTTATTTGAAAGGAAGAATTACATAAGAACCCTGAAGATTTATTTACATGGAGATGGAGGTAGAGATCTTGCCATAATTATATGAATCAAAGCTTTCATTTAGTTTCAATAAGCAAATTACCTTGATAACTCTTCTGGTTAGGGAAAACAGATCTATGTATTTCTTCCAGGTCCTGAGCAGCACATGTGCTATTACATAATTAATAGATAGCACACTTCTTTTTTAATCAATCGTGGTTGAATTTACAATGCAAACTTTTAGCATAACAAAAAAATGCAATTGATCGTCCAAAAAATATTTAGTCGAGATTAAAAAACTTGTAGCATATGAATATTTTAATAAATATTAAATATTTATGTCTCCTTTCCAAAGCTTCCATAACTGGGTTTTTAATTAATTTGTCATAAAAAATTTATAGAGCCAGGTAGACTTTTAAATATAATTATTAAGTCCTATCTTTAAGCTCCATGCATTCGCTTCTTTCTTGTGCCAGCACGGAGCAGGATGAGCTCCAGCAACGCCAGGGATGCTGCACCAGCACAGATTCTGCTGCAGGCCAGGAACAGGCAAAGCCATGTTCCCAGCCTCTTCCACAGCAGTTTGCTAATCGTAGGGATGCACAGGATTAATTAATATTTGCATTTCCCTACAGCATGGAAACGCCAGCTGAAAGCAGGAGGGAGATGCACACGCTGGGGAGGAGGAGGAGGAGGCTGAACATGGTGGGGACAGGTTGGAGCAGCAACCCAAGGCAGTGACACATCCCCCCACCTCTTTTCCATCTCTCCTATACAGACAGGGCTCTAGTGCCCCCATCCCCTTGCAGAACCTCCTCCCACCTCACAGAAAACATGAGCAAGCACAAGGGACAGATGCAGGATCTGGGATGCATTCCCAAATTAATTTTTCAAGGAGCAGGGAGCTCGCACTGGCTGTGCTATCCAGGTCTCCAGTCTATGATCTTGCTGCCAGCAGGGACTTTGCAGCAGCGCCCAGGCTCCCATCTTGCTGCACAGCGAGGAACAAGAGCACCCAGTGCCGCAGTCACACAGCCATAGAATAGTTTGGGTTGGAGGGACCTTCCCAGCTCCCCCAGTGCCCCCCCTGCCATGAGCAGGGACACCTTCACCAGCTCAGGTTGCTCAGAGCCCCGTCCAGCCTGGCCTGGGATGTCTCCAGGGATGGTTCATCCACCACCTCTCTGGCCAACCTGGGCCAGGCTCTCACCACCCTCAGCGGAACAATTTATCCTGAATCTCCCCTCTTGCAGTTTGAAACCACCACCCCTTGTCCTGCCATCCGGGTGCCCAACGTAGAAAGGGGGAGAAACTGGGGAGGAGCAGCAACCCCAGCAAAGCTGGTGCCTGGACAATCTATTCCCTGCACATCCACATCTTGGAACTTAGCGATGTCTCTCCACTGTTACAGTCACAGATTGCTGGGACGGTGATGCTCTGATTTGGGCGGATGACAAGAAGCCCAAGCTGTCTACATCTGCTCGATTGCACCGTGCGCTGGCACAGAACAACCCTTCCTGCTGCCGGGCTCCAACACCCACCCGCCTGCCCAGCTGAAGCAGGACACGTCCCCACACCGGTCCCCACACCACCCACTCCCCAGCACCACAAGCTCAGACACCGGGCTTTGCAAAGACGCATTTTCCTTTTTGCAGCCCCCACAACAGCTCCTGGCAGGAGCAGCTCGGCCAAAGCCCGGCTGTGTGCTCAGGGATCCGAGCAGACAAGACCACGTCTGAGCTCAGCTTAGCAGTGCTGTGTGTCGACAGAGCCTTTTGCTGCTTGCCACAAACCTGCCTGGCTTTCTCCAGCAAGCTGCTGCAAGGAAAACACGAGTCACCCTTGCTCAGCTCACAGCAAAGGAGCACGCTCTGCTCTCTGTACTTATTTGACCCGCTGGCAGCCGTGGAGTTGAAGGAGAAAGAGATGGAGTCCAGAACTAAAATGCCGAAGGCCATTATTTTCAGGAAATCGTGCTACTGGAAGCCCTTGTCGCTTTTGTGATCACCTCCCTGTGCCACTGAGTAAAATCAGTTCAGCAGCGAAAGGTGTCACAGCCATGTGAGCAGACCATGAGCTTTTTTGGGGGGATGCAGAGTAAGAGAGAGGAGCAGCTGCATGTCCTAAAAGAGGGAGGAACTGTGGCTTTCAGTGAATTCTAAGAAGGAGACCTGCAGTCAGGCTTTCAGCATCTTCTATGAGCTTTAGCTGGTGTTCATGTGACATTCTGGAAAAAGACAGCATTCCTCATTTCTTTGCATTTTAAAATTCCTGTCAGGTTACAGTAATTGTGTCACATAACCTCTGAGTGCCAGTGATGGACCTCTGGAAAATCCCAGACACTCCAGATGAATCTGTTGGCCCCAGTAAGATACTTTGGATCTAACAGGGCTAACCACTACATAACTGAGATCTTCTTGCCAAATGAGCATTGAGATAGACCCCTAATTGTACTGGCCAGCACACAGCTCAGCCACCTGGCAATACCACTGTCCTCGGAGGAGAGAAACAGATGCGCAGAGCCCAGACTCAGCTCCATGTCTTCCCAGGAGTTCCACTGGTTTCCTCCCACGAGACTACAGCTGAACGTTACATCAGCCTTCTACAAACTGGAGCAAACAGGACTTGGGATTTTTGGCTAATTGCAGAGCCACCGGGAAGTTTTTGTATGAGGAATCCCACCCCGTGATCACCTCTATTGATTTGCCTGCATGGACGTGTTCCTCTTCTTACACCAGCGTTCCTTGGCTGATGGGGGTTATGATATTCGCTTCTGGGCTCCCTGGGCTGCTGTCAGCAGGCGAAACAGTCTGAAAGCATCTTCTTGAACGCAGTCAACACTGATTTTATGATATACTTAACACCCTATCCAATAGCTATTAGTTTTACTGTCAGGCACACAATGGATGCGATCCATCTTTCTTCTCAGGGGCACCACGTGTCCCCTCGCAAATGACATTACGCCGCGGCAGTCTTTATTTGTTACCATGGGGTTTTTAAGGACTGACATGAAAGCTCTTATCTTTTTTGTTTGTTATTAACGTCGCATTGTACTTAATCGGGATCGGGCCGTGGTTCCTGTCAGACGCCGCAGAGAATGGCTTTGATTTCCTCTTTGGCAAGTGATGGAGCTCCTGCCACCGCGCTGCCCTGCGAGAACAGAGCCCTCTGGGAACAGCCCAACCCTCCAGAATCCCACGCACAGGCTGGAAAACCTTCTTTCTTTTGTCACTGTCAACCCTATTTCTTTGTGCATTGCTGCAATAAGGGCACATCAGCATCTCCGCATCTCCCTGCCATAGGTTTTGGGCTGCAGGAGCCGAGCACACGCTCTGTCCCCAGGGGAGGTGACAAACCGCTCTGGTGCAGATGAGAGCTATGGCCCTTCCATCAACGGCATTAGTAAAAACCACCTGTAGGGACAGCAAGGATGTCCCGATTTCAGGATTAGCCACAATTCCCAGCGAGGAAGAGGCATCGGGAGAGCAGGGTCATGCAAACCAGCACAGAAAGCTTTTGCGCAAGGCTTTTCCTACCCCAGCCCTAAATGAAGTCGTTTGCAGCAAGGATCACGCTGGTTCTGTTTACATGCAAAAGCATTCAAAGTTGTGCAAACGTCCATCAAAGCTCAGTCTCAGACTCCATTAAACACCAGGGCTGTCAGCCAGAACATGACCACATCAAAAGCCTCCATGAATTATTTCAGAAGCATTAACACAAGAGTTTCCTTGCAAAAGCATCTGGGCTCTCTGAAAACAGTCTTAAGAGGCATGAAATCTTACCCTTGCAAAAATAACAACACTCAGCTATCAGTCTCTCAATCCTATCTTCACTTATTATGATTCAACCAACAATGGGAAGGGAGTTAATTTCCATCACAGAAGGGTTTATTATCCTGATTTATTCTGTTGTCCCATCTGAGTTTGTCTCCACTGAAGAGCTGCTCTCCCATTGCCTGCAGCAGAGCCTTCTGACTAACAACCGACATGTTATAAACATCATCATCATACCTGTATATGCTATTTAATAGTCTCTCCATTTTTAATAAACACTTCTGTGCTACAGAAAAACTGCGCTGCTTCAAAATCTTCTTACATGGAGGGTGGTAGAGCAAGCTTTGTATGGACAACTACTCGGATAGAATATCAAACTAAATAATAGCAATTAATTAGGCTTGTGTAAAGCTATTAACCTTCAAATCCCTATAGAAATAATAAGTAATGCTCAACCCCTCTGGGATGCACATGATATTACCCCATTCCATAGAAGAGGAAGCGGAGATCCAGAGCAGCGCAGTGATTTTTTGCCCAGGGCAATGCTGCAGTGGGAGGCTGAAGCCATCCCCAGTTCCACAGACCTGGCTCCTGCTTTTAGACCACACGGACGTGGCTGGATACAAGTGATACCTACACATAAACACAAATCAAGGACCCTATTTTTAACTGTTTATTACAAGGTAACGCACTGTGGTTGCAGACAAGCACTGGAATCATAACAAATGAGGATTCCTGGAACGGGTGATCCCTGCGATATTGTTTTCCTGCAATCCTGTGCGGCTGATCTCAACAGCCTTTCTCCCCACCTCTTCCTCAACCTTAGCGTTGCACCCACAATGATGAGACATCATCTTCTCCTACGTACTCTTCCCCAATACCTTCCCCAGCTTCTATAAGGAACATATACTACAAAAAGCCGAGCATCAGCTTAAATTCCAAAGTCTCTCCAGGGCGTTATATCCACAGCACCAATGAATCTTGTAGGGGGTGTTTTTGCATAGTATCTCTACAATTGAGCCTTCCCTGGAGCACACAGCTAACTTTCCCCAGGTTTTCAGCATTTTGTTGCCTTATTATTGCAAGAACCACATCATCTGCATCTTTGCTCAGAACAGCAGTGGGTTTAGCTTTTATCTCCCCTTTCCACGCACCTCTGCACTGGCTCATCCCTCCTAACTGCACCCAACCCAGGTTGTCTCCATGTTCAGAGCCCTGCACAGCTTGTCTTCCCTTTCCCACCTTTTGCTCAGCTTGGCCCGGGGTGCCCAGCTCTATCCCCCATTGATTTCATCAAAAACTACCTCTAAATATCCACAAAACCACTTCACTGCTCTGCTTCAAATCCTAAAAGTCTCACTTGCTGCAATGTGTGAAAAAGGCTCGAAAACAGTTAGATTGCCTGTGTCCTGAAACTATTCATTCTAATGCTTGTTCCTTGTGCCATTATTTTCTAGACTAGTTCTGTACTTATCTTCTCAAAGATTATAAGCATGCTTATAATTAAATTACGCCATTGCCCATTTTCTGGTTTGGATTTTGCACAACACAACGCCCCCCCCGCCTGCGACCGAGCTCCCCACGCGCTATTACATTAAATAGGAAATTCGTAACAACGCTCCCAAAAGCGCAGAGTGTCCCGGGGTGGGATTGTCCCTCCAATAACACTAATGAACCCTGGGGTGGGCTCTCGCGCCGCTGTTTATATGGAAATCACAGCTCCCAGCTGCCTCCCTCCCATTATGAGGGGCACATTATCTGCCTTTTGCGGCGGCTCCATTTCCACCAGAAACAATGGTTCATTCATCACAAAGTCTGCTCAAGCCTACCCCATAGACCCTATAATTAGCTGGCACTATGGCTTCCAGAAGAAAGGAGAGATACGAAATGCAGCTCGGGGCATCTGAACAAGGAGAAGAGTCAGCCCTGAAAATCCTTGCTCTTCAGGGGTGGAAGATATCCTGCTTTACTGTAATGAAAGTCCTCTTGTCCAACGTCCTCCAACAATCTGCCTTTAATGGGGTTACTATGGCAGAGGTAAAGCATTTTATATGGAACCAGGTTTACATTATCCTGCTATTCGGAGATCTAGCTTGCAATGCTGTTCAAATCCTTTAATCCATAAATAGGATTCCAGCCAGAGCTGGGCTGCCTTCCAAAACTGTAATCTCCAGTATATGAATTATTACAAAAAGATTAGGGTGTTTCGAGTAATAACATTTCAAATAAATCAGCTTTCATGGAGGAACAACAAACTAATATCGGAAATAACAATATAAAGACATTTATATAGCCACTTGCTGGAATAACTTCACTAACCAGAGGGATTCTTTCCTCATTTGCATGGTTTTTGATAAATGTACTTTTGCCTTTGTCCCTTCCCTACGGGCTCTGCTGCGGAGCAGACACGGTGCTCCTGTCTCATACACTGGCCCCTTCGAACCACCAACATTCTGTTATTCAAAGCTCTAGTGGTGTTACCGCTGTTCTCTCCAAGCCACCAGCTCCACGTAACGCAGTGATGAGGATGGGCAGATCGTCCTGGAGGCCAGAGACGTTCCCCTAACTCCATTTTAATAATGAGCTGCAAGTTTAATTACTATTCCTAGTGCATTTGCAAAATCTCTTCCTTCCACACACACAACATGCGCACACATGCAGGGAGGGCTCAATAAATAGCCCTTCTTGATTATTTCTTGCTTCTTTCGGCAATACCGCCACAGGACAAATTTATTGGTGCTGTGGACTGTATTGGCACAGGAAGGAGCCGTGTGTACAGAGTTTTAAACAGTGAGATGGAGAGAAATTCAGAGGAGCAGGGTCTGGGGAGGTGAGATGGCAGAAAAGGAGGGATGGGAAGGAGCAGATCAAAGAAATCAAAGAATCGACAGGGTTGGAAAAGACCTGAGAGATCATCAAGTCCAACCCTGGTGCAACTCCAGTCCATTGGAGATGGCACTAAGTGCCATGTCCAATCTCAGTTTAAAAACCTCCAGGGCCGGTGAGTCCAGCACCTCCCTGGGCAGCCATTCCAATGCCTGACCACTCTCTCTGCAAAGAATTGCTTTCTAATCTCCAGCCTCAATTTCCCCTGGTAGAGTTGAAGCCCATGGCCCCTTGTCCTATTGCTGACTGCCTGGGAGAAGAGACCAATCCCCACCTGGCTAGAACTGCCCTTCAGGTAGTTCTAGAGAGTGCTGAGCTCAGCTCTAAGCCTCCTCTTCTCCAGACTGAACAAGCCCAGCTCCCTCAGCCTCTCCCCATAGGGCTTGTGCTCAAGTCCCTTCCCCAGTCTTGTTGCTCTTCTCTGGACCCGCTCCAGCACTTCAATCTCTTTCCTGAGCTGAGGGGCCCAGAACTGCACACAACACTCCAGGTGTGGCCTCCCCAATGCAGAGCACAGGGGAAGGATCACTGCCCTTGGCCTGCTCACCACACTACTTTGGATACAGGATCTCCAGCCCACTGTCCCCTGAGCTACCCAGGGACATCTCAGCTACACATCTCAGTTCCTTACTTACCCATTTGTGGAGCTTAGCGAGCAGTTATATAGAAGTGTTGAGCGTTCTGTGGGGTCAGGCAGGCCAGCGTCCTGATTTACACTTGCATCAGTAGAAAGCGCGATATAAAATCTGCAAATATTTAGCTTTATGAAGAAAACAAAGAAATCCAAAGAAACACAGCAAAACTGCATCCTAAAAAAAGAAACTAAACCCAGTGCCAACGAAGAGATCCTGAATTTAGTCCTGATACTATTATCAAAAAGGCAAGAAAGCTCCTGCCAGGTGCAGTCCCAGTGAATGGGAAGATCACTGCTCTGTCCTGGGATAACCAAACACGCAGTTGTCTTGGCAGCTCATTCTCCACAATTGTTCTTATTCTCATAAACTAACCCTCCCCGAGACCTCCAAAACCCAATCGCACCTCAAGCTGCTGGAATTAGATGTTTAATAAAAGATACCCAGTGTACTAGCAGAAACATCTTAGCCATTTTATCATAAGAAAGAAAAGTTTGATGGTCCCCATAATTTTTGGCGGCCTTCTCCAGGTACTGAGTTGTGATTTACACAGGACATTTTGCTCTCGTATGATGAATTACACCAGGACACAAAGGAGAGTGAACAGCAAGTGAATCAGTGCATCTGATTTTCAAAGGTCCTACGACAAAGAAAATTAGAGCCAGAACTCATTAATTTTTTTAAAAGGCCGTGGATCCAGGGAAAATAATAAATCATGCATGTGATTTTCAAAGCAGCGCTACTCTAAGGTCAGAGTGTTAAATTCTTGTAGTGCAGACCTGCTTTTTTCCCCCCCAAATGGTGACACCATCATCAAAACTCCTATTTTTGCAAGTATCTCAGTTACCGCAGATTGAAACACTTTCAGTGCAAGCCTAAAAAAAAGTCACAAAAAACCACAATGCCTTTTCTCCTCTATACTTCCTAATGGACAGCAATGCAAACAATCCATAATCGCATGAAATGCAGCTCTATTTGCCAGCCTATCATTTTTTCTGCGGTGCATTAAGGTGGCAAACGACACCTGGGTTAGAGACTGTCAGCACGTCCACTACACAACCAGCATTATTCTTCCCCTGGAATTCGTCTTTCAACCGTTTCAAATCGAGCTGAAACGTTGACATGCAGACTGTCAGTTCAGGGATGAATTATTATTATTCCCAGAAAATCAAATGAATCAGGTCAAACTTTACGAGTGGTTTCCCCACCCACCGTGCATAAAATGCGCTGTTCCTTCCCTCCCTTTCAGTGCTTCTGAATGTCTTTGGTTTTAAATAAACCACAAATGTCTAGTAGCAGGGTCCTCTATGCTAAGGATGGCTCAGCACTACAGGTCCTTGCACAGGGCAGGTTTATCCAGTCCATATGGTCATTCTTCTATATGCAAACTGCAACAGGAGCATTTCACAGAGAACAAGGTACTTCAAGTTATGGAATAACATTAAAAAACTAAAAACGAAAACAAAAAACACACAAAACCCCCCCAAAAAACCCCCCAACTAACTCCTGTAAGTCACCTCCCAACTTTCCAGGTTCAACAGAAGGCCAAATATTTCATGTATTCTCACATAGTGGTTGTTTCTTGCGCTTTGCATCCCACGCAGCGATTCACAGCATCATTCCTTCGTCCCATACTGTTATTTTTCCTGCCTTTTTTTGGCTGAGGGAGACAAGCTGGTACAACCTGATCGAACCTCAAGCAAATCGCCATTTCTTCTTGCAAAAAACATCATCTCACCAAGAAATTCAGGGAGAGGACCAGCCTGGCCTTTATAATGCAGGGCCATTGTCTGCATGGGCACCTGTGGGACCTCCCCAAGGAGCAGGTGATTCCTGTTGAGGTTTGGGTTTGCTTTAACAAGGGTTTGTTAACTCTTTCCTTGCAAATCGGAGGGTGCTGCCTCCTTGGCGGGGCTGTCGATGGGATTTATTATTGCATTTATTATGCACTGAGGCATTCGGAGCCCCTGTCCTGTCCAGAGCATCCTGCTTCTCACCATGTAGAGACAACAGCCAGAGTTGTCCTTGCTGAATGCAAATAATGTTGTTTTACTGGATTCACCAGCGTTTTTAATGCCTATCATTATGTACTGATTGAACTAGATGAAATAAAAGCCACCTTACTCGGTCTCTCCTCAAGGCTGCTGCCTGTTTCCACCTGACATAAACTACTCGAGGAGTCAATGAAGCTTTTGTGCATATATTACACTCAGATTGGGCATTCAGCAAAAATAATAACAACATCTGACAAAGTTTATTGTATTAAATAGAAGGTTGAGAACTCTTTTAACCTACAGCACATGCAGGAGTTCGCTGCGCAGAAACAACAGAAAATAGCACGGATTGATATGAAATAATTTGCTATTCTTTTAGCTGTCAGGTGTACTTTTGAACCAATGTTCTAGCACAATTCAGCTTTAATAAATAGATGCTTAAAATACACTTTGTACTATGTAACCTTCTCCTTGCATTAAACCAAAAAACTCAATCAACAATCCGGAAAAATTCAACCCAACAGCAGGCTGTTTTCCTGTTATTGAACCTTTTTGTCCAATAGCCTAGACAACTAGATTAACTGTAAAGTATGCGCAATGTAATAATTCTCTGCTATGAATATTGCATTGCTGGGATCCATTAGTATTTTAGACAGGCTGTAATTAGGCAAGATGGAACCATGTGGATTTTGGAGTTTGGGCTCATAGCCAAAAATCCCAGGGTGAAATATTTACCTAGTTGTCGAATTTTGGTGTTAAACGACAAAAAGACCTGAATGACGCCCGTGTCCCCGAAGGTGAGTCCTGCCCTGCTCCAAACCCGGGACAGACCGTGACACCCGCGCCAGGGGACATCTCAGGAGCATCAGCAGATGGTGCGTCCTCGGGGGCAGAGCTGGAGGTGAAAGACACGTCTGGGGGCGAACCTGCAAAATAATTAAGGGACAGGCTACAACCCAAAAACCACCCATGGAATTGCTGCCAGATAATGATTAAATCCCTGCCAGGGATCGATGCCCAATCTGGTCCTCAGTCCAAGAGGGGCGAGCAAAAGGTGTTGTATTTTTCTTCACTGAACTTTCAGACACGCCTCTGGGAAAATGAGGGGTTTGGGGAACAATTTCTTTCCAAACAGAGTGCTGTAAGCTGGGAAGGTCTGGAGGAGCAGCCGGTGTCTGTCTGCACCTTTCTCCATCCTTACGCCGGGCAGGTGGCTCCATCACCTTCGCTCCTCCAACCCCAACTTAAATCAGAACGTGCTCACGACTCCTAACGCTTCGTAGCTACGCGGTTGTTTTGAAACCTCTCCCAGCTTTTCGCTGCTGGGATTAAGATCTTGATTGCTTCTGAGTCTTTTGCTCCCTCTCTCTGATCTCATCTCTCGCTGGGTGTTGGTGCCCCAGCCGAGCACTAAACCACGGGCGTCCAGATTGATGTGGTCGTACCCACAGAAGACATCAAGGTGAGATCGGCTGTTCTGCGAATTTTTCATGGCAAACTTCAGCTTTGCTCGGTCTGGATGGGCTTTTTTCTTCTCCTAACAAGCGGGGACGCAGCGCGCAGTCTAGAGAGAGATAAATGTACCTCATGATGATCTGGTTTTCAACTTGTTTGAAGGGGACAATATTCCAAGGACACAGCTTTCAAAACACTGTCCTGCCTGCCACTGAGCTTTCTGACTGATGTATCATATTTTATCCAGCGCTACAAAATCTAAGTGAAGTGGATGAGTTAAAGGTATGATTATAAACTTCCTCGTGACCCTAAGTGGGTATTGCAAACGTCTGCCTTTGTATTATCCAAACTGCCTTTTTATATTCTTTTGACTTTTGTTGTGCAGATCAATCAAGAAGACACATCATAACTCTGCTGTCCCCGTCTTGGGCAGATTCTGCCCATTTTCGGTTAACACCGAAGATGTACGGCTCTGCTCTGGGTGATGTTGTGCCACCGCCTGGCTCGGCTCCAAGGACCAAAACCACAAGCCCAAACTTCATATTTTAATACGACACGATAACCTCGTAAAAGGATAAAGTGCACTTCAGAAATGCGCTCTGAATGCACTGAGGAAATCAATGTCCAGTCCCCAAAATGTGATCGAAAGGCCCAAACATGTGATAAAGCATATGAACTATTTTCTGTAACAATAAACACAGCTCGGGGAGCCTCTTGCTTAACGTCATTTCTGGCTGGAGTGGTGGAAAAAGAAATAACATCACCCACTGACTTTGATGTCAAGTTTGCAATAAAGCTGCGTTTGTGTTTATCCTTTTGCTGACTCGGTGACACGTTGTTAACACAGAATTTGCTGTGTGTATGTTTTGTGTTATGTATGGGGCCGGGTGTGTCTGTAGTGGTAAGATATATGTATAAACATATATGTATAAACAGAGATGTGTTGCACGGGGAGGGAACAGACCCAGCAGATCCCAGGTCACGCAGGTTTCTGAGCCGATGGCTGATGGAGAAACACTCTTGTCTTCAGCAAAACTGGTGTCTGTCTCAAAACTCCTCTCCCAAACATTAATACTGGTAACGTATTGTCATTTACAGCCCCAAATCACTGAATTCCCCTCTCTGAATATTTCCTCCCATACATACTGTGAATTACTTGTATTTTTCTCTTAAAAACTCCTATGGAGATGCTCCGGCATCTTTGTGAGCGATGACTGCCGACTGTAGCAACCCGCTGTCATCCTCCAACCTGCTAATTGAATCCTCGCCAGTTTTCTTCAGCCGGTATCTTATGAACATCTGAAGTTCTTTTTTGCCACTTTTTTTCAGTAACTTTTTTCCTACCTCAGTCTTCTTTAATAGAGTTCATTTGCTTTGATCCTCACAAGTTTTTCACGGTCACTTTGAAACGCCTTTGCCCGCATCCTCGCTGCACATCATGGCCAAGTGAGATCCCTTCCAAACCTTTAAGAATTGCAAATGTGACCCTGCTAAGAAAATGCAGCAAGTGTCATCTCCTATAAGACAGTAAAAGACTGTAATTTATAAGGCTCAGTACAAAGGGCTGTTTTCCTTTGAGCTAATTAACTGGAAGAAGAGCATAACTAATTAACTGGAGAGACACAGAAGGTAATGCGAGGTTGTGGCAAAGCCCTGTGACTTCAGTGCTGCCAGGCACCAGGTTGTAGATTTTGGGACATCGTCTCTAACGACGACGTTAATTTCTGGAGTCGTTATAAGGGAAACTGAGGGATCTCAAGTGGTCAATCTCCTCCTCTTCCTCCCTCCCCTGGAAATGCATTAAAAGACAGGCAACAGGCTTCAAAAATAAGTAACCGGTGTGCACGCACCTGATAAGGCCAACAAATTAATCACAATAAATGACACTGTTTAATGGAGAAAATGATACCTGCTATGTCCGTTACCTAGAAAGCAAGCCATTCAATTAAAGCTAGAGAGGCATTCAGGAATCTTTTGGGCAGATATACTTCCTCACTGCATTCCTCAATCAGCGAGAGCTGGTAAAAGGGCAGCAGAACAAACCCTGCTCCTAAAGCAAGAATTCTTTCCTGTGTTGCTGACAGCGTGTATTTGCTTGGCGTTATTACAGCCGCACCGCAGCACTTTTAACGCTGGGTTTGGATGGTTCGGAACAACTCTGAGCCTCCAATAACGTGTTCCCAGCGCACTCCTGGGTCTCCAGCCACTGCCTTTCCTAGGAAAAATTCCAAATCTCATCAAACCCTCTGGAATTCTGGCCTTCCCATTCCAGCTGAACTCAGCCCTCATCCGAATTTCCCCCCCACACAGTATGTAGCGAGTGACTCTTTCAATAACGCTGCGCTGTCCAGTACACGCACCGGGTGTCAGGTGCCATAACAGCAGGAGGAAACAACCCACAGCACAAACACGTCTCATTATTTTATGCTAGCTGCTGCAATTGTCATTTATTTTTCTGTAACGCTGGCAAGGAGTTCCATAAATTACACAGTTATCACCCATCTGATCAGCTTCTGCGTCCGCTCTGGACCTGCTTCCCGTACCAAACTGTCACACAGCCGAGTGCTGGAATGTAATGTTTGCAGACATATCCTGAGATGCCTGGGAGCAAAGCTGAGGCAGAAAGTTGGCTTGTTTAGAGACCGCTCTGCAGTCCCCCCAAGGATGCAGCTCCATTAATATCTTTATCGTGTAGAACGCGCTTGAGTTCATTAAATTCATTACATTGCATAACTGATCTTTATAGGAGTCACAGCCTAAGCCATCGCTGGGGCAGCGAGGACTCAAATCATATCCCGGGACAGGTATTTTTTGTGATGCACTTGTGCGATGTCTGACAAAAATCTCCGTGAAGGGAACCGATACACAAACCCACACTGAGAGGTGATTGGAAATCTCATTCTCCCATTTCCTGGTGAGCAGGCAGAACATCAGGATCTCCCTGGGGAGGAGGAGATGGAGATTGTCTCCTCTGCTGAGTGTATCTGGGTTTGCTGGCAGCGCTGCCGCCCCTGGGTCTCCTCCTGCTGCTAATGAGAGACCCGGCAGAGCTCTGATCCCATCGCCTTTCCTCCTTCGGCAACATCCACCTCATCTCCATCCACCTGACATTCCTCTTCCCATTAGTATCCAGGGCCAGAAACAATTTGCCCAGGTGCTTTGCTTTGTTTTTTTCCTTTTATTCCCACAGCAGAGCAAAGTGAATCATAAATATCACCAAAATGAGAGCGGGGAAAAGACCTTGCAGGCCATTCCACTCTTCCCTCGGGGGTAAATACAGACAGGATTCCCACAGTAGGTTTTCTAGTGCTTCAGTCAGTTCAATTTCCATACTGTGGGTCACAGAGGATTAGACGAAAGTCGAGGGAATCAGCTCATCCTTTGTTTTTTTCAGCAAAATTCTGTTCTAGGTTAAAGCAGCAGGAAACTTAAAAGTATTTTACTGATCGCTTGATAATTCAGAGTTCATATGCCAGGGAAATAGCAAAGAGGTGTCCTGAATCTGAAACGCTTGTTTAGTCTGATATTACAGCCGCTGCTAACAAGGACTGATCATTACTCGTGTTTCCTGCTAGGTTCAATGTGACTGTCATCGCAGTCCCCTGCAATGCAGGCAGCTGTCCCTGTCCCAGAAAAGTCATTAAAATCACTACGAGATGGACTACAGGTAACTTTGCAAAAGATAACTAAAGGATTTAGAACCTAATTCCCTCTGTCTGTCAAAACTGCGTAACATCTGCCACTCCTGAGCACTGGATCCATCCCCTGGACGTCCTCTGTGTTGACATTCTTACCCGTATTGGCTTAAAAAACCCAGTGGGAGCAGATTTAGGTCCAGGCTGGACTTATATTCTCGGCAGTTCCTGGGTTTTGCAAAGCTACCCAGGACAATCAGCCCTAGGGACGTATGAGTGGTATGAGAGCAGGTATCAGAGCACAACGCTCTTCCCAAAGACCAGCCTGAACTGCATGTTAAAGACAATGTATTAATGAAAATCCCTACAAAGAAAGAGGAAGTCACAGAATCCCAGAGTGTCAGGGGTTGAAGGGCCCTGGAAAGCTCATCCAGTGCAATCCCCCCATGGAGCAGGAACACCCAGATGAGGTTACACAGGAAGGTGTCCAGGCGGGTTGGAATGTCTGCACAGAAGGAGACTCCACAACCCCCCTGGGCAGCCTGGGCCAGGCTCTGCCACCCTCACCAGGAACAAGTTTCTTCTCATATTCAGGTGGAACCTCCTGTGTTCCAGTTTGCACCCATTGCCCCTTGTCCTATCACTGGTTGTCACTGAGAAGAGCCTGGCTCCATCCTCTTGACACTCCCCATTTAGATATCTGTAAACATGAATGAGATCACCCCTCAGTGTCCTCTTGTCCAGCTCCAGAGCCCCAGCTCCCTCAGCCTTTCCTCACACGGGAGATGCTCCACTCCCTTCAGCATCTTGGTGGCTGCGCTGGACTCTCTCCAGCAGTTCCCTGTCCTGCTGGAACTGAGGGGCCACAACTGGACACAATATTCCAGGTGTGGTCTCCCCAGGGCAGAGCAGAGGGGCAGGAGAACCTCTCTGACCTACTGACCACCCCCTTCTAACCCACCCCAGGTACCATTGGCTTCCTGGCCACAAGGGCCCAGTGCTGGCTCATGGTCACCCTGCTGTCCCCAGGACCCCCAGGTCCCTCTCCCCTGCACTGCTCTCTAATAGGTCATTCCTCAACACGGACACACCAGCGAAAACACAAAGCACCAAGGGCTGGATGCAAAGTTCACTGAATTTAATGCAACTTTATCTCTGGATTTGAATGAGCATTTGCTCAACTCCTGAACTTGGGGGCTGTGCAGATACTGGTGGTGGGAACCGTGGGGCTGCTTAAGCTACTGAAAGACCAGTTTCCTACCCAAAAAGGCTGAGGAGGTGCGGGTGGCCGTGGGAGTGCTGTGCTGCGTGCCTCTGCAGCAGGGCGAGAGGCAAGGCTGGTTCGGATTTGACAAGTATCAACACATACTAACAAGGGTTTATGAGTCCAGATGATAAACAATAATGAGAACAGCTGCATCCCAAATGAATCCTTCTTCTGAGAGAGAATATAGGAGATTTCAGCTTATTCAAGTAACATTAGCTTGGGGCAGGGTTAGATTGTTCTGCGTTTTGACCTGATTTTGTAATTATCACTCCTTCATAGAAAGATGTGTTGTTTAAATATCCTCTAATTTGCTTTCAGAGATCATAAACCCCTCTTTATTATCTGTTGCGATGTATTACAGACAGATAATGACTGACTTTTGCCTTCTTCACTTGGAAAAGTGCATTTAATTTGGTGAAATAATGGAGCCGTTTGTTCATCTTTAATACTATTTTCTGTGCTTCATTCCCTTTTTACCTAATAAAACAGGCTCCTCTGGAGGTCCACCCTGTGTGATTGCTCCTCCTGCAGACACCGTACACAGCTGAGGGCACTGATGTGTTAGATATCCATCAAAAACGATCTGCAAATCGCTGCCAGAGCATCACACACAAACGCCTCGGCCCAGGTTTAATCTGTTCCATTTAACGCGCGCATGGCTATCAAGACTTTTTCCAAATGACTTGTAATTAAGGCGTTTGTCATTGCAGAATGAGGGTGTCTTAGGCCAGCGCTGAGTCCCTGTTTAGCAGAACGGGTGACGTCCATCTCTGCGGATGGAAGGGAAAGTCTTTCCCCAGTCAAGTATTTAAACCCAGGGACCACTCCGGGTTCTGCACAGCTCCAAGAAAACCCCCCATGTGCCAGTTCCTTACACACAGTCCCCGTTATTTTCCCATAAAAGAGGACGTCGCTGCATCACTCAGAGCAGATTTGAGCTTTAGCATTATGCATACACAGCACTTTTTTTTCCTGGATATCTGCAAAGCTTTTAAAAATATGAAATAGTTACTGCTTGTGCTTTCTCAAATGTATCAATTATTTTTAATTTCTCCAAACTGCTACAGTAGCATACAAATAGACTAGAAATGAGAAGGGCTCTTTTTTCCCTCAAGAGCAGGGTTTAAGCATCCCCAGGCATTCAGATGGGGGGAGAACTGTAACAATGGCTTGTTCCCAACATGTTTTCATCTGGTTTTAATGCAGTTTCTGCTTATATATTCTATTATATGACTAATTATTCATTCTCTCTCCGGCACTTTGAGATGCACTGTGTATGTTACTATTATTTGCACTGTAGTGTCACTGTTTAATCATTCTGCAGACACACAAGAGCCAGGTTTGCAGCCTTAGCAAGCACTGGGCAGCAGCGTCCTCAAACTTAGAGCTGCAAATGTTCACCTAAAAACTTTCACTTCTGGCAAGTACAACGGAATGGGAGGGAACTCACCCCCAGGGGAAAGAGGATTAAGGTGCCTTAAATTTAACGAGCTAATAACAGGTATATATGGAGTTCCTGTGGAGCAGCTGAGGCACCTGCGGTTGTGCTTTTGTACCCCAGGACCTGGAATTCACCCCAAAACCCCCCGGCTGGGACAGGAGCACCGAGGGACACCCCTGTCCCATGGCTGGGGGACGGTGGGACAGGAGGAAGGTGGGAAACCCAGACCCAGCCAACGGGATCACACCACCCACTCCATCTGCCTCTACTTCTGAATTTGTAGTTGTTTTTCTCCTTCTAATCTTCAGTTTATTTTGATGGCGGCACACAGCAAAGCAGGAGATCACATCGTCCATTATTTCATCTCATTCGCTGACTGTCCCTTTTAGTAATTTACTCACGAACAATGACACGCAGCACTGTTGTCTAATGAGACAGAATCCCTGCATAGGAGACCGAATTCCTCTGTATATGGGAGACAGGTCTCTACCTGTCTGCATTCTCCGTTATCAGTAACGAAGAAGCACAAATACAAATGTTGAGCAGAGATGAGGGTGGAGGGACCCTCTGGGTGCTTTTTTTAAGACAGATAACTCCTTACATGCATATAACAGCAACAATTTCCAACACTTCTGGCTAAGTGACCTAGCAATACAGCTAAGAACAGAGATAATATGCGATGTTGAAACACCGGGATGGCATTTCCCATAACTGCACAGAAATATGGGACACTTTCCCTCATTTTACTGTATGTAATTGATATGAGGCCAGGAGCTGCTGGCAGATTAAATTTTACAACCCATGACACACCAAGGCCTTGACTCAAAAATTACTTGCACTCGACTCTAATTATTCACGTTCTGCCAGTTCAGATGGTAGGGATACATGCCATTTATTGCAAAGGAAAATGATTTGCAAGCCCACACAGCAGAAAGAAACAGAAAAGCAGAGGCTTGAGCATGGCAGAGCTGCAGCACCAGGAATGAGGGAGGGAGTGACAAAGGAGCAAACCAACAAATACTGGACATGGAAAAATAACCTGATGGGTCTGCATTGAATGTGGGCTTCAACTCTGCCAGGGGAAATTGAGGCTGGAGACTAGAAAGCAATTCTTAGCAGAGAGAGTGGTCAGGATTGGAATGGCTGCCCAGGGAGGTGCTGGACTCACCGGCCCTGGAGGTTTTTAAACTGAGATTGGACATGGCACTTAGTGCCATGATCTAGTAAACGGACTGGAGTTGGACCAAGGGTTGGACTCGATGATCTCTGAGGTCTTTTCCAACCCAGTCCATTCTGTGATTCTGTGATTCTGTGATTCTGTGATCTGCTCTTGGAGGGGAAGCACTGGAGAAGTTTTAGCATGTAAAAGCAATTAGTGATGGGCAGAGAATAAAACGTGTTAATAACAAAGAGGCTCCTTGGTGTTTGCGAAGCAAAACAGAGAGGTTTGAGCAAAGATCGGTCATGCCGCAACACTCATACACTCAATGATGTCCCGAGCGGGCACTCACTGAGATTTTGAACAAACAAGGGTGAAAATGACTCAGCAGAACGTGGTTTTCTATATGAAACTGTTCAGAAAGCAACGAGGCTCCTACACAAACGGTTTTGCCGTGTGCTCCCCGTCAGACGCGTGTTTTAAACCACGTTACCGGCCGCACTGGACATAATCCCCAGCTTGGCTGGGCCAGCTGGGCTCCTGTGAAAACACGGGACGGATAAGGCTGGCTTCTTCCTAAATGAAACGCGAAAAAAGAAACTATAATTACGCTAGCAGAACATTCATTTGCTTGTTAAGTGAAATTTGAAGGGGAAACTTTAATGATGTCGGGAAGAAAATCAGATTCTCTTGTTAAACTAAATTCCAAGAGAACTCCGTGCATATGCTGGACAGCACATTAAGCATCAAAGACTCATCAGTGATTCATAGAAGGCTTTTTTCTCAGCGACATGAATTATTTTCATGGAAAAAGATATGAAGATATCTCAGATGAAGACGAGGAGTGAATATTTTTTATTTCTGTCCTCGGCAAACAGATAGTGTATAAATAAACCTTAAGTTTAAAGGCCATCTGAAAGAAACCCACAGCTTTATATTTATTTTTCATTATGTTAACATGGAAGAAATAGGATCTAATCCCTCAAATTCAACTTGGAATTGCAAATAGGTTGATCTATTTTCAGCTAAGTGAAGAGAAAATGAATATATAGTGTAAGTTTGTTCAGATGTTTGCTCACTAACCCCTTTGCCCGTTTGTCCACAGGACCAAGCACGAGGCTCCTTGGCTGGTTGGAACCATCATCGCTTCTTCACTTCCAGGTACCAATCACCTCTTATATGAGTTCAGCTAAATCAACACCAGTGGAATAATAATATTATTCTTACTAATAATCCTCTTTCTGAGGAAGAATCTTGAAATGTTAATTAGGCTTGACACTAATAAATTAAGCCTGACTTCACACCAGCATCAAAGTATTTACTTAACACTATATCACAAATAGGTACACTGAGGCAAGGAGAGCTGATCTACTTCCACTTACACACTCCTAATTCCCGAATAATTCCTTTGCAGTCACTAACTAACATGCTTTGGAAGAGCACACATCAGATTTTGAGAGTGTCAGCGTGATTTGGAAGTTAAGTGACCACAAGCAAAACGCTTTATCGTGGGATTGGGCCCACGAGGAAGACACGGAGCCGCGTGTGGATGCCGGGGTTTAAGTCCTGCCTTTGCCTTTCGCCCACCAGCTATTCCCAGGCGACTTTCCTTGTCTCCCAATGTGTTTTAATTTACCTCCCAGCCCCGTCATCTCTGGATGCTCAGGAGCTGCTCCGCTCTCTGTCTGCCCATCCCTCAGCAAAGCGGAGCTTCGATCTCAGAGGTGGATACTAACAATTACTATAATACAAATAATAAGTCTAGGTTACTAATGAAGGATACAATTAAAGGCAGCCAGGCATTTATTCCTGGAAACATCCTCATAAATCCCATCATCCAGCTCAGATGGGTGCAGAACGGCCCAGGCTCTACCCTGAGTCTGGCTCTGCAGCAGCGGATGCTCAGGAACGGCGGAGATGGCTCCAAATATCATACCAAATATCCACATTTAATTTATTAACTGTCGTTGAGAAGACAGCATAGCAGAAACATGACAAGCGAGCGTCAAACACAAAGGTATTTAGCATTATCATATATCAGAGGTGCCTCACACCATTAATTGTGGATACTGCGGTTGTGCTGCTATCGATCAATCACCAAATGCCCCCTCTCCTGTCCTCCATCATCCATCACTGGAGGTTTCCAGCTATATATCCATCACCTTGCAATCCTCAGGAATGTCCATCATGCTGCTGTCTGAGGACGGGTCCATATGGGAGGAGGCGCAGCGTGAACCCCTGAGTGGGCAGATCAACCTCCAGCATCTCTCCTTCCCTCCTCCTTATTTTTTAGGAAGTGCAGGGAAATCTTTAGAGGGCGATTTCTCTCCAACAGTCTTGTTCTTCCCTTCCCCAGTCACCATCCCTCCCTTCCCACCCATGAGTTATTAGATGACATAACATTCACTTTGGCAAAATATATTATTCAAAGTGAGTGGCTTAAAATTGAAATGCTTACATGGTCATGAACCCGGGCTGCAGTTAAAAATCAATCCCTTTATCTGTGCTGCATTCTCAGGCCTGCATTTTCCATGAAAAGTCCTTTAAAATACTCCGGACTCTGAGCCTGAACAAGATCAAATGTGACTTTTTAAAAATAGGATGCCTGGTCCTCTCCGCTTTCCTCCTTGGGTCGACAATGGGAGATAAATTTGCTCCGCAGGAACCTTTTGTGGGCCGTGCTGCTGAGGCAATTTGCAGTTTGCTGTGGAAAAGGCATCTTACGCTACATTTATCACCCCCTGCCGCTGGCTACAATTCAACCCACTTGGAGCCACTGAGCAGAGGTGCCGAGCAGCTCCTGCGTTATTATTCTACATAATAATGGGTGTTCAGGGAAGCAGGAGACAAATATAGAGTATATTCCAGAAAGGCTCAGCTGGGGAACGGAGGTAAAAGGGCCAGGGGGTGGGCTGCAGGGAGAAAAGGCAGAAGGGAGGAAGGTTAGCAAGAAAAACACCAAAAAAACAACTGAATAAACTTGTTCATCAAACTAGACCTTTCTCTTGCCGTGTTAGATCGATGTTTCTGCCTCACCTTGCAATGCTGGATGTCACTGACCTACAGCGGGCGCCGGAGCCGCCCACGTGGACTCGAGCGTCCTCTGTGTTCCGTTCCCCGTGGTCCATCCATCCTCTGTGTTCCGTTCCCCGTGGTCCATTCCCTGCAGAGGTGCCCGAGCTCTGTCAGATGCCATGGCGACGGGCTTAAAAGAAGGGAGATAACAGAATGACTTCTCACATCGGAGGTCAAGGCAACGAGCAGTTAATTAAGTGGCCTACAGGCTACTGTAAGTCAGTAAGGAATCCCAAGTTTCTGTGCTTTAACCCTTGAAATCCAGCCTTCTGCCACATAGATACAGATCTATATCCTCCACCATAGAATTAAAAGCCATCTAATGTATCCTACAAAAGACAGCAGAAAAAGCTGCATAAGGTGTTGTAAGCAGATATAGATGATTAGAGGACAGTTCCGTACTTTTATATAGTTATTTTTCTCAGGTTCAAAACCAGAAGAGGGATAACTCTTTACTAGACAGAGCTTACAGGCAGATATGCCTTTATCTTGCCATCCTATACACTTGCAACTCAGAGCTTTGTTGAAAATCTTTGGTGAGTATTTTGGGCAGCAAATGTCTGGTGAGGAGACATTCTGAGCATGTCAATTAGGAATTTGTCTTGTATGCCTCGGAAAAAAAAATGACATTCCTCTCATGTTTCAGAATTTCACATCTGTGAGGATTTTATTTTTTGAATACGAGAATAAAATGCAACCTCCTGTCTGAAGACGCAGGGTTTGATCCTTCGATTGTTTCATCTCTGGTCTTTGTCGGTGTCCCTGTGTGACACTTGTCATTACTCTTCCACCGCACAGGTACCCCCTTCCCCACTGTTCGCTTTTATACTTATGCCGACACTAATTTTTCTTGTCCAGAGAAAGCTGGTTAATCAGATCTTTGAAAGCAAACTTTCAGCTGGATATTTGTATGCAGCCCCTAGACAGAAAAGCAGATTTAAGGAGACAGCCATATGCAAGCATGAAGGGAGCAGATGTTGTACAATCAAGGGTAATTTAAAAGAGAGGGGGAAGGTGACAGAAGGACAAAATGAATCCAAAGTCAAGAGATTTTTTTTTTGTTGTCGCTACAAATACAAAAATCATGTTCTACTTCGCACCTTCAAGTCCCAGAGAAAACACCGGTTGTCTTCTGGGTCACACACAAATGCCACCTCTCTCTTTCCAGATGTCGACATTCCAGAGTTGTGCTGCTGATCTTGCACTGAACAGAGAATTCATCCATTGCACCTTTCATCTTCCAGCCTCTTTGGAGGAAGAATTCCTGCTTTTGAGCCGTGAAGACTCCTGGCAAATACAATGCAATGGGACCACATCACCACATCCAGCGGGGGAAGCAAAACGGAGCCAACCGTGCTGCAACCTATCACCCAGGCAATTTGACCCCCCGATTTATCTCCTCCTCTCTCTAAAAATATGAGCACAATCAGTCATGTCCTATGGAAGCCAACCTTCGAGGAGCCCGCGGGGATGCTGGGGTGCTCTCTGCAGAGATCTGTGTTGGTTTCAGACCCAAAATGTTCAGGTAGCAGCCAGGACTTTGTCTCTTGGCTCTACTTTTAGTGCCGTCAGCCTTTCCCAGCCATGGAGATCAAATTTCGCCTTCCTTCCATGAAAAGAGATTGAAAAAGGAAAATAAAAGTGATTTTTTTTGGCAATTCAATGCAATACTAATCAATTGTGACAGGACCTAGAGAATATTTTCACGGTGCCAATTACTTAAAGGGCAAAGATGCCATAGTAGCGTCGCAGTAATAGCGCCGACAGCTCTCCGGGACATTGTGGAACAATGTACTAAATGTTGTTCAACTTGTTCAATGAAATAAAGTACTGGATCATTAACCTTACCAATGTCAATGTGTTGTCACTATCAAATTCGACTAAATGAGTGTCCAAGGTAATAGTTAGGAGCGCACTTCCCACCGAGGAATGCATTAATACATTACTGGCTGCTAATAAAGAGAAACTGTAATGCAGTGTGAGGAACATGGAGAAGAGCTATAAATGTGGATTAAAGAGAGAGGGTCAGCCCGGATGGGACAGACAGAGACCTATAGGTATGGTGGGTGTGCGCAAACAGATTTATGCACTCACACATGCAAGTTAACAGCCCATGAAGTGATTGAATAGAAAATTTATGAAAGCAAACTCCAGAGCTGTAAACATGCATTACAGGAGAAAATGTTTGCAAACTTCCTTTGGAACAGGACTTCATATCTGTATATAAATATCTCCGACAAGTTGCTTTTGGAACTTGTCAGTAAGAGTCACTTCTTTTTAATCTCCCCATCGGCAGGTCGGGCTTGTTGCGGTTCTCTGGAGAAGGAGAACGGCTCCATCATCCCTGGGTGCCTGGTTGAGGTGCAACGCTGTGGGGTCCAGCACATCACACCAAAAAATCACCTCGGTACCACTGCAGCTCAGTAACCTCTCGCAGGGACAGTGTGAAGAGGAAAAATCACTACTGACTAAAATGAATATTGCTCCAAATGAAAACGATGGCCTCATCTGGGTGTTCCTGCTCCATGGGGGGATTGCACTGGATGAGCTTTCCAGGTCCCTTCCAACCCCTGACATTCTGGGATTCTGTGACTCTGTGAACATACGTGGGCACTGTAGCTGTTCAGTACAAATGGAATATTCAGGTGAAGGGAGCTGAAATTTTCCCTGCTGATCATTCATGGGAGCAGGGATAACGGTGCCAACAGCCAATAGCTACCAGAGCACATGTCCCTAGATGCCCGCAATCCTATTTCAATTTCATAACGAAACGGAAGACAGAAAATACATAGATTTAAGATATGCAGAGGTGGAAAAACCACCAGGATACCGGGCACCACTGCCATTATTTCTGGGCCCATTTGTATTTCATAATTAATAACTTAAATGGGGTAATTTCAAATTGTTAATTCTTTTCACAGAGTCTGCACGAGCTCAGGTGATGTCAGACACGCTGTCACCAGGAAGGTTAAATACTCTTGGTAGTTGCTAATTACCTAATCACCATTACTATCTCATATTAATTCTACCCGAAGAACAGATTTCATTATGACTAACCCGAGTTATTAAAGAACACGCTGTAAAGAAAAACCCCTGTTGTTTGCATTCATTTAAAGGAGAGGGAAAAAAAGCCCCTAATAAGAACGTTTCTCCCCAGCATTAAGCGACAGTGAAAAGCAGCAAGCAGAATTCCCTCCCGCTGGTGTCGGGCACAGAATTCTGCTCTGACACCTCTCTGTGTTCCCACAAAATCAGGTTTTTTGCAGGATTCCATGCCCAGGACACTCAAGCACAAAATACAAATGGTTTCTCGTCACCCTGTGCACTCCACACACAAACAGGGGGTGGCTTTGGCCTTGATCGAGTGGCGCTTCTGCCTTCTAAACGCGTGTTTTATTGATGGGTTGGTGAATGCCCTTGGAGAGAAACCCTTGAATCCCTGATCTCCTTTGCCTCTTGCTCTCCTCCGCACACTGAGAATTCCCATTGTTGGGATCACCTCTTCACCATCCCCTTGACAACGGCAGAGATGGCTGATAAAACCCATAGCTCTCTTTTCAAACCAGATGTTGTCCCTGACTTTGGTGGGCTCAAAGTTGCAGAAATGATGGGTTTTGCTGAAAACCCTCTCGATCAGCTCCCTCCCACACTAATTCAGCCTGTGCCTGCAGCATGATACAAGGGAGGCAGAGCTGCTGTTTGACCATCCATACAGTGCCCAAAGTTGTGATGGGAAACTCCTTGATGCTTTTCTCATACAAATAACTCCATGTCTCGCAGCACTTGTCTGGGGTTGAAAGAATAAGAACAAGTCTTATGAGGAGCGGCTGAGGGACCTGGGGGGTTCAGCTGGAGAACAGGAGCTGAGGGGAGACCTTCTGATCTCTGAACTGTCTGAAAGGAGCTTGGAGCCAGGGGGGGTCGGGCTCTGCTCGCCAGGAACAAGCGCCAGGAGCAGAGGAAACGGCCTCAAGTTGCACCAGGGGAGGTTGAGGTTGGATCTGGGGAACAATTTCTTCCCCAAAGGGCTGTGGGGCATTGGAACAGGCTGCCCAGGGCAGTGCTGGAGTCGCCATCCCTGGAGGGCTGGACAGACGGACATGAGGTTCTCAGGACATGGGGCAGTGCCAGGGGTGGGGAATGGTTGGACTCCATGATCTTGAGGGGCTCTTCCAACCAAAACGATTCTATGGAAGCAGCAAGGCCCGGTCTGAGAAGGGGGTTGAACGTCCCCTTCCTCTCAGCCCTCAGTGCAGATGGCAGATGTGTCATGGCTACGTGACTTGGGATTGTCATCTCTTCCAGTTCACAGGAACGCTTCCAAGGCAGGTAGATTTTATGTCTTTTTTTAGCGCTGTGCTATTAATCCTTACACTTGATTCAAACTGCGCATTAGGCAATGGCAGCTACATAGTCGCAACCTTTTGAAATGCTAATTGTCAAACCAAAGTTTAGAAAGACTATTTCAAAGCAAAGTTGCCATTATTTGTAGGCTGTGCTCTAAATGCAAGAGCTCAATTATCTAGAGTGTCAAACTCCCGACACCTTTGCTGATCCGTAAAAAACAAGGGAGATTAAACAGTTTTCTGGAGTAGAATCTCATTTTTGTGCTCAAGGTTATTTACTGAATTATACATTGTAGATAATCCCAAAGGTGATCAGGTCAAGATACTTCTGGTTACCTGCGTCAACCTAATAGGGGATTCCATTCAGTCCATAGAAACACTTTCATCGTTTTCATGGATTTATCTGAGCTAGAAGTCTATGTTTTTAAGGCCTAGAGAAGATGAGCACTGGTGGCTCTTTCAGGTTTTCGACTGTCTTTTTAGAGACAACAAAGGATTTCCTTTATTGTTCCCCTGACTTTCTCTGCTATTAGTGGATGGTAGAGAGCATCGGTTTCTTAGAGGGACAGACACCGAGAGTTATGCAAAAGATGAAAGGTACGGCATAAAAATGTGGTTTGGGAAGGAATTTGCATTTGCAATTCAATGTTCTTCGGGGAAGCTGTGTCTGCTCTGTCTCCTAAGAGGAAAATATCTTCATTCCAGCACGGATTGTCCTGGTCCTGCACTGGGAACGGGTGCTGCCCGCTCGCTGACACTGTACGTGAACAGGGACACCGCTCTCCTCCCAGTATTTCAGCCGGGAAAGTAATGGCACGACACGTTAAAAAAACATACTTATCAGAGAATGTGAAGTGGCAAAGGTATATCTCAACAAAATGCCGCACAGGCTGCTTAAATTCCCCTTGTATCAAGTGTATGATATCAAATACTAACTGACAGCATCCTCCTCTGTTAAGCAAAAGCTTACTCATGAGTAACCTTGCTGCTTTTGGTGCTCTGAGATGCCAGGGAGAGATCCAGGTTGCTGCTAAACTGGACAGCAGAGCTGAATTATAAGCTTTGGCTCAACTTAATGTTACTTATTTGAAAGAAGAACACAGTACGATGCCCTAATGCAAAAGAATGTGACGGGCTATATTCTGGATCATTTGTGACAGGAAACACTACACTTTTGTCACATTCAGAGCATCACGTTACACTCTATGGGATCTAAAAATTCAAAAGCAATTAAAGGTCATGAGCCACATCAGTAATCACACCGCTCACGCTCCAGTTCACCTACAATCTGTATATTGTACTTTTTGCTGGACAGTGCACAGGACATAATTTTTCAGAATGGGCTCTTCCACCGTTTTGCTGCCCCTCAGCGAGGAGAAGGTTCCGCTTACCCCAGCGACCCTTCAGAACAAACGGCCTTTTGCCGTTCCCATAGCAGAGATTTTCATCCGCATGGCAAAGCGTTTTCTCATTTCGCCCACAGAAAAATCACAGATCCCTGATAAAACGGAGATTCCTTTGCTGTCACCCATCTGGGGACCAACGCAGCCTTTGCCGCTGCCTGCAAGGGATGGAGGAGCCAGCGGAGGTGGCTCCTCCATGGTTTGTACCCGGAGGAGTCGGGGCACAGGCTCCGTTTGTCAACCCAGCTGCGCTTGCAGAAGAACCACAGAATAAATGTGACTTTCAGGGAAACGGCTGAAGGAGGTGGACACCCCAGCAAGAGCATCTGCCACGTACCAGTGATACCCAGGCACCGGTTCCACTGAAGATACCACATACACCGTGTCCTGGTACTCCATCAATGTCAGTAGAAGCTTAATGAGTAACAGTAGAGTAGTTTAAGTGTCAGGATTATTAATTAAGGGGTTAATACGCCTGGCTGAACTTCTGTCTCCATTTTTAAGAGGGATATAAATGCCAAGATTTGATTATCTGATTAAATGGACATGCTGGGATACAGTCAGAGCACTCCCTCATCAGCTGGGCTACTCCGGTACGGCAAATTTGACCCCTTTCCCAAAGCAGAAACGCGGGACCCAGCTCCAGCCAAACCCACCACAAATCCAGCCCTTTCAGATGAAACAGGAAAGTTCCAACACAAACCAAAGTTTGTGTTGTGTTGTGTTCTCTGCAGTTCTCCAGCTGAATCAAGGTTCAGCTCCATCTTTATCGGCCTTCATCATCAATAGCTCTTTTCTTAATGGCGTCCTTAAGATGGTTTTATGCTACTTGAAAAAAAGATTGAAGGTATCTTTCTCCATCTCTTTTCAGAATCCCCTCTCTGAAGCTCCTAAACAAGGCCAAATGTCACCATCAGCTTTCAGCTCTAATAACTCTGTGCCGCAGCCGCTTTCCTTCGCTTTCCCCCGCTCCTGACACAACATCCCCACTGCAGAGCCCGACGTAGGAGCCGCCTGTTCCAGAGAGCAAGCGGTGATTTCATCCCGCTGCGAAGAAAACACCTGCATTTCTACACCCCAGCGAGTCTGGCTCAAAGTCACCTCTGCTGCAGCCACCGCCAATGCGAGGGGGAAGGAAAGCCACGAGGTACGCTTGGAATTCAAAGCTTTTCAGGATTTGGAAGAAATCATCATAATTTCAGGGGAAGCTCGGCGAAGCTGCTGTTTCCAAAGAAAGCTTTAAGTTCTCACCAAGCTGCGCGCAGCATTAGCAAATTGTCTCCCTTAAAATGTTTATGCATTTTAAAATGCATAAACAGAGCGCATAGGTAACACGGAACAGCTTTGAGGTTGCCAATAATGCTATAAATCAGTTCCATACAAGTTAAGGACTCGAGCCTTTGGCATATATAATTGTACAAAAAAACCCCAACAAAATACACTAATGCTCTTCTGGAGCCAAGGCAGCAGAAAGACGTCCAATGAGGATGTACAATAGGGTTCAGACTGCCAAGTTTAACGCATCTAAAATGAATAACCTACTTCCAAGATCCAATCGAGGCTGTGAATGCCCCTTTGAAAGCCCATGGAGGTAGATGCTCCCGATTCAGTGAGGTGGTCCAAACCGAGCACGGGAGGCTGAGACCGCGCTGTGGTTCGAGTCCCCCCAGCAAGGAGCATTAGTTTCAAATTAAAGCGTAGCCCTTCACCTGGATTAAACCACCCCCAGGACCCACAGAACGGAGCTGGAGTCTCTGGGTTTAGCACTTTTTGCTTTAACGAGTTCAGGCTGGGATACAGCTGCAGGCTGGAGGGATTGCGGTGTTCCAGTACATTTAACACCTCCTAAACGCGGATAAATGGAAAACCACATACACTACTGCGGTTTGCAAGTGAAATGTTTCTACGAATTTTATTTCTTTTTGCCCAACTGCGGTAGATAAACTGTGCAGTCCAAACGAGAACTGATCTGTGCAAAACCCACTCTCAACATCCACGTGTTCCTTTGCCCCATTTATTACGTTCCCTGGCATCCAACCTGCTGAGGAGCCGGGAGCAGCTGAGCCTCTTGGATGTGATTATTATTTGGGATGCCGTGATAACGTGACCTTTGGCTGGTCTAAAAAAACCCGTTTTGGGGGGGAAATAAACCATGTGAGAGATCTTTGTTCCACACCATTGCCTCTCCGCATGTGAAATACAACCGGCCAGCTGAGCAGCTGCTTCTGTACGGAGACAGAAAACTCGCTGCTAGTTTGTCCCTTTCTAAAGGGTTCACTGGGATATCCCACCACTGTTGTTTTAAAGGGATCTCTGTTTTCATTTGTAACGCAAGGTGGGACGGTGGCAGGTGGGTCCGAAATGTTCCTCAGCACCTCCTCTGCAAAGCGCATGTCAAGGGCCCCACACTTCATATCGCATTAGGTGAACGCTGTGACGAAAGCAACAATCAAACAGACCATGCAAAACCAGGGGACAAAGCAATGAAACATGTTGGAAAGCAGCTAATGGCACAAAGGAGCTGTTCTGATGCTTTAAGATCCAATCCATCACCTTTTTGCCTTGATGGCCTTGTAATTTTTATTTAATTTTAATATATATTTTTTTACAGGGCAATTTTATAAAAGTAGACGTGGTGCTTTCAGGTTACAGTAAGTGCCCTGGGGAAAAGCAGATAAACAGCAATAATACACCTAATGGAAATAAACTTCAAGACATTAACTTGTCAGGACCACCAACTGCTGGGTAAGAGACGCAATCTTTTATTTTTACTTAATTTTTTCCCTGGCATTCCGCATTGGTGCATAAACCTCATGTGTAAGGACACAGCCTTCCAGGGTATAGATAAGAAAGTCAAAATGACTCATTTCAGAACAGCGATACCATAGCAAAGACGCATGCCGCAGCCCTACTGATTTACTTCTCATGCTAAATGAAGTGCCAGATGTGTTCTAGTTTAGATCGGTATCTGTTACTTTTGCTAGATTATGCCTGCTTACAACATGGAAGTGCAAAGACGCTCAGACCCCAAGAACAAAATAAACTCATTCAATAAGAGAGGGGGAAAAAAACCTCTCACTTTGGATTTATTGGGTCACATCTACGGATTTATATGGGGCATCTTTATCGACTTCGGTGCATTTTCACCTATCACCTCAAGAGAGGATTTTCTCTCTTTGCTTTCCAGCAGCAGCAATAACCTATTCAGCAAAAGTAGAGCTGAGAGGTTAATCTGAGAAAGCCCAAAGAGAAAACCAGGGGGGTCCGGACACCTGAGGTCGGTTCAGGAGGCAGGAGCTTGTGTGTCCTGTCCCTTTTCCCATCCTTTTCTTGCCCGTGTTGTCAAACACACACTGGGAAATAAAATATGCGTTAATTTTCAATGCTCCAAGCACAGTTACTGTCAGTTAGCAGGAGTGTCATGCTTTGGCTATCCAAGTGCTGCGCTAATATTAAATGATTAGTCTTTGCAGAGCTTTCTTTGGGATGAATTAGCAGGTCGTCACTCTACAGAGGGGCAGCGGCGGATGCAATGGGACATGGAGGAGCGCCATTTCCAAGGCTGCCACGCTTCTGACCTTCATTAGGAAACAGAAAACCACCAGCTTGTAACCTAACAGAGAGTTTGGTCCGTGATGACCTTGTCAGTGTGTCTGTCATCTGTGTGTCTGTCCGTCTGCCCGTCCTCCTTTCTATTGGCAGTTACAACATTCAAACGGGAAAGGAATTCAGAGGGTAGGAGGGAAGAAAAAGCATCCGCTCTGTCAAAATGATGGATTTGATATAAAGCTCTATGACTTGAACATTCAACTTGCTCTGGTGTAATAGGGCTGTCAGCAGGGGATGGTTAGCTTAACTTAGGAAAATCAAGAAAATGCCTTTTTGTTGCTCCATCTCTCACGATGAACAATAACCTGACAGCAGAAACAAGCCCTGATTAAGAAAGGATTGCTTTTTGGGGTACGCCAGTAATGAAATACGAAGGAAATCGGAGACTTGCCACTCACAGACATTAACGCAAATCCAAATGTCTTGGAATTTCAGCCACAACAGATAGTAGATAATTTTTGAATGATGTGCCTAACAGGGATGAATCCTGCAAGCAAAAGAAGCTATTAAATTAATGAGTATATTTTCGATTCCTTCAAAACCGAATGTCGTTTAATCAGATCTTCAAAGCCAGGACAGAAACGTTAAAGGTCTTTCAGAAGCAATTCCTGCCGAGGTGATCGCGGCAAAGGTGACCTGACCACAGCACGTGCTGCAGCTCAGAACCTCTGCCCCCAAATGAAAAGCAGATTCTGACATTCACGTTCACTTCTATTCTCGCCTACCCAAGCTAAGCTTAAATTCAGCCCTGCGCGGAGGTACAAGCACAAGCTGGATGCAGCACACACACCCTCAAAGTTCAGCCCAGAGCGTGTGCGTCCCCAGAGCTGCTCACATTTAGGTACGCTCGCCTATACCTGCCCCCTTCCTGCAAGCTCTATCTTGAAGCTCCTAATCGGTACTTTCTTAGTCCAGCAGAACTGCCTTGGAGTTTATGTCAGACCCTCACGGGTGTTACTGAACTTGGAGAATTGGGATGTAGCATCATCTAGACCCGAATGGAGCACGTCACAGCCAGTCATCACAAGTAATGAATTAAGGATGCCTGAGGCAATAACAATGGATTTAAATACAGAACAGCAAGTCGAGTTAGAGGCTGTGTAACTTAGTTTGTCGTTTCCTTCAGCCCTTCTCTTTAAAAATGGATCTTTGTGCTCATGAGAGCTCCCAGGCTGTCTGCTCAGGAACCTGACACTTGGTTACACTCAGACGACGGTAGCAGAGGCTCCGGCACGGCGTTCCCTTCCCGGACCCTTGGCAAATCCACACGTGAGACGGATGGAAAATCCCTCCCCAGGACCACATCCAGCAGCATCCCTGGTCCCCAGCACAGGGACCACAGCTCCATTCGCTGCCACAGGATCACACAACGTCCCGAGTTGGAAGGGACCCGCAAGCATCACCGAGTCCAACTCTTCTCCCTGCATACGAGCAGACCCCACTGGACCCAAGCTCAGCAGAGCTGAACCCCAGTTCTTCGCTTCTCCTTCCCTCCCATAGATGAGAAATGAGAAACTGGAGGTATTAAGAGCTCTGAAGTGACTAATTGCTTTTCTTCCCCCCAACCAGACTGTCCTAGCACAGAGGGAGGGTAAGCTGGAAGATCTGTGCTGCAGCATTGCATAAAATTCTTTGGAACTTATATAAAAAAAGAAGAAGAATAATAAGAAGAAATAACTTCCTGATTAACAGGATGATCATGTCATTCTGCAGATAATTCCTTGGCTTTGCCAGAGGATGGCCTGGAATCCCTTTCCAGGAAAAACAGCAACACCACCACAACAATCCTCCCCAGTCCCCAAGCTTGTTCCTTCTCCCTCCTTCCCCCCCGCTTTAGTCCCCTGACTACAGCTTCAGTCATTAGCTAGCGAATTAGTCCTGGATGCAATCTGCAGAAACGCTTACTTAGGCCTGCAGGCGATTCCCTCACCTTTTAAATGCTACTGGGGAGCGCTTACAATTGTTTTATTTTTTTCCCTCTAAAAAACAATTTCAGTTAATTTAATTATGGCTGGGATTTAATGTTTAAAAGCCATCAGCTTAATAAGTAGCAGGGATCTGTATCATTGTTATCAGCATCTTTGAAAACTGCTGAACAAAGCCTGTGCCATTTAGAGGATGCAGAGATGGAGCTGAGAGATAGCTCCATGTCTCCCTTCCCTCCCAGACCCTTTGGGTCAATTCCTTGGTCTCTGGGGCTGGTTCCTTCACCCCTGGACACGGCTCTGCCCCATGGCACAGGTACCTTTGCACCCATCAGCTCCTACGTGCCCGTTCGATGCTCTGTTTAACATCACATCTCTAAAGATCAGCCAAACCCAAGGACATCTCACTTTATTTTGACTCAAAAGCATCTCGAACTACCATGTTTGACTGAGGCTGAATATAAACGGTATCACCCTTGTGACTGGGAGCAAAGGCAGCGTGTGCCCAGGGAATTCACTGCAAGAGCAAGTGCCATGCAAAAACCCCTTTAAATCCTCTACCTGACTTTAAGTCCGTCACTGATGTAGGATGCACCGCTCTCCACATTCCTGTGGATCAGTGTTCCTGCTCCTACCAGCTGTTACGGGGTGTTTGGTTCTCACATCTCCACTTGCCTTGATGAGCCATTTTTCCAAGGGAAAAGTGGGTCTGATTCTCCTTTGCACTGAAGTCACGAATGCACAACCCCTTACCGGCCAAAGCAGTTTGGAAACGACCTGCAGGCTCTTTCAGGAATAAGTTTAAGCTCAGCCAGAACTTGACTGACTCCCCCCAAAACACACACACACACCTCAGTACACACACCAATACTCTTATTTGCTGCTTGGAGGATTTTCCTCCTCTTTTCCTATTTTTAAGATGTAAATCACTGCACAGGGTGCAAGGCATAACCAAGCTTAGCTTGGGAGTCTACAAAGAGCCCCAGTGCAGAAATGGCTCTGCTGAGAATAACAAATTATCATCTTATCTCCACTGATGCTGCATTTTATTGCTTCTTAATATTTTTGCTGGGCTGTCCATGGCCTTTTATCGCCTCTCCTGCACTTGATCACAGCTTTATGACCCACTGTTCCCTCCCCATTTCTTCTTCCCCCTTGTGCTACTGGTCTCTATTTCTCTCTTCCAAACAAAGGCTTTTTGCAGCCACCCCATCTAGTCTCGCTGCTGATATTCCTCAGGGTTCAGTTGCTTTCTGCGTTGTTATTTGCAATTTATCTGATTCCAAAACCTGACATTACTCTTTGCTGCGATACACGGTTGCCTGGCTATCGCTAACCATGTGCAAGCATATCATTCTGCATTGACAAATTTTATTTATTTATTTAGCCGCCCTCCCACGTTTAGAGCAGCGTTCACTCAATTACGGATTTTGATGTGTGCAAATCATAACCCCATCACACAGATCAGACAGAATTCATTGCTGCGAGCCCTACCACTACATGGAAGAATTTAGGTCAAACTGCTTTGTCTTTGAACACCATCCCTGGGTATCAATTTTGGCACATCTTCCTTTCATACAAGCTCTCTCTGGACCCCAAAGAACCAGTGACACCCCTGGCTTTATACTGGAAGCCTTCAGACACACTGGTTTGGTCTATCAGGAGCAAAGCTTTGGCCAGGATGGAATGTGGAAGCAGAAGGATTATTGTGTGGCTCCAGTGCAAGCACAGGAGGTCACCACCCGCACCGAGGACAAAGGCAGCGAGACAGGGACCTCAGCCCTTTGAGGAACAACTTCTCACAGTTAACAGACAAGAAAAACCTCAGCAGCAAACCCAGGGATGTCGAGCAAGAATTGATCTGATAACCAAACGGGATAAATTCCCTCCTGCCCTCTCTGCTGGGGAAACATCCACTTACTCCCACAACCTTCGCAGCTGGAGCTTTTTGCAGCGGCCTCTACAAATTATCAGCTAATAAAAGTATTTTCTCTCTGTATTGTGCATCCGTATTTTTCCTTAAAATGTCTATTAAGTCCAACAGCTAGCATATACACTGGAGATACTATCACAGCTTTCACCTCCTGATTTGCAGATAGGAAGGCAGCAGCACAGTGTTCTCAGCAAACAGAAACGCTGCAGCTCCACTTCCCTGGGCCTCAATTCCCCGCCAGGAAGATCCTGGATTCATAAAAGGATTAAAAGAAAAATAAATAAAAGAGTAGAAAATTGAAACATAAGGGTTTAGAGTCCTCCTGCCTCACGTCGAGCACTTCACTGAGGTTTCCAAGTCAGAAATGGAACGGCTGATCGCTGTGAGCGGTCATCAGAAAGACGTCTCTGGAAGCAGCTGGGCTGAAATAACTTCTGGAAGTTTCTCACTGTTTTTCTGCTCACAGTTCAGCTGCTCCAGGTAAGCGCAGGAAAATCCACGGCAGGACATGTATGGGGGGACCCATCTTCATCCCCTTCCTCGTGTGAATTCGGAGGAATTCAGTCTCAGTGAATGCCTGGTGCTGCTCCCAGGGATCTGGGGCCACCACCTGCTTAATCTCAGCCTAAATCCCTACCCCAAAACACAGGCGACGATGCGGCTGTCACTTGCTCTGTCCCTACACTACATGATGGGACATGGTCCTGTCCGGAGCTCCCCCGCACCAATGCCCTAATCAAATAACATCTTGATGGACAGGAGCAGCCCCGAGGGATTGCTTGCTATGCAGAGCTCCTAGATACCAATCAGCAACAATAGGGTTTATATAGACAAAAGATAGTGGAATATCTGTAAGGGTAATGTCTCCTGATAAGGGGCAGAGCAATATCCCTCCCCTTGGCGCTCTCCAGACACAGGGCTAAGGCCAGTCTGGAGAAAAGCAGCTCCCATTGATCGCCCCTATGATAGGTTTGCTGGATTATTGACAAAGTGCTCCGCAATCATTCTGCTGGAACGGGAAAGGCAACGAGACAGCTCTGAGGAACAGGGAGCAGATCAGATGTTTGTCACGTATTAAAGACCCCATCACCAGAGCTGCACGCCCGATTAAAAGCAATAAAGGGAAGCTGGCATCCCCATCACAAAGGTGTGATGGAGTTGGGCAAACAAACACCATCCGCATTTCAGGATGACCAGCAGATGCGTATCAGCACATCACAGAGCCATAAACCTTGGAAGAATTATTAGTTTAGGTTAACTGTGATGATACAGCCTCCAGATCAAGATGCTTAGAGGGCGGGCAAAGTAAACTTGTATTTCCGTATAAAATACTGTGTCAATATATCTGTGATAACCAGCTCATATGCAGAAGCGACATAGTCGTGGAGAAGACAGCAGAACGGAGATCAGGATTATGCCTCAGAAACCAGCAAATAACTGCCATCGATTCTGCAACACCAGCAAAGAGGGATGTTTTTGCTAAAGGACCATCACCCTGCATGTCTGGTAGTTCTTCACATTCCACATTAAGACATGTCCTGGAGAAATTCCATTAACGTGCAAGGTGTGCAATCTTAATTTTACACAGACTAACAAAAACCCATCAAATGGTAATAACTTCAACTTCCAGCTTGCGTTATATTTGAACTGGTGACCTTGAGGAAAAAGACATTATCGAACCCTTGGGCTGCTTAGTCAAATATTAATTACAGATTTGTCATCTCATGTCCAGAGCTGTTGTCTGTAGGTGCTATTAAACAGCCAGGGAATTCTGTCCCGGAGAACCCTGCATTGCAGTGATGAAGCAACTCCCTTAATGTAGATGTAAAAGTCTTCTTTAGTTAGAATTCAAAGAACGACACGAATTAAGATTATCATCAAGTACAATCAAGCGTGAGGTAAGGAAAATAAAGTGTAACGCGGCTGCTTGGTAAAGAAAGCAGCAAGAGAATTTGCTGGTAGCGCTGCAGTTTCCTTGGGCTTTATCACCGCTTTTGCTCCTTACGACCTGCCAAAGGGAAATTAGAAAGACTAAAGGCTTTATTTGCAAGGGCAACTTCAAGCAGTGAGGTCACGCTCTTTCTTATACACTTTTCAAGGGAAAGCTGAAGTGCAAATCCCATTCTGGTCCTGCTGCCGCTAGAAGGGCCGATAGCAGGTGACAGTGAGTACAGCAAGAGAAGCAACTAGGGAAAGAATATCGCTAATTTCTACCCGTTAAAGTCCTGGCTTAAAACTTAGTAGCATGATCAGCAACTGGAAATCCTCTCTTTCTGTAGTCATTATAATAAGACATGTTTTCCATTTTTCACAGGGATAAGTTGAGCCAGCCCTGAAACCACCAGGTAAGGCCATTCCACCACCCACATGTGGATTTCTTGGAGAGAGAGACGCAAAACAACATCAGACCAAGCACATATATGAACTTGAGCAACCCCTTCTATAACTGCTTACAAGAGCCTGGAAAAGAGTCGGGAGTCACCCTGTGACCAGGACAAAGTGACAGGGCCGAAAAACACCCCCACGAATGGCACAACCGTTCTATTTGACGTACTCTGGTTTACAGAAGCAAGCGCCTTGTCGCTAATTCGCATTTCTTATGACAGCTGACGTGCAGAAAATGTACTTAGAGCAAAGCCAAGCCAACAGATCCAGTTATTTCCCTTGGTTATGAACAATTTTGCTTTACTGCTTCGTGTGTATAAATTCAGAGCAGAGCAAGACCTGCAAGGGAAGCGGAAGAACAGTCTTTGCGGAGTCTTGGAATCAAGCTAATTGCTTTCTAACCTAAATCATAAAAAGACCTGTAATTATACCGCTCAGAATTAACACAGAGGGCTTCTAAAAAAGTCCATTTTTTAAGTTAATTTATACTATTATAAGACCTGTCGCTTCTCAGTAATAAAAACAGAGATGTTTCGTTAAGCTTCGCCTTATCCTGTTTGCTCAGACGGTGCTTATGGCAGCTGTATCCAGCAGCAAAGCAGTTCTCAATTTATTTTTATTGCTCCTCTCTAAAAGCATTCCATTACAGGAATATTACACTGTATGAAGTTTCCAACCACCATCGGCAGTTTATTTGCTTGTTTTGCTGGAATGGAATAAACAGTTATTCGCAGTAACTATTATTTCAGCTTCATGCACACAACGTGGCATTTAAGGGTCAGTGCCCGTTTGCTCCGCGCACCCTAATTTTTCTCCCCCCCTCCAGGGGGTTTCGCCTCCGTTTGGGAAACAAAATGGGCTGAAATGTTACTTTTGCTTTTAGCAGGTTGCATAGAGAGGCACTTGCAAGGAGCTCTTTTACTAAATGAGATTCCTCCGTCAGCTGGGCAATTTGAGAGAAGGTCTATTGCAGAGCTCTATTAGTTGACCTGCAAAATATTCTGACCAAAATATATATATATATATATATTTTAAACCCCCTATTTTCCTAAAAGTTGGGGGAAAAAGTTTCACTTGACCTGGCGCTCTGAATCTGCTGAAATCAGGTCAGAACGGGCAATTTCACAATGCAGCAGCTCTAAGTGAAGCCTCCCTGGTTTCAGTGCGTTGGATCTTTAATTCTTCAACAAAGTATTCCCATAATTAGTTAATTGTCTTTGGGTGGCTGTTCCTCAAAGCAGCGCCATTCTACCCTCATTTTCCCAAGGTAAGGGACGTGTGGTGCAGTTTGCAAATAAAACTACGTATTTTAACTGATTATTTTATAGCATCTGAGCCTTCAATAAACCTGCGAACTCCAACAGAAGGCATTACAAAACTGTATTTTTAACCCGATTTACAAGATGCCATTGGAATACCTAACCTGGTCATGTCCAATATGTCCAACTATTAAATCTGGAGCCAAAGAAAAGATATAAAAGAATGCTTTTTTAATGGCCATACTGGGATTATTTTTCCAAGTTATTACGTGAAGCACAGAATCAAAGGTCGCACACTGTCCTGACCACATTGGAAAGTTATACTAGGAGTAATTGCTACCTAATAAAAAAATAGAAATACATACAGCCAGGTTCTCCTTTCCAAGTCTTTAAATTCCTCCATGTATTAATCTTTTCCCTGTGGTGTTGGACTCAACAATTTGATATTTTATTGCTTTTAGGGTCAGAAATTCATTCACTATATTATCAACTCAAGGGAAGAAATTGGAAGAAAAGATTTGTGTCTTCTTTGGACAGTAAAGCCAACAAATCTCTTCCACTGCTTGCTTAGAAAACACAATTAAGTGGACTGTAGTGGACTCTCCTGAAAGAAAATTGTCTGGATTGAGATGTGAAGAGCCTAAAAGCCAAACATGTAGCAATCAATCCTTCCCAGCCCTTTGGGATATGGCTGGTTGGGAAGAAGTTTGCTCTGATTTTCCTGCACTCTGTGTGTGTGTGTGTGTGTATATGTCTGTGTAATTCTTCAAGCAATCAATATAAGTCCCTGAAATGAGAAATTGAAGCTATCAAAGCTTGGAACATCTCGTAGATGAGGAAGGTTCGCACACGTTTTCTAGGCTGGCTGTCAGATCTAATCCTCAGCGTCCTTAGCCTGACAAATACCGGCTGCCAGACAGATTACTTAAGGTGGGCTTAACTTGAGCCTCTTCCCTGCGAAATCGGGGGGCTCCTTGGGTGGGAGCCCTTCGTGGCAAAGCCCATGTACCTGTGTACCCCATCTTGCTCTGCTGGCTTTGGGGAGCCTGGGAGCACCCCCAGTTTTGGCTTCCAGAGTCATCGGAGGTACCTAAACGCACGGAAACTACCGAAAGATGGTGGGCTTGGCAAACACCCAGCACAATCAGCATTGGGATCCAGCCTCTAGATATGGCTATAATGCAAATAATAAATAAGGATAATGATGATCAATGTCAAGAATCCTGTCCTTGGGCTCTCACCTTTCCAAGTGGCAGACCCAGTAATCTCTCTATTAAGAGCTTAGACCTTCCATATTCAGACTGCACTTCAGGCTGTGCTGCTTCAGCCACATCACATTTTATGAATCATCAGTTAAATATATGTAAAAATCAATTACATTCTCTCAGTGTGCCCTGCATCTTAACTGATGCCATCTTTCATCTTCCTAATGATCCAGAAGATCTGGAAATAATTAAAAATCACTCTTGAGGGTCCAACCTTGTCTTTCTTTTTTGCTTTTATGAGAGAGGAATCTCATCCTCCACTACGAGATGACACTCTGCACCAGGGCGGCAGGGGTTTAATGATGGGATTATTGCCAGGAGAAACACCTCGGCGGGACAGTCTGCCTTGATTTGCCTACTCATTTCATTGAATTTTGAGGACCAGGGGCTTCAGTGGGAGCAGGGAGGGCATTTCCGCAAACACAAACCAATGTGCATTAATGGGAATCGCTGGACTGGTTTGAGGTTGTATCATGTAGAAAGCGTAACGTAGAATGAACGCGGGGGACAATCGCATCTCGGAGGATTGCTTGTTCTCAGGATGTTCTCTGGGCTCACAGCAACAAGACAAAAATCCTGGCAGCTCATCTGGGTCTCGCCCTAGTCTTCCAAAATAAGATGTGAGCAGCCTATTGGAGTCTGTAGCCGGATTTTAAACAAGCAGAGTATAAAGAACAAAGCGTGCAAAGGAGACAAGGGTGGACCGGCCTGTTTTGTGTACAGATGGATGTTCCTCCCTTTATCCCCTGCTTGGCTGAAGCTTAAATCAGAGGGTTTTTTCATCTTATTTCATCTCACTATCAATAAAACCACTTTTCTAATAACAGCAGTGAGTGAAGACAGTGATTTCATGCTGCTGTGTGACCAAAAGCTGCACTTGCGAGCAGACAGAGAGAACACGTTCCCCTAAGGATCTGGCTAGAGCCTCATTTGAGCATCTTCCGAAATACCCGATTTAAGCCACCCAGATCCCAGCAACATTTTCCCCACCCCAATACAGAGAGACCAACCCACCATCACATCCCCTATAGTGTCCAGGAGGAAACTCCAGCTCCTGTTGCCACCAAACGAGGTCAGGGAAGCTCAGCACTTCACGTTAGTGCTGTAAAAAACAAGATTCAACCCTTGTTTTGCACAATACAGGTTAAATCTGCCTGGAAACCAGCTCCTGACTCTACACGAGAACAGCGACACACACAAGTTAACTAGTCCACAGGTAACAGGGGCTGCAAATCTAGGGCTAGAACTCCTTTTACGCCTGATACAACTCCCTCTGCTGTGGTTCCACTGAGATTGCACTGATCCAAGAGCAAAACCTGTGTTATATTCAGGCATTTATCAGCTTTCCGGGTTACATCACGACGCCGTTACCAGCCAGCCAGAATTGAAGATCAAACTGAACAGAATGGCTTCCTCAAGCCTATTTTCCTATTGCTTGGATAATAAATATAGTAACGAAGAAGAAAGGACACATACAAATGGCTGGTATCAAAGAGCTGCTCTTTAATGCCAGCCAATAATGTCATGGTCCTCAGTCTTCCTAAATTTAAATGATTAGCAATGACCAAGCTCTGCTCTCTCTTGATGCATCACTTAACCTTATAATCAGAAAATCTATCCCGTTCTTGGTCTTAGATTGATGATGTCATATTAAACTTGGTTTTTTCCCCCACCAGACAGAGCAATCATATTGGAGCAAAGCGGTCCCGAGCATCGCTGCCACGTGCCCATCACCAGCACCATTAATGCCATCAATTCCATTGGTAAGCGAGCGGCGCATCTCAGAGCCCACTATATTTAGGACACATTACGACGTCACAAATGGATTTTTTTGGAAAAGAATAATTTCATTCATCTCTTTCATATTATAGCTTCTTTTATTTTTTAATTTTTAATTTAAATAAAAGCAATAAATAATTGGTTTGGTATTTTTTCTCCTGAAAGCACCTATTTTGAAATGGCAGTTGCACAGTCACCCTCTGTCCCATGCAGACAGATGCCACTTGGCCCGTGGACGTGGCTGTGCCGTCCCCGTGTGTCCTGGGCTGTACTTTGTGCACCCTCTTTGCTGTTCATTCCTTTAACTCCGTACCGAGTGCTATTAGCTATATCTGGTATTTTCTACAAGTTTATTCGGATTTTTCACATTTTACCTGGTGCTGCACCAGTTTCCCTTCCTTGCTACACACTAAAGAGTGTATTTTACCATATGCCTCTCTTTCTATCTAGTGATTTACACTTTCCTGCCAAAAGATGTAAATTGACTCAATTCTTTTACTCCCTTTGTCTTTCTAAAGTGATGTTTGAATTGGGAGCTGCTGGAGCCCTCATTAAATTTGCTTTTCATTTGGTGGCTTGTTCAGGGACTGTTTGTGGAGCCTGTGAAATATCCATCCCCAAAGGTCTTTAAGCGTTGGTTAGACAAAGCTTTGTCAGAGATGCTTACTGGGATTTGGTCCTGCTTGGGTCCAGGCCTATTTGTGCAGCTGGATGAGCATCCCATCCCACTTCTCCATGTCGCAGTCTTTACTGTACGATGACTTTCGCTTAGAAGGGAATAATCACCAGCAGATGCGGGTCTTCTGGTGTATTTCCACCTAAGGATGTGTTGCCCTTAAGATTCCTAAGGTTGTACTCTGGTTGTTTTGGAGTCAGTGGACTGCGCCACAATTTCAGCCAAGTCGTGAACCCCACTTTGCTTCCACCCAGGCACCTGTTTGCTCACATAAAATACGCATTTGTTAAATTATAAGTGGTCTGAATACTCATTTATTTTACCCGCAGAGCATTTCTGTCCCTGATGCTGGTGAATGCAAAGAGTGGCCAGGAGGGACCCAGCCGGGGGTCACCCCCAAATCTGCAGGAGCCTCCCCGGTAACAAGAATCAAAGCAAAACCCACGAGCTGGATGAACTGAACCACAACAGAGCAGCAAAACACAGCCCAAAGTCTCCCTGTTCGGATGAAAGGGAAAACGCACCAGGAAAACGTCCTGCTGGACGGTTTTCCTGTTTGTTTGACCAGCAAACATTGGTTTGGAAACACAGCACAGCTTTGCTTCAGCAGGTAAATATGTTAAATGGTTAGCAGGTGTACAAGCCTGGGAACTGCTCCGAGTGACAACAGGACAAACTGCAACCTGCACACAAAACTCCCTCCAACGTCGGTGCTTCCAGAGGCGTTTCCAGCTCGTGCTGCATAACCAGCACGGTTTGTTCGCAAATGTACAACTCATTTTGGGGCAATTCAAACAGCAGATATTTCAGACGCGGTAGGATCGGCTTAACTGCACCAAGGTTTGTTTCCTCCTTCGGTGTAAGCCTGATTCTCTTTAATTTTAGCTTAAATCTGGAGAGCGCTTCCAGCAGATTGCTTTTGACAGACACATTTCCAAAGAAGAGCTGCTGATAGAAACCCACTGCTACAAGGCGAACTAGGAGGTGAATATTGCAAGGGAGAAAGGTTATTGTTCTTACAATATTTGTCCATGAATCTCTGCAATTTATAGACTGATGCCACTGACTTATTGGGAAGGTTGTGCCGTCAACCGCGATTCAGGTTCATTGCTGTGGTTGCACTTGAGTTTGTCAACAGCTTGACTTTTACTATGGAGCTGTTGCAATGACGTAGCAGAGTGATATGTACATGTATTGGTTTGTTTCTCTTTTTATTCACCCTCCAATAAAAGAAAAGCCAAAGAAATGGCTTATTTTTGGTTTTTTTAAAGCCATCTGGGTTATAAAGCCTGACTTCAAATCAGTAGTGACCTTTTGTTCAACAGCGAGCTATGTAAAAACACATAAAAATGTCTATTTAGATATTGGTGGGGAAAAAGAAGTCCATTGATTTTCGGAGTTTGCTAGGCTGCTGGGGTTTTTGCGAGGCGTTTGTTTCTGCAGGAGGAGACGGCACTGAGGGCGTGGAAAGGCATTCTCCATTTCCAGAAGAAACATTAAAAATTCAGTTGCAAAATGGATGAGATGCCTGCTTGATACAGCACATGGGTTCCTCCCACCGTTTCACTGGCTCCATCACCTTGAGGATGAAGATTTGTTAAATTAAATGTTCCCTGTCCCATCTACCCAGAAAAAATCAACCAAGATAAGCAAAGATAAGCACTAAAGACACGGTGGTTAAGGGGTCCCGGACTGGAGAAGGAACTGGGTATCTCCAGCATGGGGAGAGGCTGGAAAAGCCGAGCTGTGCACTAAACCAGAAATCCTGCTCCTGCCTAAGGAGGAATCAGCCTTGCGCTGCTTTGTTTGAATGTGGCTACACTGTCTGGAACACACACCAGCAAAAGACTGAATTTATACCTTCTTTTAACGACCGGGAAACTCAGAACAGGCAGAGAGACTTGGTTTCAGCCAGCAACTCAATATCAAGGGGATGCGTCTGTAGTGCTGCAAGTTCCCATTGCTATACAGACGAAAGCAGCCACCGCAGCAGAATTCTTTTCGTGTTAAATGCATTAGCTAAAAGCTCAGATAAGAAAAGCCTCAGAGCGTGGATTCAGGAGGTGAATCACATCCAAACTTTGCATTTGATCC